>NC_066893.1:13644792-14244792 GCF_022985175.1 Labeo rohita
CACGCCGCCGCCTTATATACCCGTATATACGGGGGAGTGGCTCGGCATGCAAATACCACTCGCCAATGTTCATGAATGTTCATTGGCCTTTTGAATAAGGCTTGGAGATGATTGGACTCTCAAGCGAGTTCCCATATGTAACGTCTCCGTTCCCTCCTTCAGGGAACGAGGGTTACGTACGTAACCTAGACGTTTCTCATATACCAGAATGTGGCTATACAACAAAACTGTTATGCTATGGGTTCTGCACAGTGATTGATATAGTGAATAGAAATGTTGAATTGACAAATCAGCATCCAAGACTGTAAGAAAAATCAGTTTTTCAAAGACAAAATAAATATGTACACAGTTACTGTTTGTGACATCAGTTTAACATTTTGATCTCCTTATTATGTAACATTGAAAAGGAAAGAGATTTTTAGCAGGTTTACTAACCTGCTGCCACATGTTTTTCAACTAATGAAGGATCTAAAAATTCAATTTTCTTCTTATTGTGAGTTGACTGTGCTGCCTCTCCACTCGCCTGTTTGCTGGCTTTAATAGGACCTGCAACAAAACATGGTTTAAATCCAGTTGTAAAAGTGTTAATTTCAAGCCAGCTGAAAGAAACCCTTCCAAATAAGTAAACAAAACACACTGCAAGCTGTACTACTAACCTGCAATATTCACAGATTCACCTGTTTTGTTATTGTAAGTTAAAACAGCCTTCCAGTTGACTCCTGGTACCTTCTTCAGTCTTAACTCTAATGGACATCTGGTGACAATTCCTACAGCCAACACAGTTGAGTTAGCAATCAAAAGAAAACAAAAAGTGGAACATGTGACAAGTGCTTTCTCCATCTATCTATCTATCTATCTATCTGTCTGTCTATCTATCTATATATCTGTCTATCTGTCTGTCTGTCTGTCTTAGAGTATTATTATTATTATTATTATTATTATTATTATTATTATTATTACTATTATTATTATTATTATTATTATTATTATTATTATTATTAATATTCTTATTATTTGTTTTGTTTTAAAACCATGTTAATGAGAAGCAGGGCTTTTCCCTGAATCATAATCTTACCAAAACTACAGTAAACTCTGGATTCAAGATTTACAGTAGATTTTCATAAAGGAAACTACAAAGCAGAATTTAATAGTTCTAAAAAAAAACATTTTACTTCATTAAAGTAAAATACTGCTTTCATAATTAAGCGGCTATAACACAAAGGAATATTAATATTGTTAAATGTATTTGCAGTAAACTCACAAATATCTATTATTTGTTTCTGTCCTTTATTTAAATGCCCTAAGCCCAGCAAAAGCTGTTGCTGTTTCTGGAAACCTGTTTGCTTTGACCTTATCTGGTGTTAATGCATTTATGCTTTAAATCTGTTGTAGTCTAGAATATTCATGCATACCTATTGTATCTTTGTGTATTGGAGTTTTAAAAAAATACTATTTATTCCTGTTTTACAAAACATAGTGCCAGGACCCTATGTGTTTTTAATGTGGGCCTTGTCACCAGATCTCAGGCAAACCAATAGAATAGAGCAATATTGGAGAGGTGTGCATAAAGAGGTCATTGAGTGTGTATGAATATCCAGTAGCAAAGAAGAAGAGTAAAATTAGTCCTCACCGGTCCCTCTTGGTAATCCAACTCCAGACAGCGCTTCCAACACAGAGCTTTTTCCAGAACTCTGGTCTCCAATCACTGCAATAGTTGGTAACGCCAAGTCCTTCTGAATGCCAACTGACCGTAGAGTGTCAATCAGATCAATGTATGGACGAATGCTCTCCTCTACATGACTGTGGACTTCTCCCTTCATTTCCTGACTGTAAAGATAAACATACATATGTAAAAAAAATAAATCACAGATTGTACTGTATTTCTTTCATTGTTTGGTGTTTCATACATAGTTTCCCTTTAATTAGTTTAATGCATTTTAGATTGAATATTTGACTGATGCGATACCTTGCTTGTGCTGTGCTCTATCTGCCTGTGTAGGAAGTGTATTATTTTAAGCAATTAAATCAGCGTAAAACTCTTAAACAGTAACCTGTGTCATGTGGATCATTTGCTGAGCAACAAAGATAGCCATGTTCATTAATCATGACATTAGACTGATTTTAAAACAACACTGTTAAAAACATGTGAAAAGAATGGTTAAAAAAACACATCTGTTGTTGCCAGAATTTTACCTTAAAAATGGATAATGTCCTGGCATTTAACAAACTTGATAAAAAGGATAGTTCCGGTCTTTGATTCTGATTGGTTGAGCCGCATTCTAAGCTGTTGTAAATTTAAGGCCCTTTCACACTGAATGTGGCAGTCTCGAATGTCTAGTTCATTTTCAGTGGGAGAAATGTGGAAAGCGCCAAACCGCACAGGCGGTTTTGCCGGTGGCGCAGAGGTGAAAATGGGTCTATGTAGCAGTTTAGCCAATTGCTGTGAACATGTTCAAAATATGACATAAAATATAGCAAATCAGCATCCTCAAATCATTATTTTATTTTATCCATACTGATACTTGCACCACTCTATGACACCATGCTGTAAACACTATTTGCACTATAAACTTATTAATTTCAAGCACCGGGTCCTGGGTCCTGGGTCAAGCCATGTCGTTCCTGAGTCAAGCCAAGTTGCAGCAGATCTTCACGAGTCAAGTCAAATTGCTGCTGTCTTTCCTGAGCCAAGTCAAGTTGCGGCTGTCGTCCAGGAGCCAAGCCAAGCCACAATTGATCTTCATGAACCAAATCAAGCCACGGCAGGCCTCCCCGAGTCAAGTGCGGCTACGGCAGGCCTCCCTGAGTCAAGTGCGGCCACGGCAGGCCTCCCTGAGTCAAGTGCGGCCACGGCAGGCCTCCCTGAGTCAAGTCAAAAAACTGTTGTTCTACCAGAATCTCACCAGGTCCCCTCTGACCTTCTCAAACCACCTCCCATATCAGCTGACCACGCAGAGCCCACGCTCCCAAGCCACGCAGAGCCCACGCTCCCAAGCCACGCAGAGCCCACTCTCCCAAGCCACGCAGAGCCCACGCTCCCAAGCCACGCAGAGCCCACATTCACAAGCCATAAGTCCATAGCATCAGCACCCTCGAGGTCAACAGACACCCCACTATCTACTGTGCTGCCTGTAATGGCCATCGCCATTTTCAGTGTGTGGGCAGCACGCTGTGCTCTAGAGGCCTCATCTGTCCACAAGTCTGCTCCAGAGACCTCGTCTATCAACGAATCTGGTTCAGAGGCCTCGTCTGTCCATGAGTCTGCTCCAGAGGCCTTATCGGTCCACAAGTCTGCTCCAGAGGCCTCGCGTGTCCACGAGTCTGCTCCCGAGGCCTCGCCTGTCCACGAGTCTGCTCCCGAGGCCTCGCCTGTCCACGAGTCTACGCCAGAGGCCTCTTCTGTCAAAGAGTCTGCGCCAATGCCCCCAGAAGCAGCAGCTCCGGCTGCAGAACCTCCTAAAGGGGCGGCGTTTCCCCAAGGACTCTCTGCCCGTCCTGTCACGGCCATGAAGGCCATTTATGACTTCCCTGCCTCACCTGCCCAAGCATCTGCGCCCATGCCCCCAGAGGTGTCAGCGCATGCTGTAGATCCTCCCATGGGGGTGGCGTCCCAGGATGAACTCTCTGCCCGCCAGGTCGCAATCAAGAAGACCCATATGAAACTCTCTGCCTGTCATGCCACGGCCAAGAAAATCATGCATGAACACACCGCTCTGCTATGCATGTCATTAGTCCCACTGTGGATATCTCTGCTCCTGTTTGTTATGCCTGCTCTGCCTGCCTCGCCATGGCTCCCTGTTATGCCTGCTCTGCCTGCCTCGCCATGGCTTCCTGTTCTGCCTGCTCTGCCTGCTGCGCCACGGCTTCCTGTTCTGCCTGCTCTGCCTGCCCCACCATGGTCCCCTACTCTGCCATTGCTCCACGGCCCGGGCCCTCCAGTACTACACGGTCTGCCACAGCTCCACGGTCCAGGCCCTCCAGTACTTCACGGTCTGCTACTGCTCCACGGCCCAGGTCCTCCAAGGTTCCACTGTCTGCCACAGCTCCACGGCCCTGGACCTCCAAGGTTCCACTGTCTGCCACAGCTCCACGGCCCAGGTCCTCCAAGGTTCCACTGTCTGCCACAGCTCCACGGCCCTGGTCCTCCAGTGCTTTACTGTCTGCCACTGCTCCATGGTCCAGGTCCTCCAGTGCTTCACTGTCTGTCCCTGCTCCACGATCCAGGTCCTCCAGTGTTTCACTGTCTGTCCCTGCTTCACGATCCAGGCCCACCTGCTCTACATGGACCTGGCCCTCTGTCCCACCCCCTGTTTTGCCTCTGTTCCCCCACCCACCTGGACTGTTGTTGTTTTGAGCGCCAGGAGTCGCTCCTAGGGGGGGGGGATTCTGTAACGCCAAGCCAGCAGAGGGAGCCCTCACCCTAGGACTGCCTGCATGCTCCCTCTGCTGCTTCTATTGTTACTTCCTGTTTGTCACTATTTAAAGACTGGCCATGTGCTCAATACTTTGCGAAGTATTGCCAGTTCAACCTGCCTTACCGAGCGTTTATATTTACTCTGTTGGATTACCTGTTGCTACCTTGCTTTGTTTATGGACTCTTGAGTTTACGGATTACCCCTATTGGATTGTTTGCTGTTTCTGGACTGACTTCACGGTATTCGACCCACTGCCTGCTTTATCTCTCTGCTGCTTGGATTATGTTTATGTTTTGTATGCTGTTGGACTGCTTTTCTGGTTATCGACCCTCTGCCTGTTTCCACGTTTATGTTTGCTGTCGTTTGCAATAAACTTCTGCAATTGGATTCAAACGCCGCCTCAGCATCCTTGTTACAATCACATAAGAAAGATTGGTGGGATCTCTAACTTGTAGAATGTCTTACTGTATTATCAAGGAAGACACAAGTTATAATAAAATAGATTTTATTAACAAAAGATAGACAAGAGTAATCCACAACTACTAAATGAATACCATGAATGGAAAAGGAATAAAGTGCATAAGATGCATAAAATACAAGTGATTATGTTGGGTGTTGCTATTTCAGAGCTACATGATCTGGAAAGATAAACTGTTGCTACTCTGAAACAAATAAAGTGAAGAACCTTATTATGCATCAAACAAATACGTATAAGATTTGTTATCAACTGCAGTCAGCTATATAATATCTAATGTAAATTAGAAAATCATATACTGATAATATACAACAATGCCAAGGTCTCTGGAAGTGATATTTACATTCTCTGTGGTTCAGTGAGCAGTCTGGTGGCGGTGACTTCCACTGGTTGCACTGGTGGCAGTACAGTGGAGAAAGGAGCAGGAATCCGTTTTGACAGCCTTCAAGATGAAGCGCTGTAAGATGCTGATCTCCTGAAGCACCAAAGGGTCCTAAGATCTGGAACACGCAGATGTGGCCCTGGAGTAGGTGCTGAAGGTCCTTAGCTTGGAACACACAAGCAAATGTACCTTGAAGTGAAGGTTTGCTCGCCGGAGCTTAACCTTGTTGCAAATGTCTGTGTGTCTTCTGCCTCTCTGGGCTAGAGACTCAGAACTTGGTCAAACCACTTTGTCTCTCTAGGATGGAGACTCAGGATGCTGCATCTGTTGTTGTCTCACTGGACGTAGATTATCTCTTTCCTCGCAGGCTGGAGGCTCAGAATGTGGTCATATCTGTTGCTGCCTCAAAAGCTGGAGACTCAGGCTTGGTATCTGTTGTTGTCTCACCCTTGCGGGTCACAGACTCAGAACAGAGGTGTTTCTGCTATTGTCTCACCCTTGCAGGGCCAGACTCAGAAAAGGTTGTTCTGTTAGTGTCCTTTCTTTTACAAGACTCGGACTCAGAACGAAGTGTTTCTATTACAGTCCCTTCCCTTGCGGGTAGCAGACTCAGAACGGGGGTGATCTGTTGCAGTCTCTTTCCTTAACAGACTGAGACTCAGAACTCAGAACTCCATTTCCGTGCTGTGATTGGCTGGTTCCATCAGAGTGGAGGGACACGTGGTTGCCCACCCTTCTTTCCTCCTGTGGAATTTATTTGCATAGTCCAAACACAAAGTTAGAAAAGTGTCACTAAAGTTTTACCGGTCCATTTCTCACATTCCAGACCATGACCAGAATGCATCTGACAATGTTACGAACACATTAAGTCCAAACATGATGGGAAAAGATTGAACTGTCATGCATGCATTCATTTTTCCATTAACAGCTGAGTTTGTGTAAGATGTTGCACTACACATAGCTGTCACCAAGAATACTTATTTCTCTGAATAAGTATAAGATGTGTGTGTTGTAGTGTGCATCAATTTTAAGGTTTGAAAACATAGTTATGAATGAATTTGGATAAATCTCCAAGATCTCTCTTTGTTTCAATTTGTTTCAATTTACTAAGTGCTCATATTGGAGATATGAGTTGTCTACAGGACGCGAGCAGCGACAAAATACAGTAGAACCCATTATGATCATTAATGCTGTCTACACTGGATGCAGTGCAGCGCGACACGACAAATCCCTGACAGTAAACTGCTGCCACGTTCTGTTTATGACCAGGGCTGCATTAACCATTGAGCTAAGCAGGGCTGACGCCCTGGGGCCCGAGCAAGGAGGGGGCCCATGATTGGCTGTGGAGTAGATTGACTGGCCATCGGTATCGCCAAAGCCCCACCACGCCCCCAACATATTAGCGCTATTAGGAGTTTTTTCCATAAATTCTCTAACGCAGCATTTGAATTTGGTTTACAAATCAAATGCATTTTACTTTTGAACGACCTGTGCATGTACCTCAGGTGATCGCTGCACCTAATGTCCACATTCACCTCTCTTCACTTCGTTCTGGCATAATCTGGAAATGGTATGCAATAGAACTTATCTTCGATAAGTAAAAAAGTAAACTTTTCTAAAAACAAAAGGGGCTATCTAAAAAAAACTATGGAGAGGGGAAAACATGAGTTAGTCAAATCCCCATCTTATTTTGTTTTTTTTATACTATGGAAGCAACTGTTTGTTTACCAGTATTGTTCCAACTATATATTTTTTGTGTTCAACAGCAGAAGGAAACACATACAGGTTTAGGACAACAACAGAATTTGTGTGAATTATTCCTATAAAGCAGCCTAGATGCTGTTACCATTTGTGTAAAACATTAGAAATAAATCACTGTCCTTGACTGACTTTTTTGTGATATTGAAATTGGTAGCAAGAATTACCACTCTATCTACCTATCTATCCAAAGTCCCTTTAGGACAAGCAATTTTACTCAGCGACCACCTTTGGACCTCAGCGCAGTACTGAGCGCACGTCTCAGGCCCTGTTTACATTAGTGCGCTGTTTTAAAATGAAACGATCCATGTCTACACTATCAATTTCAAACAATCTCCGTCTACACCAGTGGTTCTCAACTCCAGTTCTCGAGGCCCACTGCTCTGCACATTTTGCATGTCTCCCTCATTTAACACACCTCATTCAGATCATCAGCTTGTTAGGAAAAAGCTCCGTGAACTGAACTGAGTGTGTCAGATTCAGAAACATACAAAATGTGCAGAGCAGTGGGCCCAGAATTGAGACTGGAGTTGGGAACCACTGGTCTACACTACCATGCACTACCATACACTACCAACACCAGCATAAGGCTAAAAGCAGCCTAATGTTTTTAACATGACTTAATTTGTGTTTAACGTGATAACAATTTAATAGAAACATTGTAAGGTACTAATGCTTACATTTCCTTAGTTATTCAAAAAGCAGCTAAGAACATTAACGTTATCAAAGAACATCATCACTGACTAGCCTAGTCTAGCACAAGTATATGCACTTCAAAAAACACTCCTGGTACCATAAGTGAATACAACAGTTACATCACTGTATATATATGATAATGAATAAATCTCTTACCCCTTATTAGGGACTTTAAGCAACAGTTTGACGGCTACGATGACCGGAAGTAAACTGTTACACCGCCGTAGCCGAGAACGTAAAAATCATTAAGCAACCATAAACAAGACAGTACAACGCGGCATTCATTTATTTAATACAACTTATGGATTATGAGGACGATGTTTAGGCAATACTTACATTGTTCTTTTTTTACATCATCTCTAGTCTCCGTGCTACCTGATGCTGTTGCCAACAGTACCCTGGTAAAAAAAAAACAGCATATGCTGGTAGGTATGTTTTGATGCTGGTTTAAGCTGGACCTTTGCTGGTTTATGCTGGACCTTGACCAGCAACATGACCAGCAAAAACCAGCAAAGGACCAGCATTCCAGCATCAAAACATACCTACCAGCATATGCTGTTTTTTCACCAGGGTAGACATATGTTTGTACAAATTAAAAAAAAAAAAAAAATCGTTAAAATTAGCGAAAACCTATCGACACAGATTAAATGAAAGACTAATGTTAGAATCGTATACTGACGGAATTGCAGTGGTATAAACTATAAAACATAACATTAATCGACCTAATCTGTCACGTTGTAAAGACTACGGCAAACCAGCTGTTCTCCCGTAGTAGACGGTCACAGTAGAACGTCAAGAAGTGGCAGTTAAAGTCGTGAACGCGCAATATGACGTCGGAATGCCGTTGCCTTTCCATAAGTGACTGCTGCTTAAAGTCGATATTTAAGGGAGAGCGGGGACGGGGACAACACTTTTTGCATTTCCTTCAGTTTCTCAGAGACTGTTTGTATTAGAAAGCCAAAATTTTAATACAATAAAGCCACATCTGTCAGATACTTTCACAAATCTGGTCCGTGACCTTCTGCTCGCTCTCCACCAGATGTCGCCCTCTCAGTATATTGACACACACTACACAGACTGTTGCATGTCACCCCGGACTACACTTCTTACTATCCGTTGCACTGATTACACGCATAAATAAATAACAGAGCTCACAGTATGTGAAATGTAATGTTCTCAGTGCCACTGTGCTCAACAAGGCAGCCCAAACGACGTAACTTTTTCCCAAAGAAAAAAACACACTTTCTGTAGTTAGAGTTTTCCCTCTTTTCCTCGCTTTTATTCGCTTTTAAATAGCTTGTAAATGCTTGTGCGCGTTTTACTTTCATTTTCGAATTGGCGGCAATTCGGCGTCAATTGACTGAATTGATAACAACAAAACCATCATATCGAACCGAACCGTTACAACCCTAAAACAAACAATACACAGAAACTATAACTATTTAACTATAGAAATAAATAAATATATAAATAAATAAATATTTGATTTTGTATAGCCTCCTCTGGCTTTGATAAAAGCATGCATTCTTGCTATGATAATTTTTATGCACATTCCCACAGTCTCCGTGTTACTGACTTCCAGGTAGTTTCTAGTTGTTCCCAAGGACTTGCTTTTGATTAAACTTTGGGCAGTCTTTAAATCTTTAAATCCATTCAATCCCAACAATAATTGTATTTTAGTATTAGAAACACTACTGTGACTAAAGATCTTGCATATACTGGTGGATTAATCATTACAGAAACAAACATATCATTGGTTATCACCAATACTTAGTTTATGGCAGCTGAAAAAATAGAAAAAAAATAGTTCATGAAAAACAAAAAATAAGCGATTAACAGATATTAGTATACCTGTGACAGTTGAATTCACTAGTTCTAAAATGTTTCAATTTGCTGCATACTATTATTATCTTAGAACAGACTGGATTACGCCTCTGTGAGTCAGGTTCACAAGTTCTAAATAATTTATCAGAGTACACTGTAAAAAGGTGGTAACCTGATTTTGTAAGGATTTTTACTAAGTTCATTATAAAATAATATATTAAATATGAAATTTTATATTTCATATTAGTAAACTTAGTAAAATGTGTGTGGGGAGGTGGGGGGTGCGGGGAACACTCTAGGTGTCGTTGCCCAGGGGCACCGAAGAGTCTTAATCTGCCACTGCACGCACGGATTGTGGGAAATCGAAGGCTGCGAAGGATACATCCAGGGGTGATTCTAGAATTTTTATTTTAGGGGGCCCCCAGTGACGGTATAATAACAAAAATATCATAGGGGTGGCATACTATTCTTATTGGAATATTCCACTGTATTGTATAGATAGGATATAACATGTGATTACTGAATAAGCCAAATACAAGTCTTTCTGATCTCACACACACACACACACACACGTCTGGTTTATTATCTTTGTGGGGACTCTCCATAGGCGCAATGATTTATATACTGTCCAAACTGTATTTTCTATCCCCTTACCCTAACCCTACCCCTAAACCTAACCCTTACAGAAAACTTTCTGCATTTTTACTTTCTCAAAAAATCTCATTCTGTATGATTTATAAGCTTTTGTACCCATGGGGACCTCAATTTAGGTCCCCATTGTGACACGAGTCCCCATTAGTATGTGTGTATTCAGGTTTAAGTCCCCAGGATATATAAACCAAAAGCACACATACACACACACACACACACACACACACACACACACACACACACACACCTGTTTACTGTACAAATTCTAAATTTTACTGTTTAAAATGTTCTGTTCAACTGAAAATGGCAGCATCGTTTTATAAAGTATGTGTTTATGTGCTTAATTTTCGCTGAAACAGCTGTGGTGTGCTGAGGGGTGAACACAGCGATGGGGAACCGATTGATTTCCCACGACATTTTATATACTGTATTTAAACTGCACAGATGCAGATATTATAACAATGTATCGATAAACACAGACCCCGTCCTTCGTTTTTCGCTCTGCGGTCTGCGAACTGAAGAACGCGCTGCAAGAAAGACCGGAGGAGCCGATCGAAGTCTGCCGCAATTTTCATATGAAACGTAAAGGGGACTGAGGCGATCACGAATTCGTGTACAGTTTATGGAGCTAATCGCAAAATTTTAGGGGGGGCTGAGTAGTCAAGGGCTGAGTATATTCTTTGGATTCGTGACTTTATTTTTTATTTATTTATTTATTTATTTATTTTTCACATTGCTGACTGTTGATTGTACATACAGAGCTCATTTGACAGAAAGGAACCATGCACTTGTGGTTTGAAAGGAACCTTATTGAAAATAATACCACTGTAACACGAACTAATTATATATTTCTTTACTGGCAACAGATTAATTTAGGTTAACTTTTGGCTTGGTGGTTAATTGTATTCCATTTTTCCTGATATTTTAAGATGCCAACGTGAAATAAGTAGTAACACGAATCGAACCCATCATATAAAAGAACCTGGGCGTCACCCATAAAATTCCTATAGTGACAGGAAGGTGGCGTTACAAATGGCACAGGACACGTTCTTAGATCACTCTCTACTGCACATAGAGAATGATTGCATTTGGGAAACGCTGATATAGTGCAAATTCTTGCCACTTGCCTTCTAGTATATAAATGTACATTATTATAGCAAGAAATAAGCCAGTCTTCTAAAGGCATAAATATTCACCCTAGTCCTATTCAACAAAATCTCAAAATAAATTAACAATAAGTTAACATTCTAATTCAATTTTAGCTTAATAATAAGCAAAATTAAGTGCATACTAACCTTTCATTTTGTGAACTATCAGTACCACCATAAGCATTTCTTTGATCTGGAGAATTCTCGCTGAATGTGCCTGAAATGGACATTTTCTGGAAAATGAAAGCAGGAAAAAAAGGAACAGAAACGTCTAAGAATGTGCTTGATAATGTCCTTCCTTTCGGATGACTCAGGGAGTTCTGCAATGCACCATAGGCGGAGTTTCACTTTTGTGTGTGTGGTTACCTAATGCAGATCAGCCTGCGCATCTTTCTTTCACTTTCACTTTCATTTTCACTTTCTTTATCTCATCTGATACAGTTTCAGTCAAATCATTCTCTATGAGCCGTGCTGTAAAAGATGTTTCATGTCCTAAGACTAAAGAAAACTGGACAAGCTAGATATTATCACCAGCATCTAAGTTCTTATATAAAAAAGAAAATAGACATTAATGCTGCTGTTGTCTGCTAACGTGTTAGCCTAATAAAATGGCTTCTTTATGAGATGTTTTAGCGCTTGTTATGTAAAATATTCAGATTATCTTATAAATGTAGGTCTTATCTTTATTCTTATTACTATTTACTGTAAATACCC
This sequence comes from Labeo rohita, assembly GCF_022985175.1. Classification (NCBI taxonomy): domain Eukaryota; kingdom Metazoa; phylum Chordata; class Actinopteri; order Cypriniformes; family Cyprinidae; genus Labeo; species Labeo rohita. Next base: position 13,656,856 of record NC_066893.1, read on the forward strand.
AATAATGTTAGAGATCTACAGTTTGTACCTTACAAATACGTATGCAGTTGGCTAGGGTCACTGAATCTGACAAGTAAAAATTCATATAGCTGAATGTTACCACTCTTTATTTCTTAATAATTGACTAAAAACGTTTAAAGTGACTCATGTGATGTGTTAGCTCCTTTTCTTTCTATTTTACATATAGCATATTGATTAGATATTGAATGAATGAATGAATGAATGATCGCATTTATATAGCGCTTTCATTGTGTATTGCTATACACCCAAAGCGCTTTACAATCACATGGGGGGATCTCTCCTCAACCACCACCAGTGTGCAGCATCCACTTGGATGATACGACGGCAGCTCAAAACTCAAAACTATCCTAAAAGTGGCACAATCGCGTTTCGATGGGGGTCCCCTGGTAAAATTCATGTTCTAGGGGGGTAAAATACACATTATTGGCGGGATTCCCATTGCAAAAATTAGCATGCAGAGGCTAAATATTACATTATTGGGGTTGCTTCAAACCGCGGACATGAAAAATAACCCATGGCAGCAGTGTTAAAGTAGCCCAATTCCGCGGGAAAACCATGCACTTGGCAATACTGGCTCTGACTGTAACTCAGCAGCTGGGTTGTTTCGTTGGAGACTGGCTCAACCCAGCGGTTGGGTAGAAAAAAAAATAACCCAGTGTTAAAAATGGCCCAGCAGCTTAGTTACAGAAAAACTACCAGCCTGGGTAAAAATTATTAAAAATAACCCAAAAAATGACTCAACGTGCTGAACCAAGCATTTTGTAGTTTTAGTGACAAAGAGCACGGGTTAGAGCACACTCAAGGTTGCAGCAGTAAGGGCATCCATCCCAAAGAAAAAAAGAGAAAAAAAAAAAAAACTATTGCTTTTTGTATGAATGGGTCTGTAAGGGAGCCAGTGGTGTATCAACTGCAGGGGAAAAAAAAAAAAAAAAGGCCTCTCAGATATTCCCAACAGCATACACACCACTTCTCCAAATGTAAAGGCGGCTGGAGGCGAAAAAAAAATAAGGTAACATGACAATGGAGTCAAAAATTCGAAATGTTTATTCCCAGAGGTGCAAGTTTTCCACTGATGTGTCAGCGATATTTACCAAAAAAAAGTTAAAACAAAAACATTTGGCTATGTCAAACAAGTTGACCCAAAAGACAGCAATTATACTTCACAACCATCACACAACTCACTCTACGAGTTCCCTCCAAATCTGAGAAGCCATCTTAAAAAGACTAAGCCCCTCCCTCTCGGACTAAACCATCTGGCAACCCAAAGGTAATAAAGAAACTTAAGAAAAACAAACAAATGTGCTTTAACAAAAACAAACACAAACAATAACCACAAAAAACACTGTTATACAATACGAAAAATAAAAAAAAATGTGAAACAAAAACTCAACTTATTATCAATACTCTACAATGCTCACCTAAAAATTAAACAGAACACCAACCTCCCCCTTCCTACATGAACACAATAAACCACCCCACCTATTGGCAGGAATGAGATCTTTAAAATGGTGAGCATTTACTGTGACCGGGTTTTGACGGTTTGGCATGGGAAAATGTTCCAATACGTAAGTATGACTTTGCATGATATGTACATTTCTATACAAAACAATAAACATTTAACCTGGTCACCGGTCTTGCTTTACTTTTTAACACAGTTCAACACATAAACCAATATGGTGAAGTCTCTCAATCATAAAATGACAATCTAAGGAAAAACGACATAAGGACAGGAACAACATTATATCACACATGATGATTGACAACCATATCTGTGTTAACTGGTGTTCAATTTGGGCAAAACAGATAGGGATGCATATACATGCATGTACACAGTCCCATGTCAAAATAAGAGTCCTTCCCATAATAAGAGTCTCTAGTCACAGAGCCTCACTGTGACAGGGTCTAAAAGGTATAGTTCACCCAAAATAAAATATTGTATCATCACACCTCATGACAGCCAATGACATCTATAAAAGAGTTTAACTTTGTATGTTCAAAAACATCAGTGGAGGTTCTGTGACCTATATATATATATATATATATATATATATATATATATATGTGTGTGTGTGTGTGTGTGTGTGTGAGAGAGAGATTCTGGACCATAAAACCAGTTGCACAAACATACATATGAAAGCTGAATAAATAAAAGAGGCTTAAAACATAAGTTTATATATGTAGAGGAAAAAAAAAAATAAACAAAAGGCATTTATGAATTATAGCTTTGTTTTATTAAAATAGTACATTGTAGTTGGTGGAGAAGACACTGTAAAAAGCTGTTTTTTTATTTTTTATTCAAAAGCACTTTTAGTAGGTACAAGCAAACTATCACTGATACTTTGTCATTTACAAAAGACACTTACTTCACACTCATCTTTAAGGTTTTTTTTTTATTATTTCAAATATTTATTTATGATTATACTGAACCTTAACCATGAACCTAAAAAAATCAATATGATTCCTAAAGCCTCTCAAACTACACCTTTGTTTCTTGACTTTGAGATTTCTTTCACTGCTGACTTTTAAATGCTTTCAGTGATCAAGCATAAATCAAAAACTGAGGCAACTTGTGTCTTAGAGGTATATACTGATGCGTTCTTGGGCCAGACGCAGTCTTTCCATGCGCTGATGTAAGTCTGCTCTCTTCCGTCCAGCCTCTGTGTCCTCCACGAGCAGTTTCACAACATCAGCTCCATCCCGCAGGTCCATAGCATGTGCCCGCAGCATCACGGCAGCTTCCTTCAGTATGAACAGCAGGATAACCATGGGAATGTAGTCGGCCAGACGCTGATACACAATCTGATGGAGTAAGAGAACGTGGGAGGTTTTCAATGCATTCAAAACCAAAAACACAAGTAGATAACACTGAAATCAAGAACACATATAAACCTCATAGTAGATGATCAGTTTATCAGGCGTCAAGCTCCTGGTGTCAAAAACAGCACAGTTGTGGGGTGAGGTCGCGTTTTCTCCCGTATCCAAACAAGTGGATTCAAACTCCTGTCACTTTCCACAAACTTGAAGTCTACAATTTTCTGGGTAAAAATGGGATCTTGTGTGTACACGAGTTTCTCCATGTTAATGTACTCATAGATTCTCTTCTCCACCTTGCTTTCTTGCTTTGATTGAATGTCGTCAATATGGTTCTAAGGGAAAATATACATCACAATGTTATGTTAAAGACTTTTATTGTCTATTCAACAAATGGCATTTTAACCCACCAGTATTATGTGTCTCAGATGAGGGTAGTTTGGGAAACACAGCTCACACATGACCCTGAACTCCTTCTGCACAATACCTAAGATATTAAATGGAAATTGTATTATTAATCATGTCAGATGTAATCCACACATAATTTAAATGCAAGTTAAAGTCCGAATAGCAACCTCGGATGAGCTTCAAAGTATCCAAAGCAGGTTGTTTAAGGTCTCCAACGTGTTTCTTCACCATTGATTCATACACACAGTAGTCACTGAAGGTCACCAGTTCTCTCCCACGATGGGCCTCATCATAGTTTTCTGTCATCTGTTTTACGGACTCTCTGACTAAAACAAACAATCGTACAGTAGTTTTAAAAAATAAAGCAGTTATCACTCCACTTGTCGTTCCAGAAAAACTGAATGTATTTATATTAATGGAGGAGATTTTCAGTGGCTCTTGCTGCAGTTACAACTGTACTGAACCGATTCAAAACACTGAATCATTCTGGAACGAACATAGCTGATGTGTGTTGCTAGACGCAGCGTTTTTTAACGTTTATTTCGTTTATAATTCGGAACTATTTCAAATTAACAATTTCTGAGGTAAGAAAAGTAACTGGCAATATTATGCATAAAAACATAAAAACATAAAAACTTGCATTTATTGTGTGTACTTATACAAGTATCCTTAAAAAAATATGTAAGTTATTAACTTTTTTTAATTTCACATTTAAAAATAGTGTTTAATCATTTATAAATATTTATTCAAATGAAAAACTGTGAAAATAAGTGAGCTGGTATGACCTGCAATATTCTAGATATATTTAGTAAAGAGCCATACAGGTACCTAGTGGGTAAACCATGGCGTTACAAATGAATTTTTTTTTTTATCTCCGACCACAAAATGACTCTAATTTGCCTCTTTGCACTGAAATGTAAAACCCTTTCTAAAGTTTCTAAAGTTTTTCTAAAAATACCATGGTTAAACTATGGTTAGTGCTTGTCGCAGCTCTGTTTTTCAACGGCTCTGGCATTAACAGAAGCGATACATTTTATGATTTACGCCACATTACGTGCACCAAACCGGTAATTCGTTTGAATTTAGTATTAAAACTTACAACATTTGAAAGCTGAAAATTTGTTTAAAATCGCAAGCAGGGTTGCCAATTTGGCGTGAGATTTACATGGGCAGAGTGAGAGCGTGAGACAGAGCCTGAAAGCGTGAGAGTTGGCAACCCTGGTAAAGTTGTCCAAAAGAAGTTCTTAGCAATGCATATTACTGATAAAAAAATTAAGTTTTGATATATCTACGGTAGGAAATTTACAAAATATCTTCATGGAACATAATCTTTACATAATATCTTAATGATTTTGGCATAAAATAAACATTTTAACCCATAGAGTGTATTTTTGGCAATTGCTACAAATACACCCGTGCTACTTAAGACTGGATTTGTGGTCCAGGGTCACATACTTTTGGTCTAAAAATGTATCAAAAGCAGTCGCATTCATGCGTATTCTGTTTGAAAAGACATGAAGGTGAGTAAATGAGGACAGAATGTAATATTTGGGTATACTGTAACATTACATTTGTAGTGTATTGTACACTGTGTCTAGTCATACCAATATTATTATTTATCTATTTGACGTACATGATGCTTTGGAGCTACTCAGATGACATTCCCATTGCTTGAATACTGGTCGAAGGAGTGAGTAGAGGTTCCCACTGTCTGATTCTCCTGTTCTACACAACTCGCTTATCTGGTCACTGAACTCCAAGATTTTCTACACATACAGAGAAGTTCAAGCATGTTAATTTCAGTCAGGCTAGTTTCAGATATTGGACAATACAAAGTAGTGAAGCTTGCCTATACTGTACCTTGCTGAGATAAGGCCCCATTCGCTCAGGTTCTAAAGGAGGACCATCAGCATAATTCTTAAGTTCAACTCTCACTGCAGACAAGTTGATATGAATTTGATCTCTTAGAGATGGAAGTGAAGACTGTAAAATAAAGAGTAACTCATAAGTTTAGTGTGTAGAGTAAGTTTTAGAATATTTCACCATGTTTAACATGCTTGCCTTGATATGTTCGACCAGCTCTTTAGTCAGTCTGGTGGCCAGGCAGGGTATTGAGGCCCTCTGCTCCTCAAGAAGATAACTGGAGACAGGAGCACTCTTAAATGTTTTTGAACATTACATAAAAAAACTGATAATTGCGTATAATTTCTACTGATTCAATACCTGAAGTGCATGTGTTTGGCGAAGAAATCTTTTTCTTGTCTTGTGGCTTCAGACAGAGGAATGTTTTCATTGATGTCACTCTGGCCTCTACATCGGACAATGGTGTAGCCCTTCTTGAGAGGAACTACTTTACCCTGCAGTACTTGTAAGACGTCGGCCTCTGCTCCTTTGTCTATCAGGTCTGGCTTTGTCAGAATTGCTGAAGCAATGAAAAGGTTTTAAATAGGCATGAATGAATTTGCACATCACACTCCGTATCTGTAGTTTATATGAAAAGTTATACCTAAAGTCCTTGAGCCATCAGGATCGACACCCTGAGCCATTCTAAGTGCTTCTGTGGTTGCGACGTCGACGTTGCAGGGAACAACAACCAAATTAATGGTTTCTTTTTTGGAAATGAATTTCAATATCAGGCGTCGAATCTGCAATTATTCAAAGACCAATTTAGAAAACAGTGATCATCTGGAACACACATTTTAAACTGCATCTGCAACAACTTAAAAATATACACTATCAGTCAAAAAAGAAGTTTCTTCTGCTCACCAAGCCTGCATTGATTTGATCCAAAGTATAGCAAAAACAAAAACATTTTGAAATATTTTTACTATTTAAAAAAACTCTTTTCTATTTAAATATTTTTTAAAATGTAATTTATTCCAGTGATTTTTAAGCTGCATTTTTAGTATCATTACTCCAGTCACACGATCCTTCAGAAATCATTTTAATATTCTGATTTGCTGGACAAAAAACATTTTTTATTATTATTGTTGTTGAAAACAGCTGAGTAGATTGTTTACAGGTTCAGAATAACAGTGTTTATCTAAAATAGAAATCTTTTGCAACATTATAAATGTCTTTATCATAATTTTTGATCCATTTAAAGCATCATTGCTAAATAAAAGTATTAATTTCTACGATTTCTTTGAGCAGCAAATTGAGCAGCAAATCAGCATATTAGAATGATTTCTGAAGGATCATGTGACACTGAATACTGGAGTAATAATACTGAAAATTCAGCTTTAAAATCACAGGAATAAATGACATTTTAAAATATATTTAAATAGAAAGCAGTTATTTTAAATAGCAAAAATATTTCACAATATTACTGCTTTTGCTGTATTTTGGATCAAATAAATGCAGGCTTGGATGCAAACATAAAAAATCTTACTGTTCAAAAACTTTTGACTGGTAGTATAAATGTATTGTTTTATATTAAATTTTAAAAAAAAATTTTAAAAAGTTAATTAAGTTTTCAAATTGAATTACATTATTATGTTGCATTTTTAAAAGTAATTTTGTGTAAACAATTTATTTTTCCTGAACTTAATACATACAAATATATGGAATTATTCACAATTATCAAGTAATCAGTATTTTGTTATCACCTGGTCTCCAATGTCTTCCGGTTGCCCTTTCACAGGTACTCTTGTTATTCCAGGCAGATCGATCAGCGTGAGGTCGCACACATCAGGCGATGTGATCTCCAAACTGATGAGATCATCACAGATTCCTACTCCATCTCCAGCAAGCATATTCTGTGCTGTAAAACACAAGTGCTACATACTTACTCAACCTTCATTCTTCATGTAAGTAATATTTCAACTACTGATACAAGGGTCATCGTATATCCTACTATACATTATAATGATTATTTGGTAATGATATTTAGCTTTATATACAGTCTCACCCCTTCTGACGTGACTTTCAACTTGTGCGGGATCATAAAACGTCTCACACACATTATTGTAGGAGATTATGGCAGTCCAAGTGCTCCCATTACTAAGTTTCCTGAGTTTAAGCTCCAGTGGACAACGGGTGACAATACCTGAATGGAACATATTAGAATATATATTTAAAAGATAGACAGATATTCAGTTAATGTTTTTTAGGCGTAAAACATACCACTCCCACGAGGTAGAGCGACCCCTGATAGTGCCTCTAAAACAGAGCTTTTCCCTGAGCTCTGGTCTCCAACCACTGCAATGGACGGCAGTGCAAGTTCCCTCTCGATGCCGATCCGCCTCATATAGTCAATCATCTCAATATAGGGACGAACCTGTGCATCCCACTGCTGCAGAAATATTCCACTGTTCTCGGGGCTTGAAAACCACATTTGACTGTTAGACTGCATTTATATCAAATGAGAATCATTGATGATTTGTAGATCATTTTAACCTAATTTGTCAGTTTAAGTGCAGAATATATATATATATATATATATATATATATATATATATGTATAGTAGTCAACATTTGAAGTGGATCAAAAAAAATTTTGCAAAGTTGTCCTGAGAAAAGAAAGCGTATTGTTTTGGTTTTAGGACAACTTTGATGAAAGGGTTTAATCCACTTCAAATGTATGTACACTACCAGTCAAAAGTTTTTGAACAGTAGGATTTGTAATGTTTTTTAAAAGTCTCTTCTGCTTACCATGCCTGCATTTATTTGATCCGAATGTTAAAATATTTTTACTATTCAAAATAACTGTTTTCTATGTGAATATATTTTAAAATGTAATTTATTCCTGTGATTTCAAAGCTGAATTTTTATCATCATTACTCCGGTCACATGATCCTTCAGAAGTTGTTCAAACATTCTGATTTGCTGCTCAAAAATTTTTTTATTATTATTATTATGTTAAAAACAGCTAAGTATAATGTTTTCAGGTTTCTTTGATAAAAGAAAGTTTAGAAGAACAGCATTTATCTGAAATAGAAATCTTTTGTAACATTATAAATGTCTTTATCACTTTACCCCCCCCCCCCCCCCCCCAAAAAAAAAAAATAAAAAGTGTATAATGTTACAAAATATTTTTATTTCAGATAAATTCTGATCTTTGGATCTTTCTATTCATCAAAGAATCCTAAAAAATGTTTTAAATATTGATAATAATAACAATAATAATAATAATAATAATGTTTCTTAAACAGCAAATCAGAATATTAGAATGATTTCTGAAGGATCATGTGACACTGAAGACTGGAGTAATGATCCTGAAAATGTAGCTTTGATCACGGGAATAAATTACATTTTAAAATGTATTCAAATAGAAAGCAGTTATTTTAAATAGTAAAAAATATTTCACAATATTACTGCTTTTGCTGTATTTTGGATCAAATAAATGCAGGCTTGGTGAGCAGAAGAGATTCTTTAAAAAACATTAAAAATCTTTTAACTGTGTATATATATTTGTATATATATTTGACTTAATGTATTTAATATATATACACTACCGTTCAAAAGTTTGGGGTCAGTACATTTTTATTGTTTCTTTTTTTTTTTTTTTTTTTTTTTTTTTTTAAGAAATTAATACTTTTATTCACCAAGGATGTATTAAGTTAATAATTAAAAGTTTATCAAAAGTTAATAATAAATAATTTATATTGTTATAAAATATTTATATTTTGAATAAACACTGTACTTTTTAAACTTGTTATTCATGAAAGAATCCTGAAAAAAAAATCACAGGTTCCAAAAAATATTTGGCAGCACAACTGTTGATATTATCCAACATTGATCATTCTAATAATAAATCCGCATATTAGAATGATTTCTGAAGGATCATGTGACACTTAAGACTGGAGTAACAGCTGATAAAAATTCAGCTTTTCATCACAGGAATAAATTCTATTTTAAAGTATGTTAAAATAAAAAACATTATTTTATATTGTAAAAACATTTTGCAATATTACTGTTTTTTTTTTCTATATTTTTAATCAAATAAATGCAGCTTTGATGAGCATAAGAGACTTCTTTAAAGACTATTACAAGTCTTACTGACCCCAAACTTTTGAATGGTAGTGTATATATATTTCTATATTTTCTATGTATTTCTATTAAATCAAAGTGTTCCTTACCCATTTTCCTCTGAAGAATCAAAATCCAATATTTCTGGTGAGCTGTCCATGACTGAAATGGAAAAAATCTCACAGGCTGATACTAAATTTGTTATTATATATAAAGTTATAACATACAAAGTGTTTTCTTTTATATTTAAATGTTTAAATCAGAAATCAAAATTTGCTTGAAATGTTAGAATCAATTAAAACTTGCTCAAAAATGCTCAGATGTCAACTCCTGGCAAGTAAGTATCAAATGTGAACCTTATATGGGTTTTATATTGCTTGTGGGTGTTTTTTTTTTTTTTTTTTTTTTTGGATGGGGTAGGGGGATAGGGGGGATAGGGGGGTGAGGGGTGGTCAGACAACAATACTTAAGCAGAATAAGCAGAAATTATCTTTACGAGAAGGAAATAGTCAGCATTTGAACTGGCCTTAATAACAAGGGAAGTACAGAATGCAAATATAGTGTGATTTTAGCAGAATTTTTATGGGAACTACCTGATTTGTGTAACTATTATATATGTTTGTTTTTATAACACATATCACACCTGGAAAACAATTGTTCTCTTAAAACCCATTTTTAATAGTTTAACAGAACCAGATTCAACTGTGAGTAAATTAAATAGTCACTGTGCTGTATATTTAATCTATGATAATATTAAAGAGAACTGAATGAGGAAGCAGTTACCACAAAGCTGATTTGCAAAGTCTTAAAAGAGAGTATTTGAGGTTTAATACAAACTTGCAATGCCGTTTCGGTAAATCATTTGCATGAAGTTAAAAAAAATGTTCCCCATCAGTTGCAGCACAAGCTATTATATATATTATATAATATTATATAACAAGTTATTATATTAACATATTTTAAAAACATACTATTTAAAAATGTACTATTTACTGTGTACTAAGACTACCTGTGACTTAAGTGACGCTTGTTTAGAACAATGTGTCAGCAAAAAATGTGAGAAATGTATAAAGCACATTTCACATACAGTAGACGTCACTTTCAAACCAAATGTCTTTCTGTTGAAACTATTTTGCCTACAGAAATTTCCAGAACGCTGGTAAACGTGACTTCACCTTTTCACTTCTGTGCTCAAAATGAGTCACTTCACATACAGTAGACGTCACTTTCAAACCAAGCATCTTTCTGTTGAAACTATTTCGCCTACAGAAACTTCCAGAGCGCTGGTAAACGTGACATCACCTTTTCACTTCTGTGCTCAAAATGTCACTTCATGGGCCTTTCACATTTACAGTTGTCTCATTTCATAGTTCCTATGTATTATTTGTTTAATGTTAATAAAATATTAAGCATGTTAATATAACACTGTAAATCATATATTCGATTTGTCACAATTTGTTTGCAGTTTTAAAACCAAAGCAACTGTCTATGAAGAACAAAAAAAAAACTATTTTCTACTAACTCTTGGTTGTCCATATAAAACAACAGGAGTTTACAGGCGAAGTCCACTTCCAGAACAACAATTTACAGATAATGTACTCACCCCCTTATCATCCAAGATGTTCATGTCTTTCATTCTTCTGTCGTAAAGAAATTATGTTTTTTGAGGAAAAAATTTTAGGATATTTCTTTATATAATGGACTGCTATGGTGCCCTGAGTTTGAACTTCCAAAAGGCAGTTTAAATGCGGCTTCAAACGATCCCAAATGTGGTTGTAAATGATCCCAGATGAGGAAGAAGGGTCTTATCTAGCAAAACAATCGGTTACTTTCATAAAAATAATAGAATTTATATACTTTTTAATGTCAAATGCTCGTCTTGTCTTGCTCTTCCCGACCTGTTTTTTTCCAGTTCATGACAGTTAGGGTATGTCAAAAAACTCCCATCTCATGTTCTCCCTCAAATTCAAAATCGTCCTACATCGCTGTTTTACCTTTTTTGTTAAGGGTGTTTGATCTTCTTTGCATGTTCACTTTGCAAAGACTGGGTCGGTACTTCTGCAGCAATGTAGGAGGATTTTGAAATGATTTTTGAAGTTGAGGGAGAAAATATGATTGGAGTTTTTCCACATACCCTAACTGTCTTGAGCCAGAATACAGTTCGGGAAGAGCAAGAAAAGATGAGCATTTGAGATTTAAAAGTATTTAAATTGTTTAAAAAAAAAAATAGTTTTGCTAGATAAGACTCTTCTTCCTTGGCTGGGATCGTTTACAACTGCATTTGGGATCGTTTGAAGCCGCATTTAAACTGCATTTTGGAAATTCAAACTCTGGGCACCATATCAGTCCATTATATGGACAAAAATCCAGAAATGTTTTCCTCAAAAAACATAATTTCTTTACAACTGAAGAAAAAAGACATGAACATCTTTGATGACAAGGGGGCGAGTACATTATCTGTAAATTGTTGTTCTGGAAGTGGACTTCTTCTTTAAGGCACTAAATAAATATGAAAGACAAAAGACTGAAACAATAACTTTAATCTCAATGCATCCAAGAACCTGAAATGAAGGGGACTAAACTTAACATGAATTATCCATTATGTTTTGTACTGAACTACAATGAACTCTAGAAATATACAGCTCTGAACACAGCTGTGAACACATTTCCTCTCCTCAAAAATGTCTTGAGAGGGGCAACTTAATCTTGAAATGCTTTAATTTATGTACGTCATTATTTTAAATACCCTCAGAATGAGCAACACTGACAGTTTTCAGTGATTTCAAAACCTCTCGATTAGTTTTTCGAACAAAAATATTAATCTCTTTCTGTCCTCGGCATGCGGGGAGTCTGGTTCAGACTGTCCTGTGCCGTTTGTCCCAAGAGCCATGGCGGTGAAAGTCTCTCTGTCTCTTTCAAGAGCCGCTCTGTCCCGCTCTAGTCTCGCTCTGTCCTGTTCCAGCGAGGCTCTTTCCCGGTCAATCGCAGCTCTGTCCTTTTCCAGCTGCGCTCTGTCCCTCTCCAACGCCGTTTTCTCCCTTTCTGCGACGGCCTTCTCGCGCTCCAGCAGCACTCGTTCTCGGTCCAGGTCTGCGTGCTCCTTCTCCAGGAGCTGTCGTTCTCGTCTAAGTTTGGCTCTTTCAAAGTGTAGCTCGTCTTGAGTCTCTGAAGGGCTTTTATCCATGGGTCTCCCTTTCACGCTTTCGGCTGTATCCGATGAGGGTCCTCCATCGGATACTGTCGCTTGAGTATTGACCTCGATTACTGAATGTGTCAGTAATTCTAGAATATCACTCCCCATTTCTACTTGATACATCTTCTTGCTGGGCTGAGCTGCACATTCAGACTCATCACCCAGGTTGGACAGCAGGGTCGGTTTAGGAGGGTCAACGTCAGTGGGGTCACCATCTACAGCCTTCTCCATGAGTCTGAACCACCGCCAGGATTCGGGTTTAACCGTTTCGACGTCCTTCGCAAGAGCTTTTAAAACCTAGGCGGGAAAGGTAGAGAAAACTACATCAGGAGAACTGCATGCATACATATTTAATTTATAAGTAGATTTTTATAGTTTTTGAAGAACAATGTATGGTGTGAAGCTATACAAGTAAATAATTTTAATTGAAATTAAACAGATTCTGTGTCCATCTTACCTTATATTTGCATTTCAAATTTTCCCACTTTCGTTTTGCTCTTTGAGAAGTAATATTTCCATCCAGGTTGGATTTTGTCTCTTGTATGAACAGTCTACAAACAGAAAACACACTTTGTTACTTTTTAAAAACTGCTTATAGAAAAGAAAATACTTGGGTTTTCAAACCGTTTGGTTACGTAAAGTTTGAGTGAAAGTGTCAGTGAAATTTGAAAGATTTATTTTTTAACTATTAACTATTAAATTAATTATTAAAATTACATTTTTTATATCATTACATTTATCATTTTTTTTGTATATTTTTATATTATTTTTTAATTAATATTTTAATACATTATTTTCTAAAAACTTATTGTAAAATAAATCTAAAATAAAATGTATTTAATTACATTTTTAACTGTAATCTATCTAAAATGGGTAAAAAAAAATAAAAAATACACAACTATATCTAAATGTAACTAAATCGTAACTAAATATTTTCCAAATATTTTAGATTAGAAATTATATTATACAAATTTAAAATTTGAATTTTAATAGAAATGTATTAATAATTTATAATAAAGCCAATAATTAATATAATTATATAATTAGAGATCAACATTTTTATTAATTTGTCAGAGTATACACCAAAAAAAAAAAAAATACTGGGTTAAAAACAACCCAGTGGTTGTTTTGACCCAGCAGATGGGTTAAATATTTAACCCAACTTTTTTGGATAGTTTTATTCAGTTTAACTATTGTTTAAAAATTACTATTATTACTATTACTAAAATGAAACCAAAATTAAAAATCAGACACATAATTACTAGAGGCATCAGCAATAATCAAAAGGTGAACATTTATTAATAAGCAATTTAATATATATATATATATATATATATATATATATATATATATATATATATATATATATATTTAAAAAAATGATTAATTATTAAAAATTATTAATTATTTATTAAACTTATTAATAAATGTTAATTTATTAAACAAGTGTATATATGTTCATTTTCATTTTAAGCAAATATAATAATTTTAAGCAATAGTTGAGATAAATAAAACGAAAATCCCAGTGCTCAATTGTTTTTAACCCAGCATTTTTTAAACGCAATGGGTTATGAATCATCTGTCATTATATATTAGAACGGTTGTCAGCATAAATGTGGGTCCCTGGTATTAAAAGTTTAAAACCCCTTCATTAAGAGTTCTTTATTGTAAAACAATAGGAACAACAATTACGCATACGTAATTGGATACAAACGACACGTACTGCAGATGTCAAATGAATCACACATGAATCACAATGAGTACATACTCCCAGCCATTTCTGCATGTGTTCCTCCAGCCTGAGAATAAATAGCCATGGGCCATGCGCCACCTGATCAGTGTCTCAGTGTCCTTGTGAGACCCTGAAACAGAAGCGCGGTGCAAACAGACAGTCCGGCATGAATGCACTGTAGGTTTAGTGCTGCTGGAACATGTGATTTTATACATGCAAAACAAACCGCCCAGTCAAACCACATCATAAACACTGACAACTGTCAGTCTGAAATAATAGTAATAAATCCTCATTTATTAACCGAAAGCAGCTGCACGTATCAAGTGCATGAACCCTGTTTTAAATTCACCCTTAATTATATATAAACTCATAAAAGAGTTGCAGAAACGTGCGAAAGTTTTGCATGCGTGCACACAGTGCAGGTTTACGCCTTGACACTCACACTGCTGAGATGACTGCGCCATTTCTTAAAGGGAGAGAGGCGGCCAAACTCCTCTTATGAGATATACAGTAATAGCATGAATATTATTGTTTTCTTTCACTTCTTCAACAACCGTTTGCGTCTCAATTGCAGACAGCGCTTCTTCACAGCTTTTCTCGTTTCTAACATATGGACAAATGATATTCGTTTACTGCCCTCTGGTTGTCAGGAGAAAAACAACTCTCCGTTAAACGTAAAAATGCTAACAATAAATAAGCAGCTTCCTCTAATTCCTTTTCATCTTTAGTTACATATTCTACACTACCAGTCAAAAGTTTTTGGACAGTAAGATTTTTAATGTTTTTAAGGTCTCTTCTACTCACAAAGCCTGCGTTTATTTGATCCAAAGCACAGCAAAAACAGTACATCATTGAAATATTTTTACAATTTAAAATAACTTTCTATTTAAATATATTTTAAAATGTAATTTATTCCTGTGATTTCAAATATGAATTTTTAGCATCATTACTCCAGTCACACGATCGTTCACAAATCAATCTAATATTTTGATTTGCTGCTCAAAAAACATTTATTATATATTTTTCAGATTTTTTTGATTAATAGAAAGTTCAGAAGAACAGCTTTTATCTGCAATAGAAATCTTTTGTAACATTAAAAATGCCTTTATCATCAATTTAAAGTCAATTTAAAGCATCCTTGCTAAATAAGTGTTAAATATAATTTCTTTCCCAAAATAAAAAAATTACTCAATTGGTTTAAATATTAATAACATTAATAATAATAATAATAATGCATGTTTCTTGAACGGCAAATCTGCATATTAGAATGATTTCTGAAGGATCATGTGACACTGAAAACTGGAGTAATGATGCTGAAAATTCAGCTTTGATCACAGGAATAAATTACATTTTAAAATATATTCAAATAGAAAGCAGTTATTTTAAATAGTAAAATATTTCACAATATTACAGTTTTGCTGTATTTTGAATTAAATAAATGCATGATAGGTAGCAAAACACAAATCAAACATTAGATTAAAAATGTAAACTAAATTAAAATAAAATGAGTAAAATGACCAGAAAATTATTTTTTATCCAAAAGTACTAAAAATCACACAAAAGTACTAAATATGTAACAAAAATTAAACTAAAAATATCATTTAAAATGTTACAACTAAAATACCATATAAATAATACTAAAATAACTGATCAAAAGTAAGATTTTTCTTTAAAAAAATGATCTTGTTTAAAAAAATACCAGTTTAAAAAAGTTATTACAAATTTAATTTATTACTGCATTATTTATTACTTATTTATTAGACACTGTACACATATGATAATAATATACATTGTTTGTTTTTTTGGTTTTTTTGTAAACAATATGAGGGAAAATATGTGAGACCCTGGCTTGTTGTTACAGCACCTCTGGTGTATATTCTTCAGTGTAGGTTTATTTGTGAAAGCCACAAACCTAAAACCTAAAAACTGTAAAGAATTGACTGCAAAAAAAGCAATAACTAGGAAAAAGATACTGTTTGTTGAAAACACATTACTTTTTGTGACTCTGTATGGGGGTCAGTTGTCTCCACAACAAAGTTTTAAGTTTCTGAATGACAAGGTGGACCATGAATCTTGTTTTGACATTTATTTTGTGGCACAAATGGTTGACTTCACTTACAGACACTGTTATTTTACATTATTTCAGAAAAAAAGCATCACACGTTTCTTTCAACTTTTACAAATCAGTAAACAAATTTCAAAAATATTTTAGTTTAGGGGTCCTTGTGCACCTTGTTGTATGTAGAATCCATTATAGACTGTGTACGCTCAACAAATGCGATTGATTTTGGAGTGAAAATACAAAAAATAATTAATAATAATGATTAATATACACCAACTTTTGCCATTCAAAAGTATCTTCAGACAACAAACCAAGATTGTTCACCAAATGTTTTTCCCTGAGGTTTCAGATTTTTTCAATCACCCTTTCAAGTAAGAATATTAATCTTTCTCTGTTCTTTTCATGGGGACAGTCCAGCCCGTTGCACCCTGAACTGCTTTTCACATGATTTGTGATATGCCCCGACCTTCTGTCTCTTTCAAGGGTCGCTCTGTCCCTCGCCAAAGCTTCTCTGTCTTTCTGCAGGCGGGCTCTGTCCTGTTCCAAAGATGCTTTGTCTCTGTTAACCGCAGCTTTGTCTTTTTCTACCTGGGCTCTGTCCCGCTGAAGCGCCGCTCTTTCCCGATCAGCAAGGGCCCTTTCCCGCTCTAAAAGTGCTTTTTCTCTGTCTAGGCCTCCGAGTTCCTTTTCTAGAAGCTGTCTTTCTCTTTGAAGTTTGGTTCGCATAATGTCCAACGAGTGACTTTCTGTTGTCTGCTTGCCTTTTTGTTGTCCTCGCTTAACTAGATGCGGTCTGGGGGCTGGCGGCACGTTCACCGACGTTCCTTCCTCTTCCAGGAATTCCAAAATTTCCCCTCCAACTTTGATTTGGCGTAACCTCTTGCTTGAATGAGGTGCACTGTCATTGTCAGCTTCTGATGTGATCACTTGCTGGCTGATCTTTTCGTCAAACTCTTCACCCAGAGCATCATCCATGAGATTGAACCATTTCCAGCAGGTGGGGTTCTTCTCCACGCCAGTGGGAGGATATTTGGCATCCTTGTAATGAAGTGTGAAATGCATTAAACTGTTGAGTATGTTGTGTGAAAGTAAAACACACTTACAGTAGCTCTGAGACCAACCTTGTATCTCGCCTTCAGGTTTTCCCACTTTTTGGCAATTTGCTCAGTTGTCATCTTTTCCTCAAGCCCCATTTCTCTGAGTATTGCACTGAAAAAAATAATAAACAAAATAACTGAATCTGCACACAGGTTGTGAGAGGTCGAGGCGAATTTTAAGATTGCAAATCTCACCTCCAGGCTGTTTTAGACGAATTTTTCCTCCCGTCAAAAAGCGCTGAGTTGCTCGACCGCAGCTGTATCAGTTTGGTGATATCCTCAGTAGACACTAGTGCACATAAAACAGCTAGTTAGTTAGCGTAATGCTCACACGACTAATTAGTTTCGCGCAAAAACGAGCGACTTACTTTTATAGATGAGTTTGGAGCTGGTCGACGCCGAATCCATATTTTATATCACTTCGTAAAACAGATTTCTAGGGCCCTTAATAGTGCACGTTGGCAGTGTGCTTCTGTTAACATTCCCTCCCAGGGAAAATGGCGCCGAGGCGCACAACCTGGATAGGCTGCCTACTAAGTGCCCTTATTTTGAAGGAGTGAATTTGCGTCCTTAAAATGTATATAGAATATTTCTTGAAATGCAAATTTGGTTTGACTTAAACAGAATTAGTCCGTGTGACTAGAACATTAAACTCAAACGCATTAACGAGATCTTTTTATGGCTACTGACTAGGCTAAAAGACCAAACCAAAGACCAAAGAAAGGTAATTAGCATTAAATAGGGGCGTGGCTTACTAGACCGATAGGTGTAATAAATATAATAATAATTTCAGCTCTTCTATGTGTTTGACTGTCGTTATTATGTTTGAATTGTTGCCCAGATATATATTAAAGAATTATAGTATTCAAAAACAACTTTAATTGGTCTATCCCGAACAGCGTTGAGAAAAATAACAGGCACCGCAAGACAATCGGATCACGTGGCGAGTGTTACTTTTCTCAGCGCTTGTCAGAATTGTACAATCAGAGTCGTTTGTGATTACTAGATGGGGACTTTTAAAATCGTTTGAAAGCATGATTGCTGATACGTTTTCCATGCCAAGTTTAAAAAATGACTAGATTTGGACAGTTATTTGTAATGTAGAAATGTGTCAAATAAAAACGTCCTGAAATTTGAAAACACTCCCGGTTCTCTAAGCAGCAATGCGCCACATGGAGGAAGACAACTTTGGATTATTATTATTATTTTATTTATTTATTTTATTTTTTTATTGATGCCATAACACTACAGAACAAGTACAAAACCACAACAGTCTCAAAAATGGTAAAGGACAAATACAAAACAAATAATACCAAATAAAAATTAGAATAAAATAAATAAATAAATAAATAAAAAAAAAAATAAATAAATAAATAAATTAGATAACATAAACCAGAGGAGGAAAATTATACAAGGTTAAACATTGAAAGCAATTTTTGACTTTTGATTGATTTTTTGTTTTTTATGGCCATCGAGGACAAAGTGTAAGAATTACAGTCAAGGTTCTTACCCAAAAATTTACATTTGTGAATAAAAAACTTGCCAAGTATAATAAAAAGATTAACAATATATTCAATACAAGAGTTAGAATTAAAATAACAGAAAATAATATCAAATGTGTTTATACATATTCTAACATTTGTTTTTTCTGAGAGATAGATACTTAACTCATTCCAAAAAAAATTAACACGAACACATTCACAAAAAAGATGTTCAATGGTTTCTTCTAAATCACAGAAAGTACATTTTTCTTCAATATTTTGCATATACTTAAGTACACTATTACAGGGATAGCATCTATGTAATATTTTAAATGTGACTTCTTTTACTTTGTTTGTTAATAGATATTTGTGTGAAAGAGACCAGGCGACATTCCAATTAACATTGTATAATGCCATCCATTTAAAAGAAGACGCTGGAATAGATTTTCTATTGATATGATTTCGAACAAAGCGGTTATTGAATTTGTCCTCAACAACCAAAATCCCTACTACTGAGACAGAATTGTTATATATGGGAACAAGATTAAAGGTCTGCTCTCCTTTCAATAGTATTTTTATACCACTAGGAATGGCATTAAATACAATGTTATATTCTTTTAACGAAGCCCCAAAATCAAATTTCCTGGAAAATTCTGAAAAAGAATATAGCTGACCATTATCATCCATCAACTGATTAACGAAGTATATGTTATTTAAATACCATCTCTCAAAAAATAATGATTTATTTCTGTAAACAATACTCTGATTATTCCAAATAAAACAACGGTGAGGTGAAAAATTATGTTTGTAAACCAGTAACCACGCTAATAGACCCTGTTGGTGAAATTTTGCCAATTTAATGGGTAATTTACCAAGTGAGAAGGGGCACTGTAATAAAAATTCAATGCCTCCAATTTTTAAAAAAATAAAATTAGGAAATGTGTTCCATATAGAATCAGTTTTTTTAACAAATCTTTTCAACCACTTTACTTTTAACACATGGTTAAAGAGGGTGAAGTCAACAACTTCAAGACCTCCATCACTGATCTTATTAACCTCCTTTTTAATTTTGTGTGATTTGTTTTTACATATAAAATTATATAATAACAACTTTGGATTATTGCAAACATAACAAACCAACATTTATTCACCCATCGGTAACGATGAGAAATGAGAAGTCGCAGTATTAGCTGACAGAGAGTAGGTGTATTAGATACGTTCTATTTTGTTACTTATTTTGGTCTTTGAAAAACAATATGTTCAATTAATTAACAGTGTAGCCTATTATTGTACATTAAGGCAATGCTAGAAGTCACGTTTTTGAGTTGGAGTATAATGTACGCATTTCCACATACTCGTCACAACTCAGTTGCAGTTCTTGACTGCTTGATTTACTTATATTTATAAAACAAATACAATACCCTTTAGATAAAACAAACAGCTGCTGTTATTCTACCCTGATCTTTGTGCAGCATGTTTTAAATCTCAACTAATGCACTTGACCTTTACAAGCCTTGGCTAAACTATTAATAATAGAAGGGGGCTCATTCCCTAATGAAGAAACAGTCAACAAGTCCTGTCAGGATGGAGTGTCAACATACAGGTCATCAACTGATTGGATGAGAGAGATGTGGCCCGGTTAATATCTAGATCTGCCAAGCAGTTATTGCATATAACTGCCAGATGCATTTTAAAGAATAAAATGTGGAAGTTTGGCAGTCTGTTTGTGCCAAAAAAAAAAAAAAAAGAAAAGAAAAAAGTCTTGACTGCTTTAAACAATACAAATCTATATCACCCATCATAAGTTCATCATAACTTTGTTCTTAGGGATAGTTCGCCCAAAAATGAAAATTCTGTCATTAATTATTCACCCTTATGTCGTTCCAAACCCGTAAGACCTTTATTCATCTTCAAAACACGAATTAAGATATGTTTGATGAAATCTGAGGTCCTACTACAGTCAAGGCACAGAGAGATCACCCTTGCGCCATGGAGAGGATCATGATGGATGCGCATGGTGCAGCTGATGTAAAACATGCATGCACCGCGCTTGTTTACGCACAAAGCGCATGTGCCGTGGTACCTTCCATAATGCTGCTAGAGTGACGCGGAGGAGAAGAATTGTTGAATAAAGTCAGTATTTTTGTTTTTTTACATATAAAAAGTATTCTCGTAGCTTCTTAAAATTACGGTTGAACCACTGATGTCACATGGATTATTGTAACGATGTCCTTACTACCTTTCAGAAAGCTCTCGGATTTCATCAAAAATATCTTAATTTGTGTTCTGAAGATTAATGACAGAATTTTCTTTTTTGGGTGAACTATCCCTTTAGAGGTTCATAAGATACTGTTCAAAGTGAATGTTCTGCAATACATCTTACAAAAATAAACATTGTAAAAAATGTTTGTAATTTTAGTAACAAAAGAGTGTAAAATGCAACCATAAAACCTGTTAATTGGTTAAGTTTTCTTACTCTATACGTGAAAAACTAATAGGTTTAATGGGATATTGTTAGCAATATGAACATCTTAGAATTTACAGTGTAAAAACATAAAATGACATTCCCACAATTCTCAGTGTGATAGTTTAGATTTCATTGCATTTCATTTAAACATATACACTACTAATACACTACCAGTCAAACGTTTTTGAACAGTAGTATTTTTAATGTTTTTTAAAGAAGTCTTCTGCTCACCTAGCTTGCATTTTTTTATTTTAAATACAGCAAAACATTAAAAGTTTAAAATATTGTACTTTTTAAAATGTCTGCTTTCTATTTAAATATATTTTAAAATGTAATTTATTCCTGTTATTTCAAAGCTGAATTTTTAGCATCATTACTCCAGTCACATGATACTCCATAAATCATTCTAATATTCTGGTTTGCTGCTCAAAGAAAAGTATTATTATTATTGTTGTTATTATTATTATTATTATGTTGAAAACAGCTGAGTAGAATTGTTTCAGGTTTCTTTGATGAATAGAAAGTTCAGAAGAACAGCATTTAATTTAATAGTAATCTTTTGTAACATTATAAATGGTTTTATCATTATTTTTGATCAATGTTAAGCATCCTTGCTAAATAAAAGTATTTAGCATGTAGTATTTAGTATTTAAACAGTTATTTAAAATAGTAAAATATTTCAGAATATTAATGGTTTTGATGTATTTTGGATTAAATAAAAACTTTTGACTGGTAGTGTATATCAGTTAATGAAATGCACAGTTTATTATTATTTTATTATTATTATTATTATTTTTACCAAACATTTAAGTTCAGTCCTAAGTTCACACCTAAAATATTGCTACCATATTTACTGCTTTTTGTTTATTTCACAGGATTATTTATTTAGATGCATTTATCTTTCTGTACTATAAACATACACATTAGCATATGCTAATTTTTCTTAAAGGGATAGTTCACACAAAAAAATGATAATTCTCTTAGAATTTATTCAACCTCATGTTGTTTCAAACCTGTATGATTTACTTTCTTCTGCAGAACACAAAAGAAGATATTCTGAATAATATTGGTAGTTGACCTGATTCGGGTCCCCTTGACTTTCATTGTATTGCCAATAAATACAATGGAAGTCAATGGGTACCAAAACTGTTTGGTTATGACCATTATTCAGAATATATTCTTTTGTGTTCTGCAGAAGAAAGAAGGTTGAACAAGTTTGAAGCTACATGATGTTGGATATTATGACAGAATTTCATTTCGTTAAGACAATGACTCTTAGAACAAATGTATAGTACAAAGCAATCAACTCATATGGACCCTTACATGGAACAACTCTGTTCCGTGGGTCCCTCAGTCACTCTGCTATATTATATTGATATCGAAATGCATTTTGCATCATCAGTTCAGTCATGCAAAAGGGTGTCCTTTGTTATCCAGTGTGGAGCAAGGGGGCTAATCTCTGTGCATATGTCCTTAAAAGCACTGATGCTGTTTTCCTCTTAAATTATTAAGCTTCTTCAGCGGCTTTAAACCATTGAGAGAAGATTAGTGAGGTTATTCTGTGACGGTGTGTTTGTGCGTGCGCGTGTGTGCACATGAAGTGTGCAGTGTTGATGGTGTGTGTGTGTGTCTTCTCCTTTCTGTTCGTTCAAGGATGCTATTTGACATCTCAATGAGTGCAGTCCAACAGAGGCTGATCGATCGATCGGTGCCAATTAAACCTCATTCCTATGTGTTTCAGAACACATTTGCTGTCACATCACATTGCATCTGTCACTCAAGCAACCAAAATGGCAGATCTAAAATTATCTCTGGATCAGATGCAGATATGTGTTTAGCATGTTTAGCTATATAATTAAGATGCATGTGTTTTATCCTCAGAGAGTTTTTGACATGCACTGCATTGTAATTTCCCTCTATGTGAATCTGTGCCTCTCTAATCCAGCAGTGTTGGGGAAGAAGAGGGGGTTGTATGTGTCTCTGTAATCTTGCTATGTCTGTGTGGAACTGTGTTGGTAATCCTGCTGTGTGTGTGTGTGCGTATGTGTTTGCTAGAGTGTGTTTCTCCGATGTAATCCTATGACAGCGAGCATTTGTGCACGTGAATGGTCGTCAGTGTTAAAGCATACATTCCTTGTGCATTTAGCATCATTTTACATTGTGCGGCCGGCCGCACGGGCACACGCTCGACTCCACGTGTGGGCAGGGTTTGACATCATCAGGCGTCATTGCCGTGCTGAGGTGATATGGGAGGGCAGGATCAGCAAAGACATTTGGCTTGATCTCTAACTTTCCAGAGGCGTGGCTGGGGGAAGGGAACGACTGGTTCGGAATGACGAACTGGAATTAGGATAAAGATAGGAAGTAGTCGCAGAGCAGCTGTTCCAAATTTTAACCATTATGGAACAATCTACAAATCTGGTCTCATATCTTGGGTTAATATAAAATGAGAATGTATAGTAATCCAGGAATTAAAAGAGGTCAGTCGTGGGTCTTCAGTTGTGAAAAGGAGACGCTTCAGCATACTTTTATTATGGAAGTAATATAATTTAAAACAATATACCTAAGTGTGAACTGAATGTAAAGTTTAACACACTTAAGTGCATGTTATTTACTATTAAATAAAAATGTATTAAAGTTTTCATTTACAATACCAGTCAAGAAGATTTTTTCTGCTCACTAAGCCTGCATTTATTTGATTCAAAGTACAGCAAAAACTGTACAAATATTTTTACTATTTAAAATGACTGTTTCCTATTTGAATTTATTTTAAAATCTAATTTATTCCTGTGATTTCAAAGCATCATCACTCTATCAAACCTTTGACTGGTAGTGTACATTAAATGCAATTAGTGCTTTTGTGACCCACTTAAGTACTTCTTTTTATGTAATTTCATAATTGCTTTTATTGTTTTTTAATTATGGTTGAAGTGAATTCTGTTTCTTATAGCATGAACTAAATTATGCTTAAATGTCATTTTCATTTAAACTTCTATCCATGTGTTTATATATTTGTAAATAAACATTTGTAATGATAGAAAAGTTTCTGGGTTATTTTGCGTTAAAAGTTTTTACCAAACATGCCGGGTTATTTTATTGAAGTCAACTATTGTATAAAAATTATTATATTGCTGGTTTAAAATGGACTGGAGCTTATAAAAACACACAGAATTTACTAGAGGCAACAACAATAATCAAAAAATAAACATTTATTATTAAGCAAGAACTCATGAACAAAATACAAGACAAATTGAATTTATTCGGGTGAATACAGCATAGTTTACAATATTACGTACATTTAAACTTGTTTAATAAGCATTTTAGACATAGAAATGTAACATTTAAAAGTAGAATTTTAAATTTAGTATATTCAACCATTTGCTGTAATCGTTTTTTACCAAAATAGCAGTAATTCTCATGCCGGTGTGTTGCCGAAATCTGAACCGGTGAAGTGCTGCTGTTCACCAGGTTAACTGCGAACTTCAGACCGCGGCCTCACATTTCACTCGTGGCTGAAAGATGCCATGACTGACTCCAAAAACTGCCCATAAACAAACAGAACTGACATTAGAGAACATATTTCAAGATTAAACTTGGTATAATAATGAATAAAATCTATTTATTTTATGCAAGGCAATAGGCGTTTCCATCCTGCGACTGACATCTCGTCCTTATGATGCGTTGCATAAAATAATAAAATTTACAGCACAGTAAAGACTTTATAAATAAAATAAAATGTATCCAAACCTTTATTTCACTGAAGAAATGTAAATTGGCGGCACTGAGAACTGCTATCTTCTGTAGAAGACTCAGAAAGCCCGTGCTCTGGGTTGTTTTGTGGAGACAGGCTCAACCCAGTGGTTGGGTAGAAAAAGTGTTAAAAAATGACCCAGCAGCTTAGTTACAGAAAAACTACCCAGCATCTGGGTAAAAAAATATATATTAAAAATAACCCAATAAAATGAGCCGACAAGTTTAACCCAGCATTTGGGTAAAAAAAAAAAAATAACCCAGCTCCTGGGTAAAAATATTAAAAATAACCCAATAAAATGACTTTACGGGCTAAACCCAGCATTTGGGTTAAAAAAAATAACCCAGCATTTTTTTGAGTGTACATAAAAGATTAAAAACAAAAAGTCATACAGGTTTGGCATGAGGTCAAATTGACATGAGTAAATTATGAAAGATTTTTCATTTTTGAGTGGGCTGTACCCAGGGTTAGTTCACCCCAAAATGAAAATTCTGTCATTAATTACTCCCTCATGTCATTCCAAACCTGTAAGACTTTCGTTTATCTTCAGAACACAAATTAAGACATTTTTGGTGAAATCCAAAAGCTTTCTGATCCTGCATAGACAACAACACAACTGACACATTTAAGGCCCAGAAAGGTAAAAACAAAAATCTTTGTGTTCTTACAGGTTTGGAAAGACATGAGGGTAAGTAAATAATCAATATTAACCCTTTAATATTATTTTAATGAATTAATATAGTCTCCATGCATTTTTTTGCTTTCAGAATTTGAAGTACACTACAAGTACACACTAAATACAAACAAGCACACTTCTTTTTCACAATGGTCGATACAGCAAAATGGAGGCAGGGCCGGATGCTCAATCAACCCTGGGCTATGGAGCAGCGGGTTAAAGCGATGGAGACCGCGTCGCGAGAGCCTGCCGCGCTGTAGCCGAGCGGATAGGCAGCACTATTTATAGCTAATCCTGTTTAAGCGAGGTCATGCTCTCTACCGTCCCTGAGACAGAGCAGTGGAGTTAAACGCTCGCGTGCCAGCGTACGAGAAGCACCGCTTGTGCTTTCAGCTCATTGTACCAATCAAAAAAGATGTACACAAATCACATCCAGGATTTTTCTCTGCTTACTTTGGCTGTAGTTTCACTGTAGAAGGGAGAGCCGTAACCACCAATGACTCTGAGGGGGTGATTATAATATTGTAATACCCCTAATTGCATATGGAATTTCATTACCCATTGCTCTCTTTGTCATCAGGATGCCAAAACGTTTTGTAAGTTATATTTTTAGTCAGCCTCAGCACTCATCAGAGTCAAAATGTTTGAGATGGGCAGTTAAATCAAAGAAGGTGGGGCTCTACTTTGTGTGATGCTTGTTTTTGTGATGCAGAGTGTGAGGTAAAATTAAGGCCTATAGTCCACACATGGCAAGGGAGGCAGTGCCTCCTCAAAATGTTGGATAAGAAAAAAATTTGTAGTACAAAAATAAAACAATGCCAATATAATCAAATATAATATTAAGCAATGTATAAATCACTTTTTCTAAAGAAAGACTGTCTAACAGTGACGCCAGCAGGTCACTGTAATGGGCTCTCGCCTCCCCTGAGCCCATTAAGTTATAACAGGCCCTCTAAAACATGCAGTGAATTTGGTGGGGAGTAACTGAGAATGAATGGGAGAAAGTCATGTGAGAGGAGGCAATGCCTCCATTGCAAATGATTGGTTAAGTTCGGATGCGACTGGTTCATGCAATAAATCCCGCTTCTTGTGTCTGTGCGCATTCCACATTCACAAATCAGTCTGAATGAACAATATAATAGCATTAATGGGAAGACTAATTGAAAAAGTGAACAATTAATACACTTAGATATTAACTTTGTTATGTCAAAATAAGTTTTTAGTGAGTAATCAGCTTGATGAAATTTTTATCAGGGTCAGATGTATAGGTTTCTATGTAAGTACCAGTACTTCTGATTGGGCTGAGGCTGGTATTTTAGCGAGTTTGAAGTAAAAGTATTTGATGGACGTATGATATGTGTTGAGAGCATTCACTCAGTATCATTACCTCATTTTTGACCGAGATGGCTTTTAGCTGGTTTTGCATCTGAACTCTTCATATATTGATTAAATTGTTACTGCCTTGAGTTATTATCTTGGAATAAATGTAAAATGCTTAAAAACACTAACTTAAGGAAATTCATACTTGGCTTTAATGAAACAGAAAATTGATTACATTGTTATTGTAAAAAAAATATATATCTGACCCTGGACCACAAAGCCAGTCTTAAGTCGCTGGGGTTTATTTGTAGCAATAGCCAAAAATACACTGTATGGGTCAAAATTATTGATTTTTCTTTTATGGTAAAAATCATTAGGAAATTAAGTAAAGATCATGTTCCATTAAGATATTTTGTAAAATTCCTACTGTAAATGTATGAAAACTTAATTTTTGATTAGTAATATGCATTGTTAAGAACATTATTTGAAGAACTTTATAGGTGATTTTCTCAATATTTTGATTTTTTTGCACCGTCAGATTCCTGATTTTTAAATAGTTTTATTTCGGCCAAATATTGTCCTATCCTAACAAACTATACATCAATGAAAAGCTTATTTATTCAGCTTTCATATGATGTATAAATCTCAATTTTGAAAAAATGACCCTTACGACTGGTTTTGTGATCCAGGGTCACATATATAAAATAGAATTGTTTATTTATTCTTCGCCTATCCTGAATCTATTATTATGTTTTTTACTCTTTGTACTTTTCACTCTGTCTTATATTAGATGTGCCTGGATTGTGGAGCTAAAGCCTTCAATAAGATAATAATTTGTAAATCTCTACTATAGCCCTCTTGTTGCTAATAATAATAGGCTACGTTAAGTTTTTCATGTCCCGCTTGTCTATCACATCCGCGTATTTTTGCTGGTTGCTGGTGATGACAGCTGTTTCAACAAGGGATGACACCTGTACCTGGGACAAGCGCTGGCCAATGGGAGTCAGAGTTAAATCCCGAGCCGTGCCTCTGACGTAAATACTCCACAGACTAGAGCGCGGTGGGCGGGTCGTTACGGATCGGGTTGTAGATCCACGGCGGGAGACTACTGATGCCAAGTGGAGCTGACGCGCACCGGTTCAAAGTAAGTACACATGTATGCAAAGTAAATGCGTTATTATAAGGTATATAGACCGAACGGGTTGTTTCAGATATTACAGTAAGGACTAAGTGACTTTTTTAATCAAATGGCAAGTCAACAGAGATTGAAATTGTTGGGTTTAGTAGCAGAAATGCGTTGTTTAAAGTTATTCTAATAATTTGACGTGGGAATCGCGTGATTAAGACTCGTTTTTTGCATGCCTGTTTTTATCTATTCCTTATGCAGTCCTAAATGTTCTGTTATATCTTCTGACAAAAATGTTATTCTTTATGCAAATTCATTATGCTCCTTTCCTTTCCAAATATTCCCCAGTCATGAAAAAATGTTTTCAGATGAATCTCTGCAGAGTATTACATTTCAGCTGCGTGCGTCAGTCGAATCTAGTCTGGTGATTGACAGTTTTTAGTCTTTCTTGTAAACGTGATGTGCATGGAACCCTTGCAAGACAGAGATCATATGGGCCCATTACTGCGCGCAATGCTATTTGTGTCGCCAAGAGGATTTTGCATTGATGGCACAATGACTTCGTAACTGCCTTGTAGCACGCTTTCTGCTTTGGTGCTCAGTGAGCTTTGGGATTGATTCGTCTTCAGGTTATGTCATGTTTACAATTTTATGATGATAAAATAGACATTTTAGCCAGTCAGGATGCGAATTATGGGGAGTTACGGGGAGAGGTTGATGGAGTCTTAAAACATGCTTTAATATTTATATATAGGCTACGTTACTATGTATATACAAGTTTTTGTTTAGATAACCATGAATTTTCATTACAGATGCTATAGATGCTAAAAGAAGTTGTGTTTGGTTTGGAGGTGGTAACGATACCCTGATAGCACATGTACGTCTGCAAGACATCTGTTAAAGATCACTTGATCTGGAAAGCATCTGCTGTGTACAAACATATGACAGACGTCTGTAAGATGTCAGTTTAACATACATTCTAAATCATAAACATCTCAAAGACATCTGATAGGAAATGTCCTATATAGACGTATTGCAGATGAGCAAACACTCCAAAAAATACGTCTTGCAGATGTAAATGCAGACATCAAATAGACGTCTCTATGATGTACATGTGTTGTCAGGGCAGACCCTGATGTATGTAAAACTGACATCTTACAGACGCCTGTCAGATATTTGTACACAGCAGATGCTTTCCAGATCAAGTGATCTTTAACAGACGTCTTGCAGATGTACGTGTGCAATCTGGGTAGCAACAGTTCGCTGTTCAAGCTCTGCAAGTCGACGAAATGTACATCATTATTTATCTTATTGTAGGTTTACACATTATAGACGTATCACAGAGAGTTTGAGAAAAAACTTTTGAGATGGAAGTTAACTCACTTTTTAAAGGAAATCAACTTGATTTGCGCGACAAACATTGACCGTTTAAACATTAAATTACTTAAGATAAGTCCTTAAAAAATACTTAAAGACTTTGAATCATTTATTTTGTGACGTTTTAAAGCACTAGTTATTCTTTTTTGTGATAGCACATGTCTGCAAGATGTCTGTTAAAGATACTTGATCTGGAAAGCATCTGCTGTGTGCAAACATCTGACAGACATCTTTAAGATGTCAGTTTTACATACATTCTAAATCATAAACATCTCAAAGACATCTAATTGATGTCTATTTGACATCTGATAGGAAATGTCCTATAGACGTATTGCAGATGAGCAAACACCAAAAATACGTCTTGCAGATGTAAATGCAGACATCAAATAGACGTCTCTAAGATGTAGATGTGTTGTCAGGGCAAGACCCTGATGTATGTAAAACTGACATCTTACAGACGCCTGTCAGATATTTGTACACAGCAGATGCTTTCCAGATCAAGTGATCTTTAACAGACGTCTTGCAGTTGTACATGTGCAATCTGGGTAGCAACAGTTCGCTGTTCAAGGGCTGTAAGTCGATGAAATGTACATCATTATTTATCTTATTGTAGGTTTACACATTATAGATGTATCACAGAAAACCTTTAGTATTTTGGTTTAATAGTTTGAGAAAAAACTTTTGAGATGGAAGTTAACTCACTTTTTAAGGGAAATCAACTTGAGTTGCCTGACGAACATTGACTGTTTAAATATTAAATTACTTAAGATAAGTCCTTAAAAACTGCTTAAAGATTCTGAATCATCTATTTTGTGACTTTTTAAAGCGCTAGTTATTCTTTTTTTTGTGATAGCACATGTACGTCTGCAAGATGTCTGTTAAAGATCACTTGATCTGGAAAGCATCTACTGTGTACAAACATCTGACAGACATCTGTACATAGATTCTAAATCATAAACATCTTAAAGACATCTAATTGACGTCTATTTGACATCTGATAGGAATGTCCTATATAGATGTATCGCAGATGAGCAAACACTCCAAAAAAATACATATTGCAGATGTAAATGACTGTTTAAACATCAAATTACTTAAGGTAAATCCTTAAAAACTACTTAAAGACTTTGAATAATTTATTTTGTGACGTTTAAAGCACTAGTTATTCTTTTTTGTTCATAAACACGAGTCATTGCTACAATTCAAGCCTAGATCTCTCTATACAAAGTGCATTATCATAAAGTTAGGCCTAGGTGAATATAAGTTACAAATATTTTTTGTTAGAAAAAATAGCCTATTTTGGTAAGGTGTTATGTGATGTTTGTTGTCATACAGCGAAAATATACTAGACATTAATAGTGAAAGTCATGTTCAGATATAGTAATACACTACCAGTCAAAAGTTTTTGAACAGTAAGATTTTTAATGTTTTTTAAAAAAAAGTCTCTTCTGCTCACCAAGCCTGCATTTATTTGATCCAAAGTACAACAAAAGCAGTAATATTGTGAAATATTTTTACATTTTAAAATAACTGTTTGCTATTTAAATATATTTTAAAATGTAATTTATTCCTGTGATCAAAGCTGAATTTTTAGCATCATTACTCCAGTCACATGATCCGAATCAAAAAACATTTTTTATTATTGATGTTGAAAAGAGCTGAGTAGATTTTTTTCAGGTTTCTTTGACGAATAGAAAGTTCAAAAGAACAGCATTTATCTGAAATAGAAATATTTTTAACAATATAAATGTCTTTATCATCATTTTTGATCAATTTAAAGCATCCTTGCTAAACAAAAGCTTTTGTTTTAGATAAATGCTGATCTTTGGATCTTTCTATTCATCAAAGAATCCTGAAAAAATGTTCTTAACTGTTTTAAATATTGATAATAATAATAAATGTTTCTTGAACAGCAAATCAGCACATTAGAATGATTTCTGAAGGATCATGTGACACTGAAGACTGGAGTAATGATGCTGCAAATTCAGCTTTGATCTCAGGAATAAATTACATTTTAAAACATATTCAAATGGAAAACAGTTATTTAAAATAGCAAAAATATTTTAAAATGTAACTGTTTTTGCTATACTTTAGATCAAATAAATGCAGGCTTGGTGAGCAGAGCATTAAAAATCTTACTGTTCAAAAACTTCTGACTGGCAGTGTATATTTATTTTGTCCTCTAAAATGGCAAGTCAAATGCTCATTCATTAACACTTCTCACTTACTCGCGTCATTTAGATTCCACATCTGACTTCCAGAGCATCATGCAGCATCACAATGTGACTCACACTCCTCATTCACAGCATGAGTAAATATAGATTTTCAGCTATCGTGTCACAGAAACATTAGTAAATTATTTCTGTATTCAGTTCATTCTTGAGAGCATTTAGCGTGCCACATAAAAGAAAAAGATACTGCAGATATTATTTATCAAACGATAATTTGGTCCTCACAAAAAATGATTGTGTACATAAAACATCTAATAGTGATATTCAAGCTCTTCTTTAAGCCTTATTCTTTTAATTCTATATAACAGTGTTCTTTCCTGGTACAGGTCCAGTAATAAAAGCTTTTTGTATACACAAGAGCAACTCTTGTGCCTCAGGCTTCATCAGCTGCACTTAGTTCCCTCAGAAGTCTGAATGAACTCAGGGTTCTATCCAGGAATGAGTAAATATGTTTGTCTGTGTTCAACAACGCATACTCTTCCCTACAGCAGCAGCAATGGCTGTGTGTCTCACTACTGCCACAGATTGACTAATTAGATTAAGCAAGAAGCTTTCCTGAGATAATCATTCAGCAAGCCATTTCCTCTAATGGAGACTGTGCTCCTCAAGACCGTCCACTGAAGGTCAAATAATTTTATGTAGCAAAGGAGATTTTTTGGCATGTCACTTTGTAGTACAGACTGTGTGTTGTTTGGAGTAATTGTAAGTGACGGTGAGTCACTCAGACTCTGAAAGCAGCATCTTCTGACGGAGCTGTTCGAGGAGTTGCTTTTGTCTTGTTGTCTTGTTGTTGCAGGAATGGACAAGTAAAATCTGTAAGTACTTTTTCATGTGTTTTATAATAATGAACTGAAGTATGTCAGCTATGATGGTTTGTTTTAGTTTAGTGCTTCTGTAAAATCATTATTTCAGTCATTTGTTTCAGTCAGTCAGACGTTTTGGGAATAAAAGACTTATTTGTGACCATGGTCCACAAAGCCAGTCTTAAGTAGCACACGTATATTTGTAGCAATAGCCAAAAATACATTGTATGGGTCAAAATTATTGATTTTTCTTTTATGCCAAAAATCATTAGGATAGCAAGTAAAGATCATGTTCCATGAAGATATTTTGTAAATTTCCTACCGTAAATATATATATATATATATATATATATATATATATATATATACATATCAAAACAAATAATTTAATTTGGGCAACTTTAAAGGCGATTTTCTAAATAGTTTGATTTTTTTGCACCCTCAGATTTTCAAATAATTGTATCTTGGCCAAATATTGTCCTATCCTAGCTTATTTATTCAGCTTTCAGATTATTTATAAATCTCACTTGTAAAAAATTGACCCTTATGACTGATTTTGTGGTCCAGGGTTACATTTGATGCAGATTGAGAACTAAGTTTTGTGAGCAAACATTTAGTTATCAAAGAAATAAGAGGTGATTTAAAGTCTTAAAAATGCAAATTTATTCAATGACCGACCATATTTTATTGTCCATGACCTTTGAGAGGGCTTTAGATGTCACTGCGAACAGCCTTTGAATCTCAACATAATTTACAGTTATAAAAAATCCTAATTTCATTGCTGATTATGGTGAAAATTGTTAGTTTGTTCAAACCAGGTTGTTATTATTAACTAAAACCAAAACTAAATGACCATTGGAAATCCTGCCTTTACAGGTAACTGAATTAAGTTTAATATGAAGCACTGAAATTACTAGAAATAAACTAGAACTAAACCTAAATAGTAATTTTTAAAACACCAAAAGTCATAGAAGTGTCAAAAGAACTTTTATATGAACACTGAAAAATATTAATAAAAACTATAAAAATATAACCCTGGTTTAATTCAGTAACACTTTCATTTAAACTATTTTTCCCAATATGTTTTTTGGACACATGCCTATTGTCTTTGGCAGGTCTCTCTTCTAGACGAGACGCCAGTTTTATGTAACAGAACTAAATTTAGCATTCAGTTCTTTAAGCAGACGTAACGGATCTTTCCACTCAAGGGCCATTACAAAAGCCAACTGTCACTTTGCATAGCTGTCAACATCATCTCTAAGCAGTGACATACGGTTTGATGTGACTTCCTTTGTTGATTGACAGTGGTATCTCCTGATCTGGCAGTTGTGACAGTACACGAATAATCACATTTTATTTGCCTTCAAGTGCTAAATGGTCACAAAAGCTGAGATGGGAATGATAGAGCATGCAATGAACTTGCGTTTGTTTTTTGTTTTAGATGTGACTTGGCGCAAACCCGATGACCTTGACTTTCTGTGACCCAAGATGAGAGAAGATACGCCAGACAATCAAATGGAAATGGCATTTGAATTACATCCGGTTTGTCATCAAAAGAGTCGCTTTTTGCATCCCTGAGGAATTAAGTCTGGATATTGTCACTGCTTACCTCAGGGGAAGCCACTTCTCCTCCATTTTTTGGTGTACTTTAGCGGGACTATGGCCAAAAACTCATTCCGTGGGTCGAAGTACAAGACAGAGGCCAATCATGATGGAGATTTTGGCTGCACACTCAAAGAACTTCGATCGCTCATGGAACTCAGAGGGACAGATGGAATACAAAGGATTCAGGAGTGCTATGGAGATGTTCAGGGACTCTGTTCCAGGTTAAAATCATCACCAGTAGATGGTAAATATTTCCTTTGCTGTGTTAATGTTTATGCATTCAATAACATTGATAATATGCATTGTTATTTTATCACCAAACCTAATGAAATGGATAAAAAATTTGATTTTAGAAACAGAATTTGCAAATTTGGTCAATAATTATTTTCAGATTGTAGCCGATAACCAACAAATGGGCAATATTAAATTGAAAGAAATTAAAAATAAACTCTAAAATCTAAAATAAGTCATTTTAACCATTTAAAAATTAATATTTTTAATTTATAGATTTGCTTAAAATAACATTTAACAGTGTGTAAAATGTTGTGCTTTTAACCATTAACTATAGGTGAGGTTTAAATGACATTAAAGGTAATCTAAATGTGACCATTGACCACAAAACCAGTCATAAGGGTAAATTTTTTTTTGAAAACTGATGTATGGTTTGTTAGGATATGACAGTATTTGGCCGAGATACAACTGTTTGAAAATCTGGAATCTGAGGATGCAAAAAATCAAAATATTGAGAAAATCACCTTTAAAATGGCTCAAATGAAGTTCTTAGCAATGCATATTACTAATCAAAAATTGTATCCTGTCCTTTATAATATCCCATGATATCCTAACGATCATTTTGACCCATACAATGTATTTTTGGCTATTGCTACAAATATACCCATGCTACTTAAGAGTGGTTTTGAGACCCGGACCACAAAACCAATCATAAGGGAAAATTTTTTCGAAATTGAGATTTATACGTCATCTGAAAGCTGAATAAATAAGCTTTCCATTGATTTATGGTTTGTTATGATAAAACAATATTTGGCCGAGATACAACTATTTGAAAATCTGGAATCTGAGGGTGCAAAAAAATCAGAATATTGAGAAAAAAGTTGTCCAAATGAAGATCTTAGCAATGCATATTACTAACTGTTATATATTTATGGTAGGAAATTTACAAAATATCATCATGGAACATGATCTTTACTTAACAAATGATTTTGGCATAAAAGAAAAATCGATAATTTTGACCCATACAATGAATTTTTGGCTAAATATACCAACTTAAGACTGGTTTTGTGGTCCACAGTCACAAATGTAAAAACAGTGGAAATAGGTGTGCACAATTACATATTCAGTATCAGGTGATACCAATACATTTCAAAAGTCTCTAATATATATTTACCAAGATGGTACCGATATATCATGCATTCCTAGAAAAACCATCACTTTCAGTTTTGCCGAACCTCAGGCCGAATGGTTTAGTGACGCTGATGCTGGTTTAGCAAGGGTTAAGCGAAGGTTGTATGTTCGAACTTCACAGGGGTTGATCCATGACCTCTCACTATTTCAGCTTTGAGCAAGGCACTTAACCTCAGGCTCTTCCTGGAAGACTGTCTCTGTAACAAGTGTAGCGTAATCGCTTTGGATAAATGCGTCAGCTCAATGACTAATTAGCAATTAGAAGTTTCAGACGTCTTTTTCCATGTGCTTTTTCCTTTCGCCTTTAGCACTATACACTCTTAAAAATAAAGGTGCTTTGAAAGGTTCTTCACAGCAATGCCACAGAAGAACCATTTTTGGTTCCACAAAGAACCATTTAGTCAAAGGTTCTTTAAAGAACCATTGCTCTCTTACCTTCTTTTGCCACAAAGAACCTTTTGTGAAACAGAAAGGTTCTTCAGATGTTAGAGGTTCTTTAATGGAACCATTTAGACTAAAAAGGTTCTTCTACGGCATCGTGAAGCACCTTTATTTTTAAGAGTGTAGCTTTCATCAAGAACCATATTTTAGCTTTGAAAGACTCTCTCAGAAACACATTTTGACAATGGAGCAATAATAGAGCATATAATGAGATACATACACTGTAAAAAACAATTTGTTGAGTCAACTTAAAATAATTTGAACCTGGCTGCCTTAAAATTTTAAGTTCAGTCAACTCAAAAAAAGTTTATTCAACTTGAAATGTTAAATTATACTAAGTGACAACTTAGATTGAACTTAGCTGAATCAACTTAAAATTTTAAGGCAGCTGGGTTACTTACCCATCTGTTAAGTTTAGCAAACACAAATATCTAAGTTGTTACTTAGTACAACTTAACATTTCAAACTGACTAAACTTATTTTAGTTGACTAAACTTAAAATTTTAAGGCAGCAGGGTAACAAATTATTTTAAGCTTACTCAGCAAATTGTGTTTTTTATTTTTTACAGTGTGGTTCTTCTGCATGATCCAGTTGAAAGGCTTGGTCTTTAAGAGAAAGTTGTACAGTTATGCAGTTAATTGCTAATCTGTTAGCATGTCTATTTTTGACCATATCGTGAAGGATTTTCATCAAGCGAATATAGTTTGACTAGATATAGATATATATTTTTAAGTCTAACTCATGACTTCTAGTACACTTCTAAAGCATTTATTAATATCAGCCAATGGTTATTTCAATTAATACATTATTAAAATCAAAGCATTAACTAATGTTAACCAGTGGAGCCCAATTAACCAATTTTATTCTGGTGTTCTGGTTATTTTAAACTATTGACAGCCCTAATATTTTAAACTATTATTTCTGTTATATGTTTTTCTTAGTCATTCCAAGTGCCTCGGTTAGAAATGAAAGCTATAATGAATAATACGAGCAATATTTAAAAAAAAGGTTTATTTTAGTACATAATTTCTAACTAAATTACAGTTATTATGTGTCAATTAGCTGACAAAAGATGTTTGCCTTTCTTGTCATTTAATGTCCAGGTTATTAAAGTGTCCATCATGTCATCTTGGATTTTACTGTCCCTCATTTTACCTTTTTATTCATCTCCTCCTGTGCTTCTAGTTTAGACCAATCCATCTTCGTATTATTTGAACGAGCTCAACTCCACAATCATTTGTCTAACACCATGATCAGCTTATGTTTCCCTTGATAATTCCAGCGAAATATGTTTACACTCTCCTCATGATCTTTCATTTAAGATTTTTATGTGTATTATAAATACACAATCTGTCTGTTATGAAAGAGTCCTATCTCTTGTTAAAATCTGACCTTGATTGCCGTGTTTACTTTATCATCCATCTATATTTTCCAGTTCGATATGCGTTGGCTTACTGCTCTGCACTGACATATTTAGCTCTGTCATGAGCCATAACAGACAGTTGTAGTTGTGACAGGTGGGCCCAGATCAATTTACCTCATGTAATCCCACTCACCTTAAACCGAGGCAGGCTCTTCATTGCTCCGCTTCCCGCTAATCTCACTGCCCGCTGCTCTGCTGCATGGGGTTTACATTCATTTTTGCCCTTGCCAGCAGTGGGTAAACCTTTGAGGGGGCAGAGGACTAGCATTTTGTAATTGAGCAAGAGAAGGAAGAGAGGGATTACACTGTGTTAGTGTTCAGGCTGTGCTCTTGCTTGCGCAGGGACTGGAAATCTTCGTATTTTTTGGAATCCATTATATTTAAAATGAAAAACAGAACCAAGTAAAAATCTCCAAATCCAATTCAATTTCAAGCATTTTAAAATATATATCTAGAACAAGTTTGAGGATTGACTGTTTTGCTCAACTTGATCCATCTGTCATTTTTTGAACATGTTTAATCATCAGTATGTTTTCCGTTTATTTCAAAATGTGTTGTTAAATTGAAAACTCAGTACATATTGATATGCCATAAGGATGTTTAGGTCATCTAAAATTCATGTGTAATTCGAACATGGTTGCTAATAATTATATTGAGAGACCCTTCAGAAATCTTTGTACAATCTGGAAGTGTAATGGTACATCTTATTTTTATATGGTGTTATAAAAATGATATAATATTTTTACAACCAGAACCATAAGCTTATTTCATATGGTAAAAAAGGAAAAAGCAAAACAAATTACGTATTTTTTGTTTATATTTCTACCTTAATATTTTCTATAGAAGCCCATTTCCACAACTGAATAAATTTTTTTAAAAAATCTTACAATTCTGACAGAATTGTGAGATATAAACAGGCAATTCTGTCTTTTGAGCTTGATATAAACTCGCAATTGCGAGTTATAAAGTCCAGTTCAGAAAAAAAGTTGGGAAAAAAAATGATATTTCCTCAGAATTGCAAGTTTATATCTCACATATCTGACTTAATTACTCGCAATTGTGTTCTAAAGTCAGAATTGCAAGATATAAACTTGTGATTCTCAGAAAAAAAGTCACAATGGCAAGATATAGACGATTTCTCAGAATTGTGAGTTTATATCTCACAATTGTGATTTTTTTTTCTCAAAATTGTGAATTTGTATCTCACCGTTGTGACTTTTTTTCTCAGTATTGTGATGTAAAAACTCACAATTTTGAGTTACAAAGTCCAATTCTGAGATGAAAAAACACTGATATTTTCTCAGTATTGAAAATTTATATCTCACACTCCTGACTGAATAACTCGCAATTGTGTTCTAAAGTCAGAATTGCAAGATATAAACTCACAATTTTGAGAAAAAAGTCACAGTGGTGAGATATAAACGATTTCAGAATTGCGGGTTTATATCTCGGAATTAGGACTTTTTTTCTCAGAATTGTATCTTTATATTTCAACTTTCAACTGTGACTTTTTCTCAAATTGTGAGTTTATATCGCAGCTGTGACTTTTTTCTCAGAGTTCTTAGAATTCTGACTTTAGAATTCACAGTTCCGAGTTTATATCTTGCAGTTCTGGCTGTATTCTGAAAAAAACTCAGTATTGTAAGTCGCAATTACCATTTTTTAATTTTATTCAATGGCGGAAAGAGGTTTCCACAATTTTCTGTAATCATAATGCAGTTATCTTAAAAAAAAAGATTTTTTGAACATAATATTGTAATGTTCAACGTGTTACTTGCTATTTGTGAAA
This sequence comes from Labeo rohita, assembly GCF_022985175.1. Taxonomy (NCBI): domain Eukaryota; kingdom Metazoa; phylum Chordata; class Actinopteri; order Cypriniformes; family Cyprinidae; genus Labeo; species Labeo rohita. The sequence goes on from NC_066893.1 coordinate 13,696,060, forward strand.
TTTACTAGCAATTTTTGAGTGTAACTTGTTTCTACACCATATTTTTAAATGATTATTCTCCTCTTTCTCTCTGTTTAGGGTTAAGTGGTCATTCCGATGACATTGCAAGGAGAAAAGAAGAATTTGGAAAAAATTTTATACCTCCTAAAAAGCCAAAAACATTCCTTCAGCTAGTGTGGGAAGCATTGCAGGATGTGACTCTAATTATTTTGGAAGTTGCAGCCATAATATCCTTAGGCCTTTCCTTCTATAAACCTCCTGATGCCGAGAGAGAACGTGAGTATCATAGGGCTTTTAATCTCACCATGAATAATATGCCTCTGTTTCTCTTGCTCAGTGGTGCTGTTGAATAACAATGAATTTGAAATTGTAACATGGCCTGAAGGTGACGTAGTACTATTATGTATTCAGCTCACCCAGGGCTTCTGCTGTTAGAAAAAAATATTTTCGAAAATACATATACCTGAGTTCTGTTGTGCAATTAGCAGTAAAATCCTGCAAATCCTGTTATTTTTAATAAAAATTCAATACAAAAAAAAAATCTTACTCACCCCAAACATTTGAACAGTAGTGTGTATATATATATATACATATATCAGAGGTTGCGTTAGACTGCGTTAGACTAATGACGTTAGTCATTTTGACAGACAGGGTCGTAAAAATTCCGTCATAATCTATTATTACCCGTCATTTTAATTTTCATATTTTAATTATAATAACACATTTAATTGCTTTTATTTTTGTTCACATTTTCTTTTTTAATTATGAACCTACAGGACAATTTTCTGTCACCGATGAAAAATTCCATCAATGACAGACAATTTTTGGTTAACGCGTCCTCTGATATATATATATATATGTATATATATATATATATAATCTTAAACATAATTTAAGACTTATGCAGTAACTTCCTCATTGTTGCAGACTGTGGTAGGGCGGCTGGAGGAGTTGAGGACGAGGGTGAGGCAGAGGCGGGCTGGATTGAGGGTGCTGCCATCCTCTTGTCTGTCATTTGCGTGGTTCTTGTCACAGCCTTTAATGACTGGAGCAAAGAAAAGCAATTCCGTGGACTGCAGAGCCGCATTGAGCAAGAACAGAAGTTCACTGTCCTTCGAGCCAGTCAAGTCATTCAGATTCCTGTATCCGAGATTGTGGTTGGAGACATTGCACAAGTAAAATATGGTAAAATGATGGTCACCCTTAACTGTTTTAATATATTTAACTATTAAGAATTAGGCTTGATTTATTGCTTCTATATTTCATATGCTGTTAAATGGTTAAAATAATTACAATAAAACATAGTAACACCTTTAATTTAAACATGAAATTTTTAAGTAGAAAGACCGAAATAGTATATTTGTGTAAAACATAATTAAATAATCATTTTATTTACAACTTTTTTTTTTTTTTTTTTTTTTTACAGTGTATAAAAGTAGTACATTAATGAACACAACACAATTTTTTTTATTCTGCATGTGAATGTGCTAGATTAAAAAGGGAAGTTAATTAAAAATTAACTACCTTTTTGATTCTTTTATGTTTATTTTTTCCTTTTTGGATCTTGACAGCCATGGAATGAACTGTTGTTGTATAAAATAAAGCGTACGGGTTTAGAAAGACCTCAAAGTCAGTAAATAACAAAACCATATATTTTGGCTCAACTGTTCTTTAAAAAAAACAATGTAAAAGCATATAAAATACAGTTTTTTTCATTAGTCTGTTTTTCTTGTTCATGTCATTTTGGTTAGCATTTGCCGTGCTCGATTAAAAACCTCTTTTTTGGCTCGCAATGCAAACATCTGTCTGTTGTGTCTCAGACGACACCATCTGTCCTTTGCTTTGTGCTTGCAGGTGACCTCCTTCCTGCTGACGGTGTACTAATCCAAAGCAACGATCTAAAAATTGACGAGAGCTCCCTCACTGGAGAGTCGGACCATGTCAAAAAAACTGTGGACAAAGACCCCATGCTTCTTTCAGGTTTTGCTCTGCCTTTTTTTTAAGTGAACCCCAGGCATTAAGACTTTTATGGCTTAATATAACATAAATGATGTCTCTTACTGAAATATGTAATAAAGAACCCATGAAAGATTTACATTATTAAAAAAATACATATTTTGGACTGTGGGGGGCGCCATTATTTTGATGACATGACATGATTGCACTCGATGAGCTACTGGTGCTGACTGTTGCTATTTTTACTGCAGCACAACTCAGAAAATAAAATACTGATACAATGATCACAGCTACTGAAAGAGCTTGGCAATGGATATAAGCATAGACATAAACCAAATGCCGCACCGATTTTCCCAACAAGAAGTCTAAACAACCCGGAATATCGAGTAAAATCCATGCTGAGAAACTCCTTTAGTGGCTGCGGCGTCATGACAAGCGTCAGCATGTTTACATCCTGTCAGGATGGCATCTAGCGTTTCTTGTCTCTGCCATTTGTAAGCTCGTTCAGTAGCTGTGGTCAACTAAAAATCTCAAAGGCACCAGGGCTAAAGTGGAGAGAACAAAAACGTGGGTCTTTAGGAAGTTTTATTCATCCACAGGCATCTTCCCATTCTTTTCTCCTCTTATCACTAGGAAAGTAGTAAAGACTTACATCGCTTCTCTTCTTGCCCTTCAACTGGAAAATACAACCAAAAGCCACACAATGTGACATTGTATCAGTATTTTATTTTCCTAGTTGTGTTAAAAATAGCAACAGGTAGTGCCAGTAGCTCACAGAGTGCAGCCATTTCACGTCATTGAAATAATAGCGCCCCCCATAGTCCAAAGTATGTATAAAACTATGTGGATTTTTTAAATAACATTATCTTTCATTGGTTTTCTACTGCCTATTTCTGTAAGAGACATCCTTTATGTTATATTAATCCCTTTAAGTAACAATAATGGTAACAATCGAAAGGTCAAGACTAATGCAGTTTTGCCATTGTAATACTTACATACAGTACCTGGTTACATGCCCATTTTTGTTCTTTTTGCTCAGGCACGCATGTGATGGAGGGCTCCGGAAAAATGCTGGTCACAGCTGTGGGGGTGAACTCTCAGACGGGAATCATCTTCACTCTCCTCGGAGGCGGAGATGATGACGATGATGACGATGAGGAGAAAAAAGAGAAGAGAGGGAGAGGAAGAAGAGGGAGAAGGAAGAGAAAAAGCGGGAGAAAGAAGAGAAAAAGAAAGAAAAAGAGAGGAAGAAGAAGGAGAAGAAAGAAAAAAAGAAAAGTATGTTCTTTAAGTATGCATTTCCAAAATAATAGTTTAGGTATCCATTCTGTTTTAACTAAGTTTCAGAGCTGGTTTCAGAGACTAAGCCAGGATTAGGCCATAGTCCAGTTAGTACAATAAAGCAATTTTTATAAACATGCCTTAGATAAAACATTACTGGTATGCATTTTGACACAAAACAAATGCAATGATATATTTTAAGATCAAGCAGTGCAAGTTTCTTTCAGCTGAAACAGCTCAGACTTACATTTTAGTCTGGGACTAGGCTTAAGCCTTGTTTGTGAAACCGGGGGGTGGTTTTCCCCTCCAAAATGAAACTGTTATTAAATAGGCAAACTGTTTGAAATGCTTTGGCCAGAAATCATTTTAAACATACCTGACTAGGATGCTGCAGGAGTCACATCATTTCCAAATGATTAGTATCTATAGATATCACAAATATCTGATTGATCCATCTCAACTTTCAGCAGCCAAAAAGCCAGATGCAACAGATAAAAAGAAAGGTGTGTATTAGCACATGCTGTAATTGTATATCATAGCATTTCCTTTAGATCGGTGGTTCTCAACTGGTGGGTTGTGATGTAAAAATGCACCATTCATCTGCCACTTGGATAAATCTAATTAAATTAGACAGATGACATGCTTTTATTGTTAGAAAACATGAACAAAACTATGCAAATCACTTTTCTGTGTGGTAAATTATTGGTTGCAAGAAACCATCTAAATTCAAGAGACATTCTTTGTTACTTTTGTATGGCAAAACTAGTTGAGAACCACTGCAGGAACATTACATGAAATAGCAGTCAGTGACATAGTTCAAGCAGTAGTTGCTCTTTTGGCACATACTGTGTGCCTCTCTTTCCTTATGTAGTGTACGAGAATGTCCTGTGAACATATGGTTGAAGCTAGTTGCTAACTGTGCTCTTCACTCTTTTCATGCTGATTAGCAGTAAGAAGATTAGGGCCTTTGGCCTTACAGCTCTGCTTTTTCCTCTTGTCCACATATACAAATACTGGACTGTCAGAAATGTTGCAAGCAGAATTCAAACTCATATTGCCCAAGTGAACACCAAAATGCAATCATTCAAAAGTTTGCAGTCAGTAAGACTAATGTTTTTTGAAAGAATGCTCACAAAGGCTGCATTTTTTTTATCAAAAAATACAGTAAGAACAGAAATATTGTGAGTGTTATTACATTTTAAATAACTGTCTTCTATTTTAATGTATTTTAAAATATTTATTTATGTGATGGAAAGCAGATTTTTTAGTAGCCATCTTCTTGCAGCTGTTTTCAATGTCACATGAGCCAGAAAACCTTGTTATCAATGCTGAAAACTTAATATTACACTTTAAAAAGTGAACATGCAGTTACATTTAGAAGCTATTTTGTCATTTTTATATATCATAATGTAATGAAGTTTGGTTGGTTGATTGAGTAGTATAAAATCATATTTTGATGTAAAAAAAAATAAAACAGATAATTTAAAAGTACATTTATGCTACATGCACAGCCATTGTACAACAGATTAGATTATAAGTACCATCAAATTAGATTTATTTTAACATCACTCTGGTTTTTGCCTCATTCAGAGAAGGACGGAGGCACAGTGGAGATGGAGCCTCTCAACAGTGATGACGGAACAGAAGAAGAGCCAAAAAAAAACAAGATTCCAAAGAAAGAGAAATCGGTACTTCAGGGGAAGCTCACCAAACTAGCTGTCCAAATTGGAAAAGCAGGTAAAAAAAAGTGTTTTCAAGTGTAGCTTTTTTGTCCAGATGCTGCCAACGTGAGGCAACAGCGCTGTCGTTTTTTTCTCGCCACTAGTGCTTTGAAGTCAGTTTGGTGTGTCCTGGCCTTAATTTGTACATTTGTCCTTGTATCAAAACTCCAAGAGAGTGTTGGTGCCAATAGCCTTGTGGTTAGTGTGCAGACATATAGCACAACTGTGTTCATGGCGACCCGAGTTCGAATCCCATCTTGAGGTCCTTTGCTGATCCTGCTCCCCTCTCTCCACCCAGTACTTTCCTGTCATCTCTCTACCATCCTGTCCATTAAAGGCACAAAAAAGCCCCCCCAAAAAACTCCAAGAGAGGCTTTTATGTGGTTATGTGATGTTCTTGTGTGTGTTTTCTTTCCAGGGCTCTTCATGTCGGCCATCACAGTCCTCATTCTTGTGGTGCTCTTTTTGGTGGACACTTTCTGGATCCAGGGGCTTCCCTGGATTAAAGACTGCACTCCAATCTACATCCAGTTCTTTGTCAAGTTCTTCATCATCGGCGTCACTGTCCTGGTTGTTGCTGTGCCTGAAGGTTTACCGCTTGCTGTCACAATCTCATTGGCCTATTCTGTAAAAGTATGTGGTCTGTTTTTTGCGTTAGCCTCATGACAAACTGTAGTAGCTACTGTTCTAAAATCTGTAGTTAAATCATCTATGTCATTCCCTGTAGAAAATGATGAAGGACAACAACCTGGTGAGACATCTGGACGCTTGCGAGACGATGGGAAATGCCACCGCAATTTGCTCTGATAAAACAGGCACCCTAACCATGAACAGAATGACAGTGGTCCAGGTGAATATTGGAGACAGACACTACAAGAAGGTCCCGGAACCTGATCTGATTCCTGGCAGCATCATGAATCTTCTCATCACAGGCATCAGTGTTAATTGTGCATATACTTCAAAAATAATGGTAAGATACTACATTTTGTGTTTGAAATGTACAAAGGGTCCAAAAAAAACTGTGACCACAAGAGAAAAAGTGAAGAATTTCAATTTAAAGGGATAGTTCACCGAAAAATTAAAATTCTGTCATTAATTACTCACCCTCATGTAGTTTAAAACCCGTTAGACCTTTGTTCATCTTCGTAACACAAATTAAGATATTTTTGATGAAATCTGAGAGCTTTCTGACCCTGCGTAGACAGCAATGGTACTACCATGTTCAAGGTCCAGAAAGGTTGTAAGAACATAGTTAAAAAAGTCCATGTAATGATACAGAATTTTCATTTTTGTGTGAACTATCCCTTCAATAGCATTTACATACGAGTTGCATGAACCCCACAAGTTTCTGTAAAATATGTTGTGTCACAAATTAGTATAAAAGATTCATTAGTATATGCGACTCTGGACCACAAGCTTTCCATTGATGTATGGTTTGTTAGGATAGGACAATATTTGGCCGAGAAGATCTGGAATCTGAGGGTGCAAAAAAAAATAATATTGAGAAAATCACCTTCTAAAGCTGTCCAAATGAAGTTCTTAGCAATGCATATTACTAATCAAAAATTAAGTTTTGATATATTTATAGTAAGAAATTAGCAAAAATATTTACTTTAATATTTAATATCCTAATGATTTTTGGCATAAAAGAAAAATCGATAATTTTGACCCATACAATGTCTTGTTGGCTATTGCTACAAATAAACCCGTGCTACTTATGACTGGTATTGTGGTCCAGTGTCACATATTAAAGTATATTTAATTTATGTTATAACTTGTTGTTATTACAAATTCATGTTTATTTAAAGATATTTATTTATTTATTTATTATTTATTATATCCATAATTTTTTGTAAGATTAGACTTTATTTCATGATTTTTATAAATCTGTTTTTTCTGTCTAGCCTGCTGAGAAAGAGGGCGGTCTGCCCCGTCAAGTTGGGAACAAAACTGAATGTGCCTTGCTAGGGTTTACCACAGATTTACGAAAAGATTATCAAGCCATTCGCAGTGAATATCCTGAGGAAAAACTGTACAAAGTATACACCTTCAACTCAGTCAGGAAATCCATGAGCACAGTCCTCAAAAATCCAGATGGAAGTTACCGTATGTTCAGCAAAGGAGCGTCAGAAATTCTCCTGAAGAAGTAAGTACGCATTTAATATTTCAGATGTTGATTGCTATTTGTGAGATAATAATATAGGTGGTATTATTAGAGTGAGGGACACTTCAATAAAGCATTTCATTGGATAAAAAAATCTTTATAGTTATGGATGAGTCATCAATGTTTTAGACCAGTTTTCCTGGAAAAATAGACCAAAAACAGGAAACACTATGAAGTCACATTAGGAAAATTTCAGCAAAATTTAGCTGACAAAGAAGGTCAATATTGATGCACCAAGCACCACACAGAAGCCTCTTTCAAACCAAGCAGCTTTTTTTTGGTCAGTGTGCCAAATCCACATGAAAAAATTGAACCTGATGTGAAATCTGCATGGTTCAACGTTTAAAGGAATAGTTCACCCAAAAATTAAAATTCTGTCATTAATTACTCATTTTCTTGTTGTTCCAAATCCGTAAGACCTTCGTTTATTTTCAAAACACAAATTAAGTAATTTTGGATGAAATCCTAGAGATTTTCAAGGCCCAGAAAGGTAGTAAGGACATTGTTAAAATAGTCAGTGTAACATTAGTGGTTCATAATACCATAATGTTATAAAGCTACGCGAACACTTTTTGTGTGCAAAGAAAACAAAAATAATGACTTTATCCAACAATCTTGCATCAGTCTTCGATGTGTGTTCAGGAGAGTACCACAGCTATGAACGAATATGAATGTCAGACAATGTACTTGTAACTTTCCAACAAGTTATAATATGTTTTTCACATCACATATTTCCCCAGGTGCTGTAAAGTCTTGTCAGCCAGTGGCGAAGCCAAAGTCTTCAAGCCCATTGATCGGGATGACATGGTGAAAAAGGTGATTGAGCCCATGGCCTCTGAGGGTCTGAGGACCATCTGCCTCGCCTACAGGGACTTCCCTGTTTCGGACGGGGAGCCTGATTGGGATAATGAGACAGATATCCTGACTGGACTTACTTGCATTTGTGTGGTGGGCATTGAGGATCCTGTTCGGCCAGAGGTAACTGCTCACTTGAACATTAATAACCCTACTATTCCATTCACTTTACAAGGGAAATATGCATTTGACAGTGAAAACAAAGTAGATGCTTATTACTGTAAGTCAGCATTTGTTTATTGACACCTAACTCCGGGTGGTGTAATCGCCACAGGTCCCCGATGCTATTAAAAAGTGCCAGCGAGCAGGCATCACTGTGCGCATGGTCACAGGGGATAACATTAACACAGCTCGAGCTATTGCAACCAAGTGCGGCATTCTCCATATGGGCGACGACTTCCTGTGCCTTGAAGGCAAAGAGTTCAACAGACGGATACGCAATGAACTTGGAGAGGTGAGGCGGTCAAAATAAAAAAATGATCAGTATTTATTCAAATGAAGGTTGATGTTAAAGCTCTCATGATGTTTTTAGATTGAGCAAGAGCGCCTGGACAAGATCTGGCCCAAACTGCGTGTACTTGCAAGATCTTCTCCAACTGATAAACATACGTTGGTCAAAGGTAATGAGTTTTAAACAGGACTGCTGTTAAAATTGTGGTGAATATTACAGTATGACTGCAAATACAGTGCCTTGCGAAAGTATTCATACCCCTTCAATTTTTTCATGTTTTGTTATGTTGCTGCCTTATGTTAAACTGTTTTTTTCAATCTACATTCTATGCACCATAATGACAAGGCAAACAACTTCATAAATTTATTAAAAATAAAAAAACTGAAATAAGTACATTGCATAAGTATTCATACCCTTAACTCAGTACTTACCTAAAGCATCTTTACAGCCTTAAGTATTTTTGTGTATGATGTAACAAGATTTACACATCAACATTTGGCAATTATGTGCCATCCTTCACCTCACCTCTTCACCTCTCAAGCTCTGCCAGCTTGGATGGGGTCTGCCAGACATTTTCAGGTTTTCCAGAAACGTTTGATTGGGTTCAAGCCCAGAATGGGCTGGGCCACTTAAGGACATTCACAGAGTTGTCTGTAAGCCACTCTTGCTGTGTGCTTAGGGTCATTGTCCTGTTGGATGGTGAACCTTCTGCCCAGTCTGAGGTTCTGAATGCTCTGGACTGGGGTTTCATTTTCATCTCAATATTTTGGTGCACTGAGCCTTTCTTCTACTCTGACGAGTCCCTCAGTCCCTGCCACTGAAGAACAGCCCCACAGCATGAGGCTACTACCAGCACACTTTACTTTAGGGATACTACTTCTTTTTATGAGCCGTGCTTGGTTTCCTTCAAACATGATGCTTGGAATTAAGGTTCATCAGATCAGAGATTCTTGTTTCTCACAGTCTGAGGGTCCTTCATATGCATTTTTTTGGCCAGTTCCAGGTGTGTTTTCATTTGTCTTCACTGAGAAGAGGATTGAGTCTTGCAACACCACAATAAAGCCCAGATTGGTGGAGTGTTTCCATCAATTGCTCAGTTTGGCCAGGAGGCCAACTTTGGGAAGAGTTGTGGTTGTTCAGCTAAGGATAATGGAGACTACATGCTTCTGTGAACTTTCAATGCAGCAGATTTTTTTCTGAACTCTTCCCCAGATGTGTGGCTTAATGCAGTCCTGTCATTGAGCTCTACAGGCAGGTTTTTTTTTTTTACCTCAGGGCTTGGTTTTTGCTCTGATGTGCATTTTCAGCTGTTAGACCTTTTAGTAAGACGTGTGTGCCTTTCCAAATTATACTCATTCAATTGAATTTACCACAGGTTAACTTCTACAAGGAAATCTACAAGGAATATAAATGCTCCTAAGCTAAATTTTAACTGTCCAGATAAGGGTGTGGATACTTATGCAATGGAATCATTTTTTATTTGTAATAAATGTTAAAAATCTTTGTCAAGTGTAGATTGATGTGGGGAAAAAAGGAATTTAAAGCAGTTTGACATAATGCAGCAACATAACAAAATGTGAAAAAAATGAAGCCACTGTTCAACGTTTTGCTGTCTCTTTAAGGTATAATTGATAGCACCGTCGTAGAACAGAGACAAGTAGTCGCTGTTACTGGAGATGGAACCAATGACGGCCCGGCGCTAAAAAAAGCTGATGTTGGATTTGCAATGGTAAGACTTTTCAGAATTGGAAAAACTTGCTGACACTTCTCTATAATAGACCTAACAAATGCAAATTAATATTGAATTTACAAAAAAAATGAGGAAAGAAAGAATCTAACTATGTTTCAATCCAAGTTGCAAATTTAATCTGAACAGACTTTGGACAGGGTAGTACCATATTTAATTTTTGATGGGAATGAGAATGAGGCTCTAAGGACTAAAGGTACAGTATTTTCAGTGGATGGCTCTAAATGGCTCTAAATGATCCCAGACAAGGAATAAGGGTCTTATCTAGTGAAACGTTCAGTTATTTTCTAAAATAAATGACAATTTATATACTTTTTAACCTCCAATGCTCATCATATCTAGCTCTGCGTGAGCTCTGTGTATTCCGGTTTAAGACAGTTAGGGTCGAAAAACTCCCATCTCATTTTCTCTCAACTTCAAAATCGTCCTAAATCGCTGAAGAAGTACCAACCCAGTGTTTACAAAGTGAACATGCAAAAAAGATCAATTGTCCTTTACAAAAAAAGGTAAAACAGCAATCTAGGACCATTTTTCAAGTTCACATCCATCTACATTAATCTACTCTTCGGTTAGGTTTGCTTGTCAGACAGAATGGCAAATTCGGAGTTATGATTGGTCAAATCACCTGTCAAAAACTTAAAAGGGTCAATTACAAAGAAATGGGAAGTAACACATTGAAATTTGGCCGACCATTGGTAAATGTTAACGTGCCTTTAGTGTTTCAATTTTCATGAACAATCTTGGAAAATGAAAGTTAATTAAATTTGCCATTGACATGTCATGATCTGTCTTTTTAGGGCATTGCTGGAACAGATGTGGCCAAAGAGGCGTCAGACATCATCCTGACAGACGACAACTTCAGCAGCATTGTGAAAGCAGTGATGTGGGGGAGGAACGTCTATGACAGTATCTCAAAGTTCCTTCAGTTTCAGCTGACGGTCAACGTGGTGGCTGTCATTGTGGCATTTACTGGAGCCTGTATCACACAGGTCAGACTTCTGCTTCCACTTTCTCCTGTCCTCATTTCCAGCCACCTCATGCTTTCTATTAAACTTTTTACTTTGTCTCTTCACACAGGATTCCCCTCTCAAAGCTGTACAGATGCTGTGGGTGAATTTAATTATGGACACATTTGCATCACTAGCACTGGCAACGGAGCCTCCCACCGAGGCTTTACTGCTGCGCAAACCCTACGGCCGTAACAAGCCCCTTATTTCCCGCACTATGATGAAGAACATCCTCGGACATGCTGTATATCAGTTAACCATCATCTTCACGCTGCTGTTTGCTGGTAAGAAACACCCAAAATGTCTAAAGCAAGCATAAATTTAATTATAAAGTTGAATTCATCTATCTGGTGCACTTTAAGAGTTCATGAAGAGTTCCAACCCATGTTCAGTGTGAAAAAAGTATTCTTGTAGCTTCATAACATTATGGTTGAACCACTGATGTCACATCCTTACTACCTTTCTGGGTCTTGAATGTGGTAGTACTGTCGCTGTCTATGCAGGGTCAGAAAGCTCTGGGATTTCAACAAATAATAGCTTAATTTATGGGTCTTATGGGTTTGGAACGACATGAGGGGGAGTAATTCAGGACAGAATTTTCATTTTTGGGTGGAGTATCCCTTTAAATATTTCAAGTAAATATTCAGGCAAAAAATTACATCTAAGAGATTTGGCTGACAAAATGTTTGGGAAACTGATCTAGTGCATCCAATTGGAGTACACTATCTTAATATATCTCTGATTTAAATTTTTTTCACAGGTGAGCAGATCTTTGACATTGACAGTGGCAGGAACGCTCCTCTTCATGCTCCTCCTACAGAGCATTACACCATCGTCTTTAACACATTTGTGATGATGCAGCTCTTTAACGAAATTAACGCTCGAAAGATCCACGGCGAGAGAAACGTTTTCGAGGGCATCTTCAATAACATGATCTTCTGCACCATCGTATTCGGGACCTTTGTCATCCAGGTACTGTACGCCACATTGTAATCTCTGTTACTCTGCGTCAAGTTGTTCTGAATCCCAACATGATTTTGTTTTTTAGATCGTAATCGTGCAGTTTGGAGGGAAGCCTTTTAGCTGTGTAGGTCTCTCTGTTGAGCAGTGGCTGTGGTGTGTCTTCCTTGGCTTTGGCTCTCTTCTCTGGGGCCAGGTAGGCCTTGAAAAATATTTTAACTGCTGATGACTTTTAAAATTATGGACTGAGTGATGTATTGTTTTTCTTACCTCCAACACACAGTTGATTTCCACCATTCCCACAAGTCGCCTGAAGTTCCTGGTGACGGCGGGTCATGGCACTCAGAAGGAGGAGATCCCTGAGGAGGAGCTGGAGGAGATGGAAGACCTGGATGAAATCGACCATGCTGAAATGGAGCTGAGAAGGGGGCAGGTTCTGTGGTGCAGGGGTCTCAACAGAATTCAGACACAGGTACTAAATGAGGTTTCTTTTTGATTTCACACCTTAAAGGGAAAGTTTGTTCCAAACCGGTAAGATCTTCGTTCCTTTTCAGAACACAAATGAAGGTATTTCTGATTAAATCTGAGAGCATTCTGACCCTGTATAGACAGCAACGCAACTACCACATTCAAGGCCTAGAAAGGTAGTAAGGACATCGTTAAAATAGTCCATGAGACATCAGTGGTTCAGCCGGATTTTTCTGAAGGTATGAAAATACTTTTTGTGCACAAAGAAAACAAAAACAATGACTTTATTGAACAATTTCTTCTCTTACATGTCAGTCTTAAATGCACGTTCACAAGAATACCACAATGCATATGTGCATCTTCCTCTGCTTGTAAACATGGTGCGTTGCATCTGGGTTCTACATCAGAAAGCTCCTGCGTAAGGAGTATCACACGCATGCGTCGTGGTACGCTCATGAACGTGTCCAAGACTGACACGGAAGTGAATAAATTGTTAAAGTCATTATTTCTGTTTTCTTTGCACACAAAAATTATTCTCATAGCTTTATAAAATAAAGGTCGAACCACTGATGTCACATGGACTATTTTAACAATGTCCTTACTACCTTTCTGGGTCTTGAATGTGGTATTTGCATTGCTGTCTATGGAGTGTCAGAAAGCTCCCAGATTTCATCAAAAATATCTTAATTTGTGTTCAGTAGATGAATGAAGGTCTTACAAGTTGGTGAGTAATTAATGTCAGAATTTTCATTATAATTGGGTGAATTTGAAATTGCAAATTTGATTCGATTTTTTTTTCTTTTTAGTGTTTTTTTTTATGAAGCTGATATTGAAAGTTTTTTAGACTTTTTGTCATGCATTTTTGCTACTTTTAAATGTTTTGTATTTATAAATGTTTTACCCTTGTCCCAGACCACATTTGTTAATCTTAAAATATAAAATCCATCATAAAAATGTGAATGAGTGCAAGTTAGACTATAATTTAAAGAAAAATCAGATCTTTCATGTTTTTTAAAGAAGTCTCTTCTGCTCACTAAGCCTGCATTTATTTTGTCTAAAATACAGTAAAAACAGTAACATTTTGAAATAGTTTTACTATTTAAAAAATGGATTTCTATTTGAATATATTTTAAAATGTAATTTATTCCTATGATTATAAAGCTGAATTTTTAGCATCATTACTCCAGTCATATGATCCTTCAGAAATCATTTGAATATTCTGATTTGCTTTCTCAAAATACATTTATTATTAATAATATGTTAAAAACAGCTGAGTAGAATTTTTTCAGGTTTCTTTAATGAATAGAAAGTTCAAAAGGCATTTATTTATCTGATATAGAAATCTTTGTAAGATTATAAATGTCTTTATTATCACTTTTGGTCAATTTAAAGCAACCTTGCTAAATAAAATGATTAATTTTTATAATTTCTTTCCCATTTTGAAGGGTATAGTGTATAATGTTTATTTCAGATAAATGCTGATCTTTGAATCTATTCATCAAAGAATCCTGAAAAAATGTACTCAGCTGTTTTAAATATTGCTGATAATAATTTCTAATAGTTTCTTGAACAGCAAATAAGCATATTAGAATGATTTCTGAAGGATCGTGTGGACTGGAGTAATGATGCTGAAAATTTAGCTTTGATCACAGAAATAAATTACATTTTAAAATATATTCAAATAGAAGGTTACTTTAAATAGTAAAAATATTTTACAATATTACTGCTTTTGCTGTACTTTGGATTAAATAAAAACAGGCTTGATGAGCAGAAGAAACTTCTTTTCAAAACATTATAAATCTTACTGTTCAAAAACTTTTGACTGGTAGTGTAAGTATTCAAAAATATTGGCAAAATTCTAAATGGTTGAATGTTATTGACCTTGGTTTTGGTATTTTTCCTTCAGATCCGTGTGATTAATGCTTTCCGGGATACCATGTCCCCTTACGAAGGCCTGGAGACGCCAGAGTCTCGCAGCTCCATACACAACTTCATGAGCCACCCAGAGTTTCGTATTGAGGATTCAGAGCCAGCCATCCCTCTCATCGATGACACAGACCCTGAGGAAGACACACCTACTAAACGAAACACGATTCCTTCCCCACTGCCTCCAGTTTTATCCCCGAATCAGAACAACAATGCATCCGACAACCGGGGCTTCCATCAGCACAAAGATATAGCCAAAACTATCCTTCCTCCGACTCCTGGAAGCCCAATGCACAGTCTGGAGACCTCTCTATAATCCACTACCACCCTATGTCAACAACCGAGGGCTTCTGGGCCTCTGATAGTGAACTGGAAAAGCAGCAAAACTTGTTTTAATTGTTTTTTATTTATTTATTTCATGGGGGTTGTTTCATTCTTTTCGCATTTGGCCTGCACACCTTAAAAGTGTATGGTTTGGGAACAAATGATATTACTCAAATGTTCAAATTCTTTCCTATTATATTTTGTTCATTCAAATATTTTGATATAAAGGTGTTTTGGGTGTAAAAATAATAGGGAGTTTTGGGACAAGTTTTTATTTTGGATGAAAAAAGTTGCTTTTTAAAGGTGCACTATTGCCTCTAAATCAGTTTCGATTTTGATTTTTAGAAAGCTAGGAATCCATAGACAATGTAAGTTAAATGGGAAAAAGATCCAATGCCTCAACAATTTTAAAGGGGTATGGCTGGAGGGTAAAAAAACATTGATTACAACCTCTTATTTCATGAAAAGTAGCTTAACTGCACTCAAAAATAACACATTCAAGCTGTATCAAGGGAATGACATATTAACTGGTTTACAGTGTTACATTGTGCTCACTTTTCTCTTTTTTTTCTTTTTAAATCAACCAATGATCACAGCTGTGCTAAAATGTAACTGTATTTTCTGTTTAGAGTGTTTTATCAGTTTTGATCCATCCCACCTCTTTAAACCACATACGAGGACTCAAACACACCACACAAATCCTCTGAGTTTCAGTCAAGATGCTGTTTTATGATTTATTGTGATGGTAATATGAAGTATTTTTATTATGTACTGCAGATATTATTCATTGTGAGGACTGTTAAAGGTTTCAGCAGAATGTGTCATAGGATTTGTTACACACAGTAATACAAGATTAGTATGAGCAAATAGGAGAGAACCGGAGAGAATTTGTGGGTCAATTTGATTTCACTGTAGTTTCATTCCCATTTTGGGAATGCATATTTTTTCATTTTTATTTCAAGATTTATTTTTGGCGTTTTTGCCTTTATTTTGATAGGACAGTGAATAGACAGGAAGCAAAGTGGCAGAGAGGGACAGGATAGATGTTTATGGAACACAATCTTGTAAATATAAATGAATATTGTGGTTTAATTTACATTTGGAAGTCTTTAAATTATGTGTATGGTTTTTGACAATAAAATATTCACATTTAGCTTAACCTAATCATTGGTTTTAATTTGAATCTTATCCTATACATTTGACAATTATGTTAGCAAACATTATTAAATAACGTACGTAACAAATCACGTGCGAAAAAAAAACTTATTCTTAATATATTTTAATATTAATATTTAAATATATGAACTAAATGGTTTCTTAAGCATTATGTGTTTGAATGTTATTTGAACTGTTATTCATTACTAGTTATTATAAAAAGTAATACCATAACAATCAGTCGTACACATTAGCACTTAAATTATTCATTTTAACATGGTAGATATTTTAATTAATATATTTTTTTAAATACTCTTTTTATTTTTTTCCTGCGCAACGTCAACACGACGACTGCTGCGTTCCGGAAACTTGCTCCACCAATCCCGTCGCAGCTTTCACGTCACGTGATCTTCGAAATCAGCCTGGTCACGAAATTTGAAATGTGGAAACAGATCGCTAGTGCCAGTTATTTATTGTGAACAGTCAACAATACGATTAATAGATATAACCCGAGAGCTTTAACAAACAAACAGTAAGTATTTTTCGTCGTTTTATATGTTTATAAGTGTCTTAAAATCAAATTATAATATGATCGTTCAGTAAACCAGATAAATGCATGAGCTCCATGACTTGCATTATGTATATGTGTTGTTTATTAGACTAAAAATGCTCTGTTTTTATTGGCTATCGTTGGTTTTATTTCGAGTATTTTAAACTAAGCTGGGTTAAATGTACTTGCTGGTGTCTCAAACGTGTAGTTACAAAGAGGAACCACATTAACCATAAACTGATGTTAGCAGGACTTTGGCCTCCATTTGTTTTCCTGGCTGAAGATGGCATCTCTCACTCACAGTGGTAATCATCTTTTTATATAATCACAATATGTCTAAACTACCCTTTAAAAAATACTGCAGTGGTACCATGGTACAGTGATACTAGTAGATGGTAATACCATGGTTAACCATGGTAAAAACACTAACAACAGTGTTTTAAATTGGTTTTGTAAGTGTCCTGTAACAAGCCACAGAAAATAAACATTGATTTGGCATATTTATTTTAAACATACTTTAAAGATTTGTAATGTTTTTTTAAAGAATTCTCTTCTGCTCACCAAGCCTGCATTTATTTGATCCAAAATACAGCAGTAAAAAGCAGTAAAAGTGTTTAATATTTTTACTTCTTAACTGCTTTCTATTTTAAAACGTAGTTTATTCCTGTGATCAGAGCTGTATTTTCAGCATCATTACTCCAGTATTCAGTCACATGATCTTTCAGAAATTATTCTAATATGCTGATTTGCTGTTCAAAAAACATTATTTTAATTATTATTTATTTATTTTAGACAAATGCTGTCCCTCTCAACTTTCTGTTCATCGAAGAAATCTGAAAAAATTCTACTCAGCTGTTTTCAACATAATAATAATAATAAAAATAATAATAAATGTTTTTGAGCAGAAAATTAGAATGATTTCTGAAGGATCATGTGACTCGAGTAATGATGCTAAAAATTCAGCTTTGAAATCACAGGAATAAATTACAGTTATTTTAAATAGTAAAAATATTTCAAAATGTTACTGTTTCTGCTGTAGTTTGGATCAAATAAATGCAGGCTTGGTGAACACAAGAATCTTCTTTAAAAAAAAACAAAACATAAAAAATCATAAAAAAAACATTTTGACTGGTATTGTAATTTTATCATTTTTCTTTGTATTTATTGGTGTATATTTTTTTTACTTCTAGATTTTGTTTCACTGGCTGAGGAGAAATTTGACTTTGACGTTTCATTGTCACCTGCAAGGTTTGTTTTCAATGTTTATTATGTTCAAGGCAGTAAACATACTAAAGTAAAACTATTAAATCTTTTAAAAATCATTTTTGTTGATTAAAATAAGGCTGAACAATAAAAAAAAAAAAAAAATGAAAATAGCACATAACAAAATTACTAAGACTCGACCTAAAATTAAAATGAGTACTGAAAATATAAGTAAAAAATAAGTTATTTATTTTAATATGATAAACAGATTTAATTTGGTTAAAT
This sequence comes from Labeo rohita, assembly GCF_022985175.1. Taxonomy (NCBI): domain Eukaryota; kingdom Metazoa; phylum Chordata; class Actinopteri; order Cypriniformes; family Cyprinidae; genus Labeo; species Labeo rohita. The sequence continues at coordinate 13,714,113 of NC_066893.1, forward strand.
GGTTTGCTTTGGAATGACGTAAGTAAATTCTGAAAGAATTTAAATTTTTAGCTGACTATTCATTGAATATGTGCTGTACAATATGAATTACAATGTTTTAATATTTTATCGAAATGTCGAAATATTCTCTCACAGCTCTAAAGGAGATTACGATGTTGAGGATGAGGTTTTCATCGGTCCGATCAGTCATAAAGAGAAATGCATTTCTCACGGAGTGGAGATTCATGCAAAGGACAGTATAAGCAGCGGCCCGTCTCTGGGAGAACAGCCCAGCTGGAGTCCGCTCACAGGAGAGAAGTTTGATGAAATCTGCAAAGAAGCTCAGCTACTCGCTAGCCACCTCGAGCAAACCATCACAGATCCTGTCACTGAAAGCAGCGTCGTTTCCACAAGTCAACCCGAGGAGACTGAGACGTTTGAGGAGGACACGACAGCCAAACTGAGCATGTTCAGCAAGCCAGCTGATGTTCTAAGTCCAATCAAACGAGAAACCTTTCTTGTGCAGGAAAGCCCAATGAAGCAACTTCCACCCGCCATTCAGAAGCGGATGCTGAAGGCTAACGGGACGGCTGGGTTTGGCAAGCCACGTCTCAGTACATCGAGTCCAGTCAGACCTGCTGTGACACAGCCTAAGATGGCTACTAGAGGCAAAGCCCTTGTGGCTAGTAGTGGGGTGTTACCCAGCAAACCCACAGCACAAGGGAACTCACGGCTTTCCTCCAGCACAAAACTGCCACCGGCTACTAAAACTAGGCTTCCTCCTCCCAGCAAAGTATGAGCTCTTCCTTTTATTTATTTATAGATTGTTAATGCATTAAGATTTATTTTGGGTCTTTCAATGTTTTTCAGGGAAATTTTGGGCTAAAGCGCAGTCCCAGTAGTAGAAACTCAAGCAGAGCTGGTTCTTCTGAAGACCTTCTCTCTGATAACACCAGCGTCGCTTCTGATATCAGCGATTCCTCCTTTAACACTAGTTTGCCAGGAAGAAGCAGCATTCTGGCCCGGAACAAGGTAAAAGGAGCTGCCACCGTTGTATCTTGTTATTCTCTTCAAGAACTTTTGATTGCTCAGGAAACATTTCTTATTGTTACAATTGAAAATTCTGTCCTTAATTAGTCACCCTCATGTGGTTACACAACCATACTACCTTCATTCATCTTCAGTACACAAATTAAGATATTTTTGATAAAATCCGGGAGCTTTCTGACACTGCATAGACAGCAATGCAACTGACACGCTCAAGGCCCAGAAAGGTAGCAAGGACATCGTTAAAATAGTCCACGTGACATCAGTGGTTCAACCGTAATTTTGCAGAGCTGCAAAAATACTTTTTGTGCACAAAGAAAACTAAAATAATGACTTTATACAAAAATTTCTTCTCTTCAGTGTCAGTGCCACATGTTCATGAGAGTACCATGACGCATGAGTGGTGCTGTTGACGTAGGAGCCAGCGTTCTAGTGTTGGACAGTAAGCTCAATTGTCATATCAAGTTGTGAATGGTACCAAAATAGCGAACCGTACCACTTTTTTGGTACCCTTCCGTTGGGGTACCTAGCACAGCAAAAGGTACCAAAAGGGTGGAGCTCACTGCAGAACGTTGATTTGTTGACTAGAATTGTAGCTTCATAAAATTACGGTTGAACCACTGACATCACAATGACTATTTTAACAATGTCCTTACTACCTTTCTGTGCCTTGAACGTGTCAGTCGCGTTGCTGTCTATGCAGGGTCAGAAAACTCTTGAATTTCATCAGAAATATCTTAATTTGTGTTCCGAAGATGAACGAAGGGCTTGCAGGTTTGGAACAGCATGAGAGTGAGTAATTAATGACAGAATTTTCATTTTTGGGTGAACTATCCCTTTAAAAAAAGTTAAAAAGAACAGCATTTATTTAAAAAAAACAGATTTTTTTGTAATATAAATATTTTTAACAGATCTTAAAGAAGTCCACTTCTAGAACAAAAATGTACAGATAATGTTCTCACCCCCTTGTCATCCATTCTTTCTTCAGTCGTAAAGAAATTATGTTTTTTGAGGAAAATATTTCAGGATTTTTCTCCATATAATGGACTGCTATGGTGCCCCGAATTTGAACTTCCAAAATGTAGTACGGCTTTAAAAAAATCCCAAGTGCGGTTGTAAACGATCCCAGCCGAGGAAGAAGGGTTTTTAAACAATTGGTTATTTTCATTAAAAAATACAATTTAAATACTTTTTAATCTCAAACGTTCATCTTGTCTTGCTTTGCCTTACCTTTGTGTATTCTGGCTCAAGACAGTTAGGGTATGTGGAAAAACTCCAATTGTATTTTCTCCCTCAACTTCAAAAATCATTTCAAAATCATCCTACATCACTGCAGAAGTATCAACACAGTCTTTGCAAAGTGAACATGCAAAGATCAAACACCCTTAACAAAAAAGGTAAAACAGCGATATAGGGCGATTTTAAAGTTGAGGAAAAACATGAGACGGGAGAAATGGAGAAACTGTCATAAACCGGAAAAAACAGAGTTAAGCAGAGTAAGACGAGACGTGCGTTTGACATTAAAAAGAATATAAATTTATGTATTATGTTTATGAAAATAACCGATCGATTCGCTAGATAAGACCCTTCTTCCTTGGCTGGGATAGTTTACAACCACATTTGAAATGTTTTAAGCTGCATTTAAGCTTGAACTGCATTTTGGAAGTTCAAACTCGGGGCTCCATAGAAGTTCACTACATGGAGAAAAATGCTGAAATGTTTTCCTCAAAAAACTATTTTCTTTATAACTGAAGAAAGAAAGACATGAACATCTTGGATGACAAGGAGGTGAGTACATTATATATGAATCTTTGTTCTGGAAGTGGACTTCTCCTTTAAACTTTCACACTGTAGTGTAGCTTGTTATTAAAATGTAAAAAGGCTGTTTTGTCATTTAGTGTAATTTACTACCAAAATAAGAGATTGTACAACATTGGTTGATATAAATTAAATAAATATGTACTTATATAATATTTAAACATTTTCTATATCATATAGACAGAATTGCGAGCTCCATCTGCTCTTAAAGCTCCTTCACTTCAGAACTCAAGAGTCGTAGACAGGAGGAGAAACACTTCATCCTCTTCCTCATCTGTGTCCAGCATTAACTCGAGTATAACTATCTCTCCAGGAAGTAAAGGTGACCTTTCATACCTTTGTCATCATATAATGCTACTTACAGTTAATAGTTAATAACACCTAATAATTTGATAGCCTTGAAATTTTAATATCAGTTATACCATACTTGACCTTATAATGTGATGCGTACATTGACATTTAATTTTTTTTTATTTTTAGATTTTAGTTTTTATTAATATTAGCTATTGTCAGTTGTTTACAAGACCATAAACATGCATTTAAAAAGTAAACAGTGTTAATTATGATTTAAAATGCAAGTGATATACCTGAAATATTCTTGGGTATATACTGCCATCTGTTGGTTACGTTAACAAATTTCAATTCCTCCCCTCACCAGCCAAACTCAATTCCTCATTGAACTCCAGCACTAACAGCATCGGCGCTCGTTCGCACAGCAGCGTGAGCAGGTTGCCAAGTTCTAGCCGCAAATCCTCTATTGTTACCAGAAACCCAGAGCCCCCCGTCAACAGACGGACTTCCATCTCTACACAGGGGAGGAGGGCGCCTGAACTCCTTCCCAGACCTGTTAAAGCTACACCCATTAAGAAAACAGACCCATTACCACCTCCACAGCTTCAGACCCCAGCAAAAAATACAGGTGAAAAGACCACCTCTACATCCAGCATCCCTGCATCTACTGCTAAAATGGGAAGTGCTCTTAAAGGAAACCCCAAACTCAAGGTCCAAGTGGTGCCAACACCCACAAACTACCTGAAAGGAGTTCGCAAATCAGAGGGTGAGGAACTACTAGGATGAATCTCACTAAACCTGAGTTTTGATTTTGGGGTAATATGTGACCTCAATATGATTTAACCAGAACATTACTGCAGTTGTACTAACTTCTATTGATTTTTATAGTTTCCTCCTCACCTGATGTCCCTCGTATCATGAAGCCAAAGAGATTGTTGTCTGCATGCAGTGTGGACAGGTAATATTGTAATATATTCTCATAACGTTCCATTTATTATGAAGGATTCCCTTAATTTTGACATGTCTTTGCAGCCTTCCTGATCATCTAGTTGGTCCTCCAGTGGGCCTCCTGACGCCCTCAGGTATGGGCAGTAAACTGCGGAGACCCTCGGCTCTTCCCACCCCAGTGAACCGCCGTATCTCGGGCATCCCTGCATTCACACCCAAGAGTGTGTCCCGTCTGAGTAAACCTTCCCAGGTCACAGAGCGCTCATCCAGCCAAGCAGCCACTCATTCAAGGTGCCTCTTTATGAGCTTTTAAAGGGATGTTTCACCCAAAAATGAAAATTCTGTCATTAATTACTCACCCTCATGTGTTTCCAAACCCGTAAGACCTTCTTCGCAGCGTAAATAAAGATATTTATGAAGAAATCCGAAAGCTCTCTGACCCTTCATACTGTGGTTTTATGAAGCTACGAGAATCATAAATATTTTAATTTGTGTTTCGAAGACGTACAAAAGTCTTACAGGTTTGGAACGACATGGGGGTGAGTAGTTAATGACACAATTTTCATTTTTGGGTGATATGTATCTTTAAGGACCTTAATTGATTGATCTCCATTGTTCCATAGCTTGTCAGAGTCTCTTTATATGTATACATCTAAGTCATACTTTATGTGTACAGCCCTGAAAACATGAAGGAAAGTGTGAATCAGGAAGATAAACAAACTTCAGTGTCCACTGAGGAGATGTGCCCTCCAGGTGACCTCCAGCCCTGCTCACTGGTCTTTAATGTGGAGGATGAGCCTGAGGAGCCTCCTGCCTGCGAGCCAGCAGTTGTGGAGAATCCCTCTGAGCCGCCTTCATGTGATCCAGAGCCTATTCAAGTCGACATAAAACCTCTTCTAAGCACAGTGGACACCCAAAAACACCTGCAGAAGACAGAGAAAAAGGAAGTTAAAGAGGTGAAATAAACTCTGTTTGAAGTGATTTTAAATTTACATGTGTTAGAAGAAAACTTCAACATATCTGAAAATGTTACAATTGTAGGTTTTGCTTGTGGACGCACCTGCACCAGCACTTCAGCCGTCGGAAAAGCTGCTAATTGATCTCTCCAATACTCCAGACCTGATCAAAACCTCCTCTGGAAAGCCTTGGGCAGGACAGGTGAGAGGAAAGAGTTTATATATACAGTTGAGGTCAAAAGTTTACACACACCTTACAGAATCTGCAAAATGGTAATTATTTTAACAAAATAAGAGGGATCATACAAAATGCATGTTGTTTTTATTTAATACTAACCTGAATAAGATATTTCACATAAAAGATGTTTACATATAGTCCACAAGAGAAAATAATAGTTGATTTTATATAAATGACCCTGTTCAAAAGTTTACATACACTTGATTCTTAATACTGTGTTGCTACCTGAATGATCCACAGCTGTGTGTTTTTGTTTAGTGATAGCTGTTCATGAGTCCCTTCTTTGTCCTTAACAGTTAAACTCTGCTGTTCATCTTTATACATTCTTTATACATCCAACAACTTTTCGACAACAAATTTTCTCTTGTGGACTATATATACACATCTTTTATGTGAAATATCTTATTCAGGTAAAAAATAACATGCTTTTGTATGATCCCTCTTATTTTAGTAAAATAATTAACATTTTGCAGATTCTGCAAGGTGTATGTAAACTTTTGACTTCAACTGTATAAACTTCTTTAGATGAATTCTTAGATGAAAAGGAAGTTTAAAAACAGAACTTATTTAAAATAGAAATATGTTAGAATGTTACCCATGACACTTTGAATCAATGTAAAGGGATAGTTTACCCAGAAATGAATTTCTGTCATTAATTTCTTACCATCATGTTGTTTCAAACCCATAAGATCTTTGATAATCTTCAGAATGCAAATTAAGATATTTCTGATGAAATCAAAGAGCCGACACGTTCAAGTGTGATGCTGCTGACGCAGGAGCCGGCCTTGAACGTTTCAGCTGCCTTGCTGCCTTGCTATCTATGCAGGGTCAGAAAGCTCTCAGATTTCATCAGAAATATCTCAATTTGTGTTCTGAAGATGAATGAAGGCCTCACGGGTTTATAGTGACATGAGGGAGAGTAATTAATGACAGAATTTAAATTTTTGGGTGAATTATCCCTTTAATGTGTCCTTTGTGAATAAAGGTAGTAATATCTTTTAAAAAAATATTGATAATAATTACTTTCAAGTACTATTTATTCAAATTGATTTGTAACTATCAATGTCTTTTCTTCTAGTTAATCGACCTGAGTTCGCCTCTTATAAAATGGAGTCCAGAGGAGAAGAAAGGAAATTCTGAGAACGTGGCTCCACTGATCGACTTGTCTTTTTAGAGGACCTGCAAAATTGACTGTGAACTGTGCCAAGAAAGAAAAAACTTAACTGGAGGGTTTCATAATGTTAAATACTGTTGAAATGAATTTAAAGAGGGAGCATGGATGCTGCTGTGCTTTATTAGCCTTTTGTGCTTTTATTTGTGTTGTCTGTTCTACACGATTGTATGTAATTATGTTGATCTGAAGTATTTTAGAAATGAATGTTGCTGTATTTCCCCCAAAAGGTACAAATAAATGTTAAATTTACAATGTCAGTCATTATGTATGTTTTTATCTATCTATTTATCTATGTACTTAAACAAATACAGTGCGCTACATAAACATACTCCCAAACGATAGAGGCGCTGTTTTTCATTCACTGTCTTCAGATTTTTAGCATCTGAAGCTTAGAAGAAGAAGACGTCCATAGAGCGGCATGTTCATTTACCAAATTCAATATTAGAGCTCTACATTAAAAATGCACTTTGCTTGATATTTTACCTCAATACACTTGTACATCTCAACTTGTGATGTAAAAATGTCAACGCTCGTCTTGGACAATGGTGCGTATTTCGCTAAAATTGGATACAGTCATGAGAAAGTCAGGTACAGTGTGTTTATTATGCATTCCCTTCTATTACGTGACTTATGGTCGTTATATTGAGCTAAACACCGAATATGTTTTCATTAGTGTTATCCCAAATTGCCAATTCCGTTCGAAGACCTCCAGACTGAAAACGTTCACTGCTAATCAGCTGGATGAAATCAAAGACCCGTCCGGACTCTTCTACATCCTCCCCTTTCAAAAGGTATGACCCTCCATATGAGTTATAAACTTAACTGCATGCTATATAAAGCGAACTGTGATTTATATAATCGCATCTCTGCATCTTTATCAGGGATATCTTGTAAACTGGGACGTGCAGCGCAAGGTCTGGGATCATCTGTTTGGAAAAGAGATGTTTAAGGTACCTGAATGACTAAACATATCAGGTTTCCTGGATGTATAGTATGAGATATTGAGGTTGTGCACAATATGTTTGCAGGTGGACTTTGCGGATACCAACATTGTGATAACAGAACCCTACTTCAACTTCAGCTCAATTCAGGAATCCATGAATGAGATTTTATTTGAAGAATATCAGTTCCAGTCAGCGCTCAGAATTAATGGTAAGTTTATTGGATTTTGATACTAGGATTCAGCCAGAGGATTCTATAAATCTGTATTTTATCCATCATCCATTCTATCCATTTGTACACTGCCCTCCAAAAGTTTGGAAACACCCCTGGCAAAGTGTGGTTTTGGACGATATCAGCTTAAATCCTTATCATTTTTTGGTGCAAATACGTTGAAGTAACTTGACATTATCACTGAAGACCAGCAATAATACTTTTCATTTTGATGACATAATGGCGATATATACATGTCAAAGTCACACATGCCCCTTTGCCAGCTGTGATGCCTGGTTACTGGTTTAAACTTGGCCCAGGATTTTAAAAGATTTTTGGGTCAGCACACCTTAATAGCTTCAACAATTGATCGCCAATTAAGTTTAGAATACAATGAATTTAGGCCCAGATTATGCAGAGCTGTAATATCTGCTAATGGTGGATATTTTGATGAGTTGAAAATGTACTCTTTTTTTTTTTTTTATGTATAAACTGTTTATGTTATAAAATGTTTACATAGTTTGTGTTGTCCCTTATCAATGCAAAATTATCACAAATTAAAAAGGATTCATGCCAGTATTGTCCAAAACCCCACTTTTCTAGGGTGTTTCCAAACTTTTGGAGGGCAGTGTAAATTTTATGGGTTTTTTTATTATTTGTTGAGTCAACTTAAAATAATTTGTAACCTGGCTGCCTTAAAATTTTAAATCCAGTCAACTCAAAAAAAAGTTTATTCAACTTGAAATGTTAAATTATACTAAGTGACAACTTAGATATTTGAGGTGAATCAACTTAAAATTTTAAAGCAGATGGGTTACTTACCCATCTGTTAAGTTTAGCAAACACAAATATCTAAGTTGTTACTTAGTACAACTTAACATTTCAAGTTGACTAAACTTATTTTAGTTGACTGAACTTAAAATTTTAAGGCAGCAGTGTAACAAATTATTTTAAGCTGACTCAACAAATTGTGTTTTTTATTTTTTTACAGTGTGGTCTCATCCGCATCTAGCTATTTTTAGCTGTAAATAAAAAAGGTTGTTTTGCTGCTTGATATTGCAAATTACTGTTTTACCATGTTATTTTAATGTATTATCTTAATTATGAACACATTGGTTTGTAGTGCAAACAGTTTTACTGTTTACTGCACGTTGTTATTCTTCTCATTATTTCCCTATAGTGGATAATGAACCGGAACGAACGGAAATCCCATAGGCTTACTTCTGCGTTAAAGAAAAAGGTGGATAAATCTAATTATGTAATTTAATTTTTCAGCTGGATCTTTGAGTGCTCATCGATACTTCCATGAGAATAACTCAGAGCTGTGTTGCATTGTGGTGGATAGCGGCTTCTCCTTTACGCACATTGTTCCTTATTGCAGAGGAAGAAAGATGAAAGAGGGCATTTGCAGGTGAGTGCTAATTAGCTTAATTTAAGTCCTATAAGCACTGAAGATCTTTATATAAATCTCTTTGCATTTCCTAGGGTAAATGTAGGAGGAAAGCTGCTCACCAACCATTTGAAGGAGATCATTTCATACAGGTAAGCTTTGCACCATTTAAATAAGTTCTTCATCAGTTCATTCTTATGGCAGGTTTCTCCTTGAGCTTGTGACAATTTTGTCTTAAAGGCAGCTGCATGTGATGGACGAGACTTATGTGATCAATCAGGTCAAGGAAGATGTGTGTTATGTGTCACAAGATTTCTACAAGGACATGGAGATTGCACAGTAAGTTTGTATTGACTTGACTGACTACTGTTCAAAAGTTTGGGATCAGTATTATGTTTGTTTTTTAAAGAATTCTCTTATGGTCGTCAAGATTGCATTTACTTGATCAAAAATACAGAAAAAATATTGTGAAATGTTATTACAGTTTGAAATAATGCTTTTTTATTTTTATATATTTTAAAATATAATTTATTCCCTTAGTGCAAAGCTGAATTTTCAGGAGCCATTACTCCTGTTCTCAGTGTCATATGATCCTTCAGAAATCATTCTAATATGCTTATTTATTACTTTTATTTTCAGTGTTGGAAACAAGTATGCTGCTTAATATTTTTTTTGGAACATGATTATTTTTTCAGAATTCCTTGAGGAATAAAAAGCATTTATTCAAAATAGAAATATTTTTTAACAATATAAGTCTTTACTATCACTTTTTATCAATTTAACACATTCTTGGTGAATAAAAAATATTAATTTCTTTGGAAAAAAAAAAAAAAAGAATAAAAGTTTACTGACCACAAACTTTTGAATGGTAGTTTATATATTCTATTTTAAATATGCTGTTCTTTTAAACTTTTTATTTATTAAAGAATCTCGAAAATAAGTATCACAGGTTCCAACAAAATATTAAGCAGCACAACTGTTATCAACATTGATAATAAATCAGCACATTAGAATGATTTCTGAAGGATCATGTGACACTGAAGACTGGAGTAATGATGCTGAAAATTCAGCTTTGCAGCATAGGAATAAATTAGGTTTTAATATACATTCACATAGAAAATAGTTCTTTACATTAAAATAATAATAATAATTGATTGATTGATTAAATGCAGCCTTGATGAGCGTAAGAAACTTCTTAAAAAAAAAAAAAAAAACATTAAAAATCTTACTGATCCCACACTTTTGAATGCATTAAACTGATCAAAAGTGACTGTAAAAATGTATAATTTTTCCAACCACTTCTGTTTCACTATTGAACTTTCTTTTTATCAAGGAGTTCTGAAAAAATAGTAAAATACTAAGCAGCACAACTGTTTTAAACATTGATATTAAATGTTTCTTAAACAGCATATTCAGCATATTAGAATGGTTTTGAAGGATCATGTGAGACTGGAATAACGACTGCTAAAAAAAATCACCTTTTCCATCACAGGAATAAATTCCATGTTAAAATATATTCAAATAAAACGCTTATTTTAAAATGTAGTAATATTTTGCTAAATTACTGAGTTTATTGTATTTGTAATCAAATTAATGCAGCCTTGGTTAAGTGTTTTTTTTTGTTTTGTTTTGTTTTTTTTTTTTTTTAAATCAAGTCTTTTGGATAATGTATAGCACAATTTATTCTGGTTATTTCACAGATTGAAAGGAGAAGATAATACAGTTATGAGAGACTATGTGCTGCCGGATTTCAGCGCTATCAAAAAGGGATTTTGCAAGGTAAGCAATTTGGTGTGTAATGGTTCGCAAATGCTGCACCCTAATCTCGTGACTCAGTATTGTGTCATGGTTTGAAAATGGCATGCTATTAAAACTTGAAATGCAATATTTGATTTTGTACTTACCCAGCAATTCTTTATGCACTGTAGCCTAGAGAGGAGATGAATTTTACTGGCAAATATAAAACTGGAGAGCAGATTTTGCGGCTCACCAATGAGAGGTTTGCAGTCCCAGAGATGCTCTTTCACCCCTCTGACATTGGCATTCTGGAGATGGGCATACCTGAGGCTTTGGTCAACTCCATTAACAACATGCCGGAAGGTAGGTTGCAGCTCACTAGATGTATGTGTGATTTTAAAATGTTAATGCATTAAATGTACTCTAATATAAGGGTCTTTCTATGTCCAGAGATGCAGCCCCACTTCTACAAGAACATTGTTCTTACTGGAGGCAACTCCTTGTTCCCTGGATTCAGAGATCGGGTTTACAAAGAAGTCCGCGCACTCGCTCCTGTAGAATATCAAGTTTCTGTCGTTCTGCCACAGAAGTATGTTTTGTTCTGAAACAATGATTTACATTGTTTTAATACATAATCTTAACTAAATATTTGTGTTTTGTTCTCAGTCCAATCTGTTACCCATGGGAAGGAGGAAAGTTATTGGCCGAAAACCCTGACTTTGAAGAGATGGTGGTGACACGAGACGATTATGAGGAAAACGGACATTATGTATGCGAGGAGAAGTTTGATATTTGACCTGCATATGAATTGTCAGTCATTTTGTACAGAAAATGTATGTTTTGTATGAAAAATAAGCTGTACATTGGCATACAGTGCATTATACTCAATATTACTCAAGTCAGTAGACATTTTGACTTTAAATGTCATAATTTAGTAGTTTTCCACCTTTTAAAAAATCTTGTATATATTAAAATAATGTGAATTGAAGAAATAAGTGCTTTTTTACTGTTGGTTTTTAACTTATTTTGAATACAATTAATTATATGATAATTTAAGTTGAAGAGTTGACTAGCTTAATATTTGAAATGACGAAGTGGTTTGATCATTAATATTATTTATTTATTTATAATCATTAATATGCACCACCTAAGCTGAGCGCGGTCAATCATTGTCTCCAGTTTAAAATAAAAAAAGCGGGAAATCACTTCAGAGACGCGCGAATTCAAACCGTCGCAAACATTTTTTGCTGGTTTCTGTTTATGAATGAATTATAGTAGTTTAGATAATTTGCGTAATAACTTACAGTAGTGGAAAGTAATTGCGTTTTGGATAGTTTTCTAGACTGGCGTGATTGGTTATACGGATATCACACACGCACACACTCGTCAGGTAAGTTACAGATGATTCTCTGGAGATTCTCCACAGGATACGAAAAGTATGTTTTATTTTGTAGCTTTTTTGTGAATAAAAATCGCTTTATATTATATATTTAAATCAGTTTAAAGTATTTTAATTATTAAAAATAAGATGAACGATGTTACGTAATATCATATTACGAGAAAATCAGTTTTTCTTTCTACTGAACAGTAAATTCTTTGATGTGATTTACAAGGTGGTGTTTATATTTGTTGCTGCTTATATTTAAATAGACCAGACTACAGCAAAATACTCTTCATACAACGAGACAATGGCAGCTTCCGCGAGAAAACAGAACAAGAAGACCAAACACACTGACAGCACCGCAGACCTGAAAAAAGCGTTTGACTTCGACACTCTGGACGAAAAGAAAGGAAGTGGGTCTGACGATGATACCAGAGATGGTGTGTCTGTGTATATTATCATGCCCATTACAAAATTATATTTGGTGGTACCATAGTAAAGTGATGCCATTAGAGGTTCAACAATGATATTTACATGGCATTTAAAGTTAATATATTAATTTATTACCAGGGTAATAAAAGAGGTATAATAACACTTAAGAATTAATATACAATTTGCAATTTAATATGAATTAGTTATTTAATAATGGTTGGTACACTACCAGTCAAAACTTTATGAACAGTAAGATTTTAATGTTTTCAAAAGACCTGTCTTCTGCTCACCAAGCCTGCATTTATTTGATCCAAAGTGCAGCAAAAACAGTACAATTTTGAAATATTTTTACTATTTAAAATAACTGCTTTCTATTGGAATATATTTTAAAGTGTAATTTATTCCTTTGACCAAAGCTAACTTTTCAGCATCATTACCCCAGTCACATGATCCTTCAGAAATCATTCTAATATTCTGATTTGCTGTTCAAGAAATTATAGAAATTAATATTTTTATTTAGCAAGAATGCTTTAAAATGATCAAAAGTGATAATAAAGACATTTATAATGTTACAAAAGATTTCTGTTTCAGATAAATGCTGTTCATCAAAAAAAAAAAACTGAAAAATTCTACTCAACATAATAATAATAATACATGTTTTTGAGCAGCAAATGAGAATATTAGAATGATTTCTGAAGAATCATGTGAATGGAGTAATGATGCTAAAAATTCAGCTTTGAAATCACAGGAATAAACTACATTTTAAAATATATTCAAATAGAAAACAGCTATTTTAAATAGTAAAAATATTTTTAGGTTTTACTGTTTTTGCTGTACTTTTTGGATCAAATAAATGCAGGCTTGGTGAGCAGAAGAGATTAAAAATCTTACCGTTCAAAAACTTTTGACTGCTAGTGTACATGTATCAAGTGATGTAGCTGTGAAGCTTGGCTGTATGTTGTTCTCATTCTGTTACATTGCATTAGAAACTCCAATCATTGACAAGCTGACCAAGAAAAGATCTGCAGATACGTTTGATGACGATGATCTTACTGCAGGTGTGGGGTAAGTCCTGAAATATATACAACTGACCAAAGTTATGAAGCCCTTTCATTGAATCGAAAAAGTGTTTGTTGTTCTTCATCTCAGGAATGAGGTTCAAACTATGCTGGAAAGATTCGGTGGTAAGTGACCTTCACAGCTGATGCTTCAATGATAATATTAGCTTGTATGTCTGAATAAATCACCCTAATACTCATAAACGTGACTGAACGGTCATTTAGCGGACATCAGCAAGGCCATGCAGACCAAAAGGAAACGTTTGGAGGTTCTCACCAAAAACTCCTTAAAGGGCAGCACTCAGAAACTGGAGCAAATGTGGAAAACCCAGCAGAATCAGAGGTGAATGAGTACACTGGCTGTAAAATGACACATTCTTTCTTTTATGTTTAAAAAACATAAATGTTTGTATTTTTTGCAGGCAGAAGCTGACACAAGATTATTCTCAGCAAGTTCTGTCTGTGCTTCAGCAGTGGGAGACCGACGTTCAGAAATCTGAGGAGCAGGAGGAGAAGCTGAATGTAAGTCCCAAACATAAAAATGTAAACAAAAAGTTGTAAAAGTTGAAACATGTTATTTTGGGCCACGGCATCACACTAAGGAAAAGGAAACATTATAAGGATTAAAGGTCTCGTGAAAAACATAACGCAGCTTTTCAGGATATCTAGCAGCCATTTAGAGATATCTGACGTAAACGCCTAACACTCTGCCTTTGAACTTCCTAATTTCTGTTTTCACAGAATTTGTTTCGCCAGCAGCAGAAGCTCTTCCAGCAGGCGAGGGTTGTGCAAAACCAGAAAATGAAAACCATCAAAGACCTGTATGAGCAGTTTGTCAAGGTCACAGATGCCATCATCGCTTTAATTATTTGAAATCGAACCGAGACATTTTTTCATCGTTTGGCTGAGCGGCTGAGGTCTTTCATTTGTGTGCAGAACATGGAGGAGATGGAGAAAAGCCATGAAGCCTTCCTGCAGGGCACCCAGATGGAGCTGAGAAAGGAGATGGCCCTGCTGCAGAAGAAGATAATGATGGACACAGTGAGTGCTTCAACAAAAGGATTTCGCACCGTTTAGACTCTAGATATTACACATGCTTAAAATAGCCTTTCAGTATTTTCAAAACAGGTTTGGTTTAGTTCTTGGAGCTCATTTATGAAAAACTGAAGAAATTTCTGTAAATAGTTCATAAAATCATTTTTATGTAAGAATGGATTTATGGTAATTGCATGTTTTATTTTTACAGCAACAACAGGAGATGGCCACTGTTCGGAAATCCCTCCAATCCATGCTGTTCTGAAAGCATCTTTCTGTTCTAATGACAACACTGTAGATGACTTAACTTGTGTTTGAAAACGAAGGTTTACTTTATTAAAAAAGTTTGTTCATTTTAATCCATAATTGTATAATAATAATATGTAAGTAATTTAACTCTTGTGTCAAGATTAAAGATCCCATAAATTAATTTTTCTTTTCTGTGTTGAGGCATGATGTTGAAAGTTTGGCTGGGACATAACAAAGGAGTTTTTTCAAATTTTTCTTCATCATTATTATTATTATTATTATTATTATTATCATCAAATGATTGATTGATTGCTTTACTTTTGCTTGCTAGTTAATTGCAGATGGCATTAGAGTTAGGATATTCTCAATTTAGAAAGCATGTGTTGTATATATAATGTATTGTATAATATATAAAATTGGTTGTTTATTTATTTTCATGTAAAATATATATTTTTGCATTTCAATCGAAAAGTATTTTCTTACATATTAGTAATATTAATATTATAACATTTTCATTTTTTTCTCCATTTCATAATACTTAAGATTTCTCGTCAGCGCTGGAAATGAAAGGTTTTAAATAATACATAAAATTATCATTTTGCATCTTCAATTGTAAAATAATTTTGCTAAATGGTTATTTGCATTTTATATAATATCTAAAATTATTTTGCATTTTTTAATTGTGATTTGTTTTTCACACAGGCTTTCATGTGAGGTCTTCATACATATATATATATATATATTAAATAACAATATTTTTTACAATTAAACATTTTTAAATGCGTTTAGATAATTGTGCCAAATGGGTATTATATATATATATCCATTTGCCACAATTATTTTACAATTAAAAATACAAAACATCCATATTTTGCATATGAAGTCTTCATATATATATATATATATATATATATATATATTTTTTTTTTTTTAATTGTATTATATTAAATAATCATAATTTTTTACAATGAAACATTTTTAAATTTGCATTTTAACAGGGTCCCCTATAAAAATGCTTATTTTAAAATGTTTCGTTGTAAAATGTGTATATATATATATATATATATATGTATATATGTATATATATATATATATATATATATATATATATATATAACCATTATGGTTATGAATTATTTTACAAATAAAAATGCAAAATATCCATTATTATTTTTATTAAATGTATATATAATATATGTATATATTATATAAAATAACCATTTAGCACAATTATTTTACAGTTTTTAAATGTTTAGGTTCAGTTATTTTACTTTAATGGCACAGAAAAGGTTATTAGTTATTGAATGCCTTATTTTCAAAAAATGTCCAATGATATTTTCATAGGAGCCTGAAAAAAAAAACTTAGAAAGAAAAATGACATTAGAACAAAATAAAGCTATATAAGCAAAAATTGCAAAACGTTAGGATCCTTTAAGTGCAAATCCAACGATGCATGTACCGGAAGTGGCGTAACCGGAAGAAAAACCGAAAGTTGTATGGCGGTGTTTTCCATTGTGACTTCGCTATTTGCTGATGCAGTATTTAAGCGAAGATTTTTGCTTCTCGTAGTGTTACGTTTTGTAAAGATGGTGAGTAAAGTTAAAATATTTCAATTTCACAATAGAAACATGGAGGTTTTGTAAACTATGACACTGAGGCGATTTAATGTGATGTGGCTTGCTAACCGGTTACTAGCTTCTGCGATTCAACGTCGAATCCAACCGCTCACAGATCAGTTTCACATCTCACTAACGTTACTGTTGTTATCACAAAACATACCTGTCAGCGAATATCATTAACAGTGTTTCCTTAACAAAACACTGTACGTTTCAACATATCAATAAGATATGAAGTATAAAATATTTACAGTTAAAAGGGAGCGTAATTATAGTATCATAGTTTCAATGCGTTAAAAAGGCCTTTATACATCTTCCTGCCTTGTTTTTGTCCTTCCCAGACTCATCAGCGCACAGTCTGTCAGCTATAACCAAAGTACATAAACATTAAGCCATAAGCAGAGATGGATGACATCCAGGGGAGCTCAGAGCCCGGCAGTCCTCTGTACAGTCCCCGGATGGAACCGGACACTCCGGACTCCCTAAATAACGCTTGTCTGTTGAATGAAAGTGACCTCATGTTTGAAGACCCTGGACACTCTCATGACTTCTCCACCACTTTTATTCCAGAGACCCCTAGGTACTGTTTCTTTTGTAAATATTATAAATATAATTTGTGTTTTTGCCATGCAGTAGACAAGTTATTTGCCATGTCATTGTTGTCATCATTATGAATGGTCTATTACAAGAATCTCTCCTCACTTTACAGCCCCCTGACTCACAGAAGAAAACGACATTCCAAGAAAGATGACGACAGAAACGTGGTAAGAGAAAAAGGGCAGAATGCCATACTAAAATACAGCTCTGTTTCTGCATTATGCATGTAGTATGTACAGTGTAAAAATCTTCTGTGTCCACAGAATACTTTGTTGTCCTACTGCATTTCCTAAAATGTGAGCATACTGTCTGATACTGTTACCCACAATGCAGTGGGCTTGATCTTTCATTTCAAGTGCTGACAGGAAATCTGAAGTATTATGAAATGAAAAATAAATGAAAATGCTAAACAACGTATTTATGTAAGAAATTATTTTTGTATTTTAAAAATGCAAAAATATATATTTTACAACAAAACTAGCTAAACAGTCATTTTTATATATTATACAAAATATTATAAAGATATTTATTTATTATTCAGTATATATAAAATAACCATTTAGCACAATTGTTTTACAATTACAAATGCAAAATAATCGTTTTATGTATTATAAAAATGCTAAATACCCATTGTTTATAGCAAAATTATTTTACAATTAAAGATGTATTATTTAAAACACAATTAACTGTTTAATAATAATAATAATAATAATAATAATATTTATTTCAATTAAAGATGCAAAATAAACATTTGATCTATTATATAAAATGCATTCTACATTTTATAACAATTTTATATATCATATAAAATAATAATTTATTTATAACATTTAGCAAAATTATTTTGCAATTAAAGATGCAAAATTATCGTTTTATGTATTATTTAAAAACTTTAATTTCCAATGCTGGCAAAAATCTTAAGTATTATGAAATGAAAAAAAAAAAACATTGAAAATGCTAAACAGCTATTTTACATATATAATGTGCAAAATAACCAACTATTTCAACCAACTAAATTTTAGGATTTTTTTTCCTATTGAAAATGCATATATATATATATATATATATATATATATATATATATATATATATCTCACACACAATGAAAATAGCTAAACAACTATTTTTATATATTTTATAAAATGGTATATACAGTGTAAAAAGTATTATGTTATTATATAGAAAACCATTTAGCACAATTATTTTACAATTAAAAATGCTAAATAATCATTTTATGTATTATATAAAAATGCAACATTAAAATTAAAACACAAAAATGCCATTATTTATAAAATAAAAAATACATTATAAATGTATATATTATATAAAATACAAAACTTATTTCTAACATTTAGCAAAATTATTTTACAGTTAAAGATGCTAAATAATATATTATGTAAAACAATTAAGTGTTTGTTTGTAAATTAAATATTTTACAATTAAAATGCAAAATCATTTTATGTATTATATTAAAATGCTAAATATCCATTATTTATAAAATCAATAACAAATATAAATCGTTTTTTAATAGTTTTTTTTAATATATATTATATAAAATACAAAACAACCATTTATTTCTTACATTTAGCAAATAAAAAAATGACAATTAAACGTGCAAAATAATAATTTTATGTATAATATAAAAATGCAAAATATTGATTATTTATAAAAATAAAACCAAATTAAAACTTTACTAAACACTAAAAGTGCAAAATAACAATTGTATATTATATAAAGAACAAAATATCCATTTATTTCTAACATTTAGCAAAATTATTTTACAATTAAAGATGCAAAATAATTATGCATTATTTAAAACACAATTAACTGTTGGTTTATAAATGAAACAATATTTTACAATTAAAAATGCAAAATAACAATGTTATTATATACAAATGTTAAATAACCATTTTTATTTTTATTTTGTTGCTGTTATTTTTCATTATTTTATTATTAATTACACATGTAATATGCAAACGATGTAATGACTGCAATTTGAATTTACGTAATTAGTATTACGTAATACTGCAGTAAACTATTTTTAAAAATTAGTAAACAGTATGCTAACTACATGCCATAGTATGCCAATTCTATTCCATTCAGAAGATATTCAGTCATTTAAAAATTGTTATTCATAAATGTTTTATGCTTGTTTTACACTTGGTTAAGGCAACATCATCCTGCTCAGATGTTAGAAAATGGGAAAGACAAGAACACATTCCAGGATACCTCAACACCACTCCAAGCTCCCAGAGAACAATGAAGCGGCGCAGGCTGGAAGACACAAGCGCAAGCACGCTGCGTGGACACTCTACCGTTACACCGGGAGTAAAAGGATTTGTAACGGCCTCATCTCTTTTATCCTCTGATTTTACATGGTTGGAGTCTCCACGTCCAGCAACCTCCTCTGCTTCTCACGTTTCTGCATCTTCCAAGCCCTCGTCCTCAGCTGGGTCTTCCACATGTGCATTGAATCAAACTAGTGATCCGGCATATTTAAATGAACTGCTACTAATGGGTCACACCTCTAAGCAAAAGACATTCAACACCAGCAATGGAAGGGAACAAAAGTCCAAAAAAACCAGCAAAACCAAATCTAAAGCCTCTAAAAGTACATCAGCACACTCTCATTTACACGCAATAGAGGATGAAGCCTCACTGCTGGATGCAGGTATGGATAACCAGGATCCACATGTTTAAATGAATAGTTAATGAAAATTTGCTGAAAATTTACTCCCCTTCAGACTATCCAAGATGTAGATGTGTTTGTTTCTTCATCAGAACAGTTTTGGAGAAATTTAGCATTATTTCCCTTTACATGTGGGTAGGGATGTAATGATATCAAAATCTCACAATATGATAATATTGCAATATAAGTCAATAAGATATTTATTGTATAGCAATATGAGTAATTTTATTTCACGGTAACAATATATATCACAATATAGTCATTTTTTAAATAAGATCTTTATGATATTAACATTTTTGATACCATAGAAATGTCATAGTAACATTGTCAGTATAACAAAAAAATAAATACTTAGCCTAAATAAAGAAAAGTCAGAAACTAATTACATGTTACAAAAGTGATTTAGTCAAGAGCAGTGAGAGACTTGCTCTTATTTGTTGTTTGATTAACATGAATGACAGACAGCAGGAATATTAGACTACTGTCACTTTAAGAGCTGCCGAGATCCAATGAACTGTTACACGTTTTCTTTCTCAGCTGTTTGCTGTCACTTAAGACCTAAATTACTGTTTATAAGGATACTTGCAAAGACAGGCATTTTGACACATACAAGTGTGTGTATTTAACTGTTCAAGGCCTATAAAGTGACAAAAAGTCTGTTTAACACTCCAGCACTCTACAAGCACTGTCTTCACATGCACACGCCTCTCCTCAACGCTCAGAAACGTTCTCTTAGACAATACAGTAGCTTTCTCTTTTGCGTTAAAATCACGTTTTTAAACCACAATGCTTAAAACGCATGCAAACTAGATTTTAGTGACCACGTAACACAGCAACGTCACATTAGCGTGTAACCGCGATAAAGTCTGAAATCTCTACCGGCTAACAAATTTCTGCAGGTTAATTGTGTCTACTGGTACATTGCCCACCCCTAGTTCACTTCCTCTACAGTGAATGGGTACCGTCAGAATTTGGGTGAACTGTATCTTTAAATGTCAAGAGTGTATTGCTCAGCGTCTTTTCTATAGTAATTCGTTTTGCTTTTGTTTATAGCAAAGAGAATGCAAGAACCAGTAAGTTCACCTGTATATCCGATACCAGAAGATATTGTCATCATTGAGGATGATGCTGATGAGGTCGAGAGCATGGTCCGCTCCGTTCAGATGGCTGAGGATGAAGCGTATGCAAGAAGCCTTCAGGTACAACTCGCTCTCCTGATCCTTGTCGAAAAAACAATAGAAAGGTGACTAACTCTTTTATTCTGGTGTTTGCAGGAACAGTTTGATATGGAGGAGCGAATGGAGCAGCAGAGGCAACAGAACAGATCTCCGAGCAGAAACAACCACAATCACATGGTCAGTTGGGGTTTTTGCTTTATTTGTATTGCTGTTTTTCATTGCTGTGATCATATGGTAACAAAAAGTGATGGTTTTATGCAGGTTGATCCATATGTTGGCTTGGGCTGGATTTCTCCTTGGGCCTCAATGATTAACTCGGCATCTTTCTCACACGGACCCTCCGAGCTTTCAGAGCTGCAGCAGGTCATCTTCGGAGAGCAACCCCGTAAGTCACCATACATGAGCCAAATATAACTACTCCGAAAGAAACTATTTGATTCTGCTGTTGTATTTTATACATACAGTTGAGGTCAAAAGTTTGCATCCCCCTTTCAGAATCATTAAAAATGTTAATTATTTTACCATAATAAGAGGGATTGTACATAATGCATGTAATTGTTTACTTATTACTGACCTGAATAAGATATTTCACATTAAAGATGTGTACATATAGTCCACAAAGGCAAAATAATAGTTGATTTTATAAAAATGACCCTGTTCAAAAGTTTACATACACTTAATTCTTAATAATTCACAGCTGTTTTTTTTTGTTTAGTGATAGTTGTTTATGAGTCCCTTGATTGTCCTGAACAGTTAAACTGCCTGCTGTTCTTCAGGAAAAATCCTTTAGGTCCCACAAATTCTGTGGTTTTTCAGCAATTTTGTGTATTTGAACCCTTTCCAACAATGACTGTATGATTTTGAGATCCATCTTTCACACTGAGAACAACTGAGGGACTCATATGCAACTATTACAGAAGGTTCAAACGCTCACTGATGCTCCAGAAGGAAAAAACATGCATTAAGAGCCGGGGGTGAAAACTTTTTGAATTTGAAGATCAGGGTAAATTTAACTTATTTTGTCTTCTGGGAAACATGTTACGATCTTCTGTAGCCTCTGAAGGGCAGTACTAAATGAAAAAATATGATATTTAGGCAAAATTTAAAAAAAAAATGTACACATCTCCATTCTGTTCAAAAGTCCCCCCCTTAAGAGCTTGATGCATCGTTTTTCCTTCTGGAGCATCAGTGAGTGTTTGAACCTTCTGTACTAGTTGCATATGAGTCCCTCAGTTGTCCTCAGTGTAAAAAGATGGATCTCAAAATCATACAGTCATTGTTGGAAAGGGTTCAAATACACAAACATGCTGGAAAACCAGTTAAGAACAAACAAGGGACTTATGAACAACTATCACTAAACAAAAAAACAGCCGTGGATCATTCAGGTAACAACACTGTATTAAGAATCAAGAGGATGTAAACTTTTGAACAGGGTCATTTTTATAAATTTAACTATTATTTTCTCTTGTGGGCTATATGTAAACGTCTTCTATGTGAAATATCTTATTCAGGTCATTACTAAATAAACAATAACATTAATTTTGTATGATCCCTCTTATTTTGGTAAAGAAATTAACATTTTTATCACGCACACATTTTTTTTTTTATAAATGTATTTATTTATTTATTTTATTTTGGGTTGGACAGGCAGACAACAGGGTCGCCGTCAGACCGGCAGACCTCGCAATTCCCGGCGCAGACAAGCTTCTCACTTGCATATGGACTTGTTTGATGACAGCCAGGGAAATAATTATGAGGTTTGAGTTCTGCTATTTTAGAAATCACATGCTTGATTGATTATAACATGTTTTCTCATCTCTGATATCATTCGTTGTTCTGTCAGGCTCTCTTAGCGTTCGAGGAGCAACAAGGTGCTGTAGTAGCCAAGAACACTTTGACAAAGGCCGAGATCGAACGGCTGCCTGTCAAAACGTACGATCCTGCACACAGCGCAGGAAAGACAGAGTAAGTCTCAGAACAGGATTCCACAGTAGAGATTTCCCATAATGCAATATTTTAACCCTACTCTCTTTACAGTTGCCAGATCTGTTTCAGTGAGTACAAAGCGGGTGAACGACTCAGGATGCTTCCATGTCTCCACGATTACCACGTCAAATGCATCGACCGCTGGCTAAAGGTCTAGCTTGTTTTAACAGCACAGTCCTATGGAAGCCTGTTTCTCCCTCTGAATAAAAAAAAAAATTAAAAAAAGGTAATTGCAAACTTTTATTCAAAATTCTAACTTCTTTCTTGCAATTGCAAGTTTATTTCTCGTGAAACTTGCAATTGCGATGGAAAAAAAGTCAGAATTTTGAGATAAAATGATACAATTACCTTATTTTTCTTCAGAATTGTGACAAACTTGCAATTGTGAGTTATAAAGTCAATATTGTGAGATATTAACTAGCAGTTCTGACTCTTTTTTTTTTTTTTTTGAATTGCGTGATTTTTAAACTAATCGTTGCGAGATATAAACTTGAGATATAAAAACTCTCGCAATTGACTTTTTTCTCAGAATTGCAAGTTTATACTTTGCAGTTCTTTTTTTCTCAGAATTGTGACACATAAACGAAGTAAAGTCAGAATTGCAAGATAACTGGCAGTTCTGACTTTTTTTCTCAGAATTGCATGATTTAAACTCCGTTGCGAGCTATAAAGAAATGTTTATATTTTGCGATTCTGACTTTGTTTTCCTCAAATCTGTGACATAAACTCGCAGTTGCGAATTATTTCAATTGCCAGTTTATATCTCGCAGTTCTGACTTTTTTCTCAGAATTGCGTGATTTAAACTAACAGTTGCAAGTTAAGTCAGAGTCGTGAGATAAACTTGATATATAAAAACTTAATTTTTTCTTAAATATAAAAAGACTTTTTTTTCCTCGGAATTGTGAGTTTATACTTTGCAGTTCTTACTTTTTTTCTCAGAATTGTGACATATAAACAAAATAAAGTCAGAATTGCGAGATATAAACTGGCACTTCTGACATTTTTCTCAGAATTGCGTGATTTAAACTCAGTTGTGAGTTACAAAGTCAGAGTTGTGAGATATAAACTTAAGATAAAAACATAATCTTGCAATTGTCACTTTTTTCCAGAATCGCGAGTTTGCAATTCTGCCTTTTATAACGCAATTGTGAGTTATTAAGTCAGAATTGTGTGATGTAAGCATTCATTTCCGAGAACATATCAGTTTTTGTTTTCCCTCAGAACTGGACTGAACTTGCAATTTTGAGATTATATCTCAGTTCTGAAGAAAAAAGAAAAAGAATTGCGGGGGAAAAAAATAAGAATGAGATACAAACTTGCATTTGTGAGAATAGCGAGATATAAACTTGCAACTGCAAGAAATAGTCAGAATTTATTTATTTCTAATTATCATGAGTTTATATCATGCAGTTCTAAGAAAAAAATCAGAATTGCATGATGTAAACTGGCAGTTCTGACTTTTTTTTTTTTTTTTCTCAGAATTGCATAATTTATAAAGTCAGTTACGAGATATAAACTCGAGATATAAAAACTGTATCTCACCGTTGTGACTTTTTTTTCTCAGAATCGTGTTTATACTTCAATCTGTACTTTTTTCTCAGAATTGTGACAGACAATTACAAGTTATAAAGTCAGAATTGTGAGATATAAACTGCCAGTTCTGACTTTTTTCCTCAGAATTGCATGATTTTAAACTCAGTTGCGAGATATAAACAGAAACCTTCTCGCAATTGTATCTTTCTGACTTTTTTCTCAGAATTGTGACACAAACTCACAATTGCAAATTATAAAGTGAGAATTGTGAGATAAACTGGTAGTTCTGACCTTTTTCTCAGAATTGTGTGATTTAAACTCACAGTTGTGGGTTATAAAGTCAGAGTTGAGATATAAACTTTTTTTTTTCTCAGAATTGTGAGTTTATACCTTGCAGTTCTGACTTTTTTTTCTCAGAATTACATGATTTAAGCTCAGTTGTGAGTTATGAAGTCAGTTACGAGATATAAACTCGAGATATAAAAACCTTATCTAGCAATTGTGGCTTTTTTCCTAAAGAATTGCAAGTTATAAAATCAGAATTGCGCGATATTACCTCGAGATATAAAACTTTATACCTCACAATTGTGACTTATTCTCAGAATTGCCGGTTTATATCTCGCAATTCTGCCTTTATAACGCGATTGTGAGTTGGAATTGTGATATAAGCGTGCGATTCTGAGAACGTATCAGTCTTTTTCCTTCAGAACTGGACTTTATAACTCAATTTTGAGTTTATATCTTGGTTCTAAGGAAAAAAACTCATACATAAGGTCAGAATTGTGGGATAAGTCGCAATTACCTATTTATTTTTTATTCAGTGGCTGCAACAGGCTTCTACACAATCCTATAACACATTTCACAGTTGCATTTTACCCATAATTTTCTGTGCTTCTTACAGGAGAACGCCACATGTCCAATCTGCAGAGCGGATATATCAGAGTGTGGTGGTTTTTCTTGAGCGCACAACTTCAGGACTTAACAACTACCTCACAGCTGGTCATGTGACCCTGTTTTACTTTTAAACAGTCTTATTTTGAGTGTTATTAAATGATTTTTAAATGCAAAATATCGTCCATGGTTTGAACCAGCACTGCCAAGCACTGTTGTTTAGAAAGATCCTTCAAAAAGACACGACTGTATCACACCAGTGGCAACAAACCTGTTACGACACTATTAGCAATAGCTAAACTTGAATTTCTGACTTCAAATAAAATCACTTTATATGATTTTTTGGCTGTTTTTATTAAAATAAAATACTGATTAAATGTGTAATTATATATAATAAACTATATATGTTGCCATTAGTCATTCTATTGCTGATGTTCTCTTATGTAAATATCAGGAGGCATGTAGCATGGGATTTTAGTCACTCTGTTTCATAATATCGCTTCTTCAAGGCTCTGTATTTCCGGAGGTAATAGAGCGCCTCGAGCTCTTTTACCACAAATTCTCCTCGGCTGATGAGCTCTTTGATCTTCTCAGGGTCGCGCACATCTTTATTCTTGGCAAACGCAGCCCTCAGTCTGTCTCTGAAATAGTCCGCTCCTTTCGGATACTCCCGGCCAAGAAACAGCAACTTCAAGAAGAAGAATCAGAAGAGAGGATTATGAGTTTCTAATGCCTAGAGTCAGATGTGTGCAGAATGTTGTTGTTTTTTTTCCCCCAATACTTTTTATTCTCTTCATATATATGACTTGTGACCTAATATAGTTAGTTGATATTGGGCAGACCAGGGCTAGTTGGCAATTTTAAGTCCGATGAATATTGGGATTTGGTAACATTTTAACTTGGAGGGTTTTTTTTTTCCAACTACATTTGATTAATTTTCTAAATATTTTTTCTAATTTTTCCCCACACCATTAGGCATTTAATTTATCAGTTTGTCAAATTAATGTCAACAAATTTTAAGTCACATATTTATGGGACTTAAGTAAAAATTGTGGCCTATGGTGTCCAAAATATTTTAAATTAAGATGTTTAACTAAAATAACAATTTAATTGTTCTACTCCTTAACATGTCAGATGGTAATCAGCAAAAAAAAAAAGTGCTTTCATTCTTAACTGTCTTACCTATTTTTTCCCCCAAAAAAATTGTGACCAGGTGTGACACCGAAACATTTGAGGGAGT
Source organism: Labeo rohita (assembly GCF_022985175.1). Taxonomy (NCBI): domain Eukaryota; kingdom Metazoa; phylum Chordata; class Actinopteri; order Cypriniformes; family Cyprinidae; genus Labeo; species Labeo rohita. The sequence goes on from NC_066893.1 coordinate 13,740,729, forward strand.
AGTGACATCTTTGTTGTTTTGTTTTGTTTTTTGTGTGTTATCCCATAAAAATGGTCACTACCGTAACAGGCACAAACAAATATCATCATTATTTTGGCAGTGTCAAATGGGAACACATAATCCTTAATTTGGGGGAAATAAACAAAACTGCAGTACAGTTATGCAATTTTTAGTGTTTTAGTGTCTTAGTAAGTGGATTAAAATTTTGTAGTGTAATGTGGTCACTATTAAAACATTAGTAGTCACATAGTCACAACCGAAACATGGGATGTTTTATAAAAAATAAGGTATAATGAAATAACTAAGATGTTATGATATTTACACTAAATGAACCCTTAAATTCAGTATGATCAACTTTTTGGCTTTTACAAAGAAAATTTGGATTTAAATACAACAAATCTCAAATCACACTTGAAATATTGTTTAAATTGTAACTCATTGATTTACCTCTGAAAACCTTTAATAAAAAACAATATGTATATATGTATAGAGAGAGAGAGAGAGAGAGATATTTACACGGAAGATGCAAGCAAAATCTTATTAGGTCTTAAATCTTATTAAATTAGAGGAGTAATTTTCCAAAACTTTCTGAAAATAATACATTTTAATATAAAACCGGAAAGAACTGCACAATTTCTAGAAATGTGTACCTTGGATATTATACAATTTACAAGCATGCAAAATTTGTGGGAAAAGTGTTTTTTTTTTTTTTCGAACTCTGATTTTGAACCCATTCTGTAGAATGACTCATATATTTATGGATTAAAATAAATCAATAAACCAAATAATAATTTTCCATCTTAAATTTATGTGAAGAGGTTGAGTTGTTAAACTTGACAGTAACGTTACCCTCCCTGACTATAATACGCCTGAAAAATATAAAAAATCCCAAATAAGTTCTCGAATGAATAGGTTATTTCTGGGGTTCTGTAATATTTAATATTTACAAAACGGAGCCAGTAACGTATACGAAAACAGTTTGAGAAACACCTTAATTCAACCGTTGACTCAGGACTTTGAAAACGGCGAGCCAGAAAATTTCAAATAGGTTTTGCTACAGTCAAGAAGAAGAAAACTCTTAGTGAATACGTAAATTTTGTTTTCATTGCATTTCATAGCAGAAGGGGGCAGTGTACTCACAGTTTTGTACAGTTGCACTACTTCTGCTCGGAGTGGGTTGGCCATTTCCCAGTGATTCCTCTGATCTCAGCCAAACATAAACCTGTGTAACGTTACAGCACACTTTAGCTGACCTCTTACCTCTAACTCAGCGATGTTTTTGTCTGAAGCAAACGGCGATTAAAAACACCTTCAGTTTCTAGACTAGATGATAAGCTTTATGTAGTATTGCTGAAAAACTGAAAATACCAGCCTTGTTTTTTTTACTTACTTGCTAATGTCTCATATTGCCCTTTGGACGCAACGAAAACTATCTTGAGTAAAACTTCAGCTGTCATCAAATACACAAAGTCAAAATAAAAGTCCTCAACCGTTAAACTGAAGCCGATACAGTTAGAAATAGTGCTATTATATATAAAAAATACTTATTTAGGTATGAATAAAAATATAATAAAAGGTAAAAAAAAAAACCATACGCAAATATCTTATGCCCTGCTTGTGGTAAAACAAAGAAAACGAAACACAGGAATGCAGAAATAATTTATTTAGGCCAGTCCACAGGAAGACACCTTAGAAATGCGGATGAGGAGCACAGTGTAAAGATAATGGTTTTTGAGTTAGTCATTTGCTTTTTCTTGCCAAATGTGCTGCCAAGAATGTGAAACTGATTCTAAATGTCTTGTATTGAAGCATTCAAATAATCTCCAGCGCACACCTCTCAAAGCTGCAAAATACATAAATCTACCTATTTTTACACAACATGAGTGTCCTTTCATTTTTGGCATGTGGTTTGCAAAAATAATCTGGACAACTTTTATGAAGGAGCACAATCCATAGTGGCAAAATTCACACTGAGATGCTTTTTCACTCTATAAAACATTCACGCTTTTCACATCCTACGTGCCAATACATGCGTTTCTTTCTGTAAACTACTTAGGATATACAAAACACGCCTTGGAGAAAAACAAAGTGTGTTGTCTTCTTTGCTATTTGATTTTAAGGCATAAAAATCTTACAAAAACACTCTTTATATCCTGAAACAAATACAAAAGTGTGCCAATATGACAAATGGAGATGCAGACTGTGAGCGGTGGTCTGCAGAGTGAAGGCACTAGTAGAACCGTGAGCTTCTCTCTGTCCTCTCTGATTCCGGTCAGTATTTATCGGACTGACGCAACGGGAGACGGGTGTCTGTGGATGTCTTTAATAATTGGCTCGTAGTCGTTTGTTTTCCTCTCTCAGTCTTTCTATCTCTTCGATTAGCGAGTCGTTCACGGAGTACTTCTCGATCAGACCGTGGATTTCATTCTGGAAATGATGAGTGGCATGATTTAAGGGGGTGTGACAATTATTTGTACTTTTTTTTGGTTAATTAATTATGGTTTTGGTCTCTAAAAGAAACAAACATACCAGCTGAATATAGAACTGCCGAACCATCTCCACCTGTAGGTTAATAATGTCTCTATGACACGTATCTCTGAGAAAACAACAAAAACAGTCATTGATGACTTAATCACTGTAATGAGATAAGAAATTATAGAAATTAATACGTTTATTCAGCAAGGATGCTTTAAATTGATCAAAAGTGATTATAAAGACATTTATAAAGTTACTGAAGAACCCTTTTTCAAAGAAATGCTGTTCTTCTGAATTTTTTATTCATCAAAGAAACCTGAAAAAAATGACTCAGCTGTTTTCAAAATAATAATAATAATGTTTTTTTGAGAAGCAAATCAGAATATTATAATAATATCTGAAAGATCATGTGACTGCAGTAGTGATGCTAAAAATTCACCTTTGAAATCACAGGAATAAATTACATTTTAAATAGTGCTGTCAAACGATTCATTTGGATTAAGCGCATCCAAAATAAATGTTTTTGTTTACATAATATATATGTGTATACTGTGTATATTTATTATGTATATATAAATACACAAACATACAGTATATATATATTGAAAATATTTTTACGTGTATTTCCATGTATATATTTATATTCATATAAGTGATATTTATATATATTTTTTATTTATATACACAACATTTTCTTATATTTCTAATATATACATGCATGTGTGTGTATTTATATGTAAACAAAAACTTTTATTTTGAAAGCGATTAATCGTGCAATAATTGCACTAATTTTAAAATATATTCAAATACAGTTATTTTAAATAGTAAAAATATTTCAAAATGTTACTGTTTATGCTGTACTTTGAATCAAATAAATGCAGGCTTGGTGAGCAGAAGACACTTGCTTAAAAAACATTAAAAAATCCAAAAAAATCCAAAAACATTAATATACACTTTTTTTTTTTTTTTTTTTAATTTACAATTTTTAAAACTCTTTATTTTGTTAAAGTTTTAATTTTATTGTGATTTCACCACTTTTTGGTCTACAAATTATTTACTTTTTTAAATTTCAGTTTTAGGTGTTTTAATTCAAGTTAAAGTAAATAAAAAATAAGAAATGTTTGAAATACAGTAGCTTTTTATTTTTTTTTTTTAAAGTTAACTATAATAACCTTGAAGTACACTGCCGTTGAAAAGTTTGGGATCAGTAAGATAAAAAAAATTAAAACGTTTCTTGTGCTCATCAAGGCTGCATTTATTTGATCACAAATACAGAAAAAAACAGCAATATAGTGAAATATTGCCATTTAATACAACAATTTTCAACTTTTGTATTTTAAAATACACATTTTTACCTGTAATGCAAGGCTGAATTTTCAGCATCATTACTTGAGTCTTCAGTGTTACATGATCCTTAAGAAATCAATACAATATAATAAATTACTTTTTTTTTTTTTGGAATTGGTAGTACTTTTTTCAGGATTCTTTAAGGAATAAAAAGTTATATAAAAGGTAAAAGGTATAAAAGGTATATCAAAACAGAAAATAGTTATTTTAAACTGTAATAATATTTCATATTATTAATGCTTTTTTCTGTATTTATGATCAAATAAATGCAGCCTTAGTTAGAAGAGACTTAGTTTTGTGTCAGTATTTATTTATTTATTTATTTATTTATACTCAGTAAGGAAGCATTAAATTGTTCAAAAGTGACAAAGAGATTTATCTCACAAAAGATTTTGATTTCAAATAACTGCTGTTCTTTTGAACTTTCTGTTTATTAAAGAATTAAGAAAAAATGTAGCATTGTTTGTACAAAAATATTAAGCAGCACAAGTGTTTTCAACTTTGATAATAATACGAAATACTTCTTGAACATCAAATCAGCATATTAGAATGATTCCTGAAGCATCACGTGACACTGAAGACTGGAGTAATGATGCTAGAAATTCAGCTTTGCATCACAGGAATAAATTACATTTTAAAATATATCCAATTAGAAAACAGCCACTTCAAATTTAAATCAGTGATTCCTAGACTACTCTTAAGAAATTCGTGTTAACTCACCTGAAGTCCTCCAGTGCCTCATGGATCATATTACGGACAAAGTTCATCTGAACGGAGGTGAGCGGAGCTCCACGGCCCTCGGCTCCAGATTCGACTGCTGCCGCTGGAGCTGGTGCTTTAGATCAAAACATCTGTAACTCACTGTGTCCCATTAAAGTGACTTGTAATCTAACTGTCACCCATTCAAACATACCTGGTGCAGCAGCAGGAGGAGCTCCGCTGACGGGTGAATCATAAATGAGCTGGGTGGGCAGATCTCTCCTCTGACTGGGCTCAGGGGTGTTGAACGGCTGCACGGACTGAACGCGTGTGCTCTGAGCAGCAGGGGGCGTGGTTATGACGTCGTACTCCTGCCGGGGGCCGTTATTCTTCTCCACCTAATAATAATCCAGATAAAAAAACTTGAGTTTATGAATACAAAAATGTGTTGGATGATAAACAAAACAAGTTGGACCTTGTTGCCGTTTTGTACATCAGTCTGTTGCGGTGGGGTAGTGATGGGATCCTCCTCTTTGATTGGTGGAGGAGTCTGAACCACAGATGGACTGTAGCAGCGACTGCCTGGAGTGCCCAATGGAGTCTTCCTCTGGGACGACCCACCAGGGAAATGAGGTAGGTATTCAAAGTCTAGTAACACAGGAAGTGGTAATGTTGGTAAAAGTAAATGAAAGCATGCCGTTTTGTTGTTGTTGTTATTATGCACATTGCTGTTGATTAAAATGTAGTTTGTACAAACTTGCCTTTCTTTCCACTTGATACGTCACTCAGTCTGTGCCCTTTATAATCTAAAAAGATAATTATTAAACAATTAGTAATGTATATACACTACTAGTCAAAAGTCTTTGAACAGTAAGAGTTTGTATTTATTTTTTTTAAAGAAGCCTTGTGCTCACCATGCTGCATTTATTTGATCTAAAATACTGCAAAAGCAGTAATATTGTGAAATAATTTAACTAATTAAAATAACTGGTTTCTATTTGAATAACTGTAATTTATTCCTGTGATCAGAGCTACATTTTTAGCATCATTACTCCAGTCACATGATCCTTCAGAAATCATTCTAATAAGCAGATTTGCTGTTCAAGAAACATTTATTAATATGATGTTGAAAAAAGCTGAGTACAATTTTTTTCAGGTTTCTTTGATGAATAGAAAGTTCAGGAGAACAGCATTTATCTCAAATAGAAATCATCTGTAACATTATACATGTCTTTATCATCACTTTTGATCAATTTAAAGCATCCTTGCTAAATCATTTCTATAATTCCTTTCCCTTAAAAAAATACTGACTCAAATCTTTTTATATAATGTTACAAAAGCTTTTTATTTCAGATATTCTATTATTTCTATTCGTCAAATTATCCTGAAAAATGTACTCAACTGTTTTAAATATTGATGATAATGATAATAATAATAAAAATAATAAATGTTTCTTGAACAGCAAATCAGCATATTAAAATGATCATGTCACTGGAGTAATAATGTAAAAAACATTACTTAAAAAAAAAAAAAAAAAAAAAAAAAAAAAAACAGGAATAAATTACATTTTAAAATATATTCAAATAAAAAACAGTTTCATATATATACATATATTAAATTTATCAAGTGTCAAGTGACAAAAAGTTGAATCAGAGAAAAAAATATGATTTCCACAAAAGTATTAAGCAGCACAACTGTTTTCAACAATGATAATAAGATATGTTTTTTGAACAGCAAATCAGCATATTAGAATGATGGAGTAAAGATGCTGAAAAATTAGCTTTGCATCACAGGAATAAATTAATTTTAAATATATGAAAAAAATTTAATAATATTTAGGAATATTACTGTATTTTTGAGCTAATAAATGCAGCCTTGGTGAGCATAAGAGACTTCAAAAACATTAAAAAATCCTACAAACGTTGGATGAGTAGTGTACATATAGTAAATGTAGAGGGCAAAGCTGTGAAAGACTAGTTGGAAAAGTTGCCTCACCATCTCGTACAGGTGAAAAGATGTCCAAGCTGTTTCTGCCGACTCTGAAGCGATCTGTGCTGTGCTGGCCTTCCCCTTCCCTTGAGAACACATCTGTACTGCCCCCTAAAACATGAGAGAAATGCAAAATCAAAAGTTTAGCCATGTAATTAATATGCAACAGTAATAATCTCGGCCATTTATGAATGAACGCAATAAAAAGCACTTACCATTTCTTGAAGTTGGAGTATCAGCAAAACCATGTGTTTTGAAACCTGTAGAGAGGAGGGATAGCCAAGAAAGGAACCATTAAATGAGAACACAGATGAAGATTTAAAAACAAAAACAAAGACAATACACTGATTAAAAATGCAAAAGATGCAACTGATTTTACCATCATTAAGAGGGGAGAAAATATCTAGGTTTAGGCTGTTCCGACCAATGCTGCTAAATTTTTCCACACTTGGCAGCTGATCTTGGCTGTGCTGACCCTCTGCCTCTCTGGAGAACACCTCACCAGCAGTGCCTACAAAAGCAAAACACTCAGTACCTATAAAATCATTACAAAAGCTATGAACAGGGCTTTAAATGCTTACTGAGCTAGCCAAATGTGACTGAATAAGGAATAAAACCTTCTATAGACATAAAAAGGAAGGTTGACCTGTGACTTGGGCTTGTCCATCACCAGGAAATTCAGAGCCAGGCACACTGGGTGGGACTGTGGATGTTGGAGTAGAAGGTCCCGTCTGCTGACCTCCCAGTTTTACTGAGATCCTCTTATTCGACTGAGAAGACTTGCTGGATGATTTAGTGGACTGCGGAAACAGTGCTGATTTTAATATCAACTATAATCAGAGTCAGTTTCAACAATCTTGAATGGTAGAATGTAGGGGCAACTATTTTTTTTTAAATCATCAGATGTTATGAAAATTGTAAAAAAAAAAATATATATATATATAATGATAATAATAATAATAATTATTATTATTATTATTATTATTTATTAAAACTACTACTACTACTACTACTACTATTACTAATAAAATTAATTAAATCAGAAAATCATAATACATAAAATTAAGTAAATTAATTCAATATAAATTATTAATTCAATATGAATTAATTTCATATAAAATGCCTGTCACTGCATCTTTAATCATAATTTAAATAATTAATTATTCCAAGAACCTATTTTTAAAACTATATCAGCTATTACAAAAAAAATTAGTAAGTTAAATAAAAATATTAAATTATTAAAAATAAGATTAATATTAAAATAAGATCAAATATTTAAAAATTAAGTAATAATATTACATTAAGTAAAGTACTACATTAAATTAATTCAAAGTTAAATTAAATAAAATTGAAAATGCACTGCGCGTATGAATAATTAATATTTGAATAAATAACTATTCCTAGAATATATTTTTAAACTATATCTGGTATTACAAAAACTTAAAAATAAATTAATTAAAGTAATTAAAATTAATTGATACATATATACATACACCACTAGTCAAAAGTTTATGAACAGTAAGATTTTTAATGTTTTTTTTTAAGGAAGTCTCTTCTGCTCGCCAAACCCGCATTTCTTTTATACAAATTACAGCAAAAAGAGTTCAATTTTGATTTTTTTTTACTATTTCAAATAACTGCTTTCTATTTGAATATATTTTAAAATCTAATTTATTCCTGTGATTTCAAAGCTGAATTTTTAGCACCATTACTCCAGTCACATGATCCTTTAGAAATCATTCTAATATTCTGATTTACTGCTTAAAAACATTTATTAATTATTATTAAGTTAAAAACAGCTTAGTAGAATTTTTTCAGGTTTCTTTGATGAATAGAACGTTCAGAAGAACAGCATTTATCTGAAACAGAAATCTTTTGTAACATTATAAAATGTCTTTATCACTTAAAATTTAAGAAAGTAATACAATTTAAAATGTAATTAATTAAAACTTATAAAATGACATTTCTAATTTCATATAAAAAGCATGCTTTACATGCTTTAATCAAATAAAGTATATTCTCAATCTGAACAACTTGCAGAATTTCTAAGCTACATCAGAAGTTACAAAAAAATTGTAAACAAACAAATGTTTGCATGATATTTTTGTCCCCACATTTCGAATGACAGAGTCGGTTCAAAAAAATCAAAACAAAACACTACCTCACATGAAAGCAAGGGTGTTTCTGTAGAAATGTGTTTATGACTGACACAGCTGTACCTTTAACTTGGAAGTGGAGTTCTGGAAACGAATGCAGGTCACCGACGTCTTGTGAGCTGTGGTGATTTTGATCGGCGCACTGAGGTTTCTCAAATCATACAGATAAATTCTGCCCTGCGTTGAGCCCACAACCAGTCCAGCCCCATCTGGAGTGAAATCAATGGCTGTGAGTGGAGACTCCACCTGCTTATTACGAAACACCCTGTGGGGACAAGCACATACATTAAACTGATTAACAAATCTCCAGTGTCCAAACTGCATATTAAATATGATGTTTTCTCTTACATTTTGCTGGAGGTGTCATAGCAGACGATCTTCTTATCAAGCCCCACAGTGATGAAGAGCAAATCATTGGCTGGTGAGAAGGCCAACCCTGAACACGGGGCTTTGTGCGCCCCCTCGAACAAGTGCAGCTCCTTTTGAGTGTTAGCATCCCAGAGTGCCACAGAGCCACTGTCAGATACCGTACCCAGCAGAGACCTCTTCACCAGCGAGTACCTCAGATCATGGATGGGCTGCAGAGAGATCACATCACATATTATATTGTACGATTTATAATAAAACAATGTTTTAGTGCTATTATCAACTAGCAAAGGCTGCTATTTAAATAAATAAATAGGTGCAAAGTACATTTCAGAATGAAATGTGCACTGCACTGTTCATTTACAATCAAACATGCTCATGATCCAGCATTTTCAGCATCTCTCAGCAGCTCATTTCACAGTAAATGCTGCTTCACATGGACTCTTCTCTGCATGTGATGAGAGTTGAGCCGATAAAAATGTGCATTTGGAAATATTACATGAGCGAACCATGTTTCAAACTTCAAATAAGAACAGCTTATAAACCAGCTGTTGTCAACAAATGAGAAGCTTTGAGGTCTCCCTTAAGTTTTTCATCAAAACAAAATGAAGAAATTAAGAGAGCATTAACAATACTATTGCAATTTTAGTAAAATACTACAATACAATTTCTTATTTTGTTTAATTTTTTGTTTAGTAATAATAATCATAATAATTATTATTATTATTAATAATAATAATAATAATCACAACACGTATAACTATAATAATAAAATAATGTATAATAACTTTTAAATTGTTTAGCCAAAAAAAATATTTAGCCAAATTGTGCAGCCCTACAAACAAACACAGCTAACCAGTAATAATCACATTTGAAATTGCAATTTTTATTTTAAAAAAAATTAAATAGTTTTTATATTAATATATGCATTAACATTATTGTAATGTTACAGTTTTTCTGTAAAATTATTCTTATATTTTTACTTAATTTATTAATTAAATTCTTGATTTTACAGTGAAATATTACAATTTCTTATTCTGTTTGTTTTACTCAGTAATAATAATATATATTGATAATCACAACAACTGACTATAATAATAATACAAATTTATAAAATCTTAGTAGCTTTTATATTAATATACGCATTAACATTACTATTGTAATTTTAGTTTTTCTGTAAAATAAAAATATTATTATATTTCGCTTAATTTAATACCTAATTTCTGTATTTTACAGTGAAATATTACAATACAGTTTCTTATTTTGTTTAATGTTTTATTCAGTAATAATAATAATCAGAATAATTATGAATAATCACAACAATTTACTATAATAGTAAAAATAATTAATAATTTTTTTTATATATATATATTTTTATATTTTTTTTTTTTTTTTTTGATAGATGCATTAACATTACTACTGTAATACTACAATGAAATATTACAATACAATTTCTTATAATAATTCTCTTTTAATAATAATCACAACAATTATAACTATAATAACAATAAAAATAATTTAGAGTAACTTTTTATAATTTTTATATCTATATATGCATTAACGTTACTATTGTGATTATAGTTTTTCTGTAAAATAAAATTATATTTTCCCTTAACATAATACTTAAATTCTTTATTTTGCAGTAAAATATTTCAGAACAATTTCTTATTTTGTCTAATGCTTTATTAAGTACTACTACTACTAATAATAATCATAATAATTAATAATAATAATAATAATCACAACTATAATAATAATAAAAAGTATTCATATTTTTTTTTTCAAATAGCTTTATATTCATATATAATTGCAAACATTTTAGCCAAATTGTGCAGCCCTACAAACAAGCATAGCTAAACTAATAATCACATTTTAAATTCAATTTATATCAAAACCATTTTAAATTAAAAATATATTCAAAAACTGAACTGTGGGCAACAGTTCGCTTGCTTTATTTTCTATGGATAAAAATGTCAAACTCACCACATTTGGCCCATGGCCAAAGGGTTTGCTGGACAGGTTGGTCGTGATACTGTGAAGAATGATATCTCCACTAGTGGAGCCAGATGCTATGTAGCTATCACCTCCATTAAAAGACACGCACGTCACTTCCTCCTTGTGGTCCTATACAGAACGAGAAAACAGAAAGGGATGTAGATGTCTGTTTTGTAAATGATCTAAACCTCCCACCGATTGTCCTTTAAAACTTGCTTAAAATATGTTCGTAACCACGTGATACCTTAAGGCTTCGGTGCAACCTTTTAGTCTTTAGGTCCCAGATATTAACCGTGTTATCCAGTCCTCCGCTGACCAGGAACTGTGACGTGGAGTTCAGACTGACACGAGTTTGCTTTTTCTAAAACAAAAGGCCACTATGAGACACACATAATAACCAAGACATATTTTGATAAGACAGAAAATACAAGGTCCTCAGCTCACCCCTTCACCCAGCTCCATCACAGGAACCGGGGACGACTTTAGACTGGACACCACCAGCTTGTCCCCTATACTGCTGGCACTGACCAGGTACTGGTCTGAACACTGTCAAGGTAAATCAACTACATGCTCTATAATTAATAAGTATGCACTTGTTCAACTCATCTTTAGAAATGCTTTCAAGTGATTTGACAGTGATAGAGGATACTGCTGCTGCTCCAGCACACTTGAGCCACTGGATGTGTGGCACTGTGAGGGTTGAACTGCTCCACCACAGTCATAGAGGTCGAGTCCCAAATCTTCAGGCAGTCACCTGACGACACCAGCCGCGTCACGTCCTCCATAGCAACGGCTGCCAGGAGACAAAAGATGGACAGCTGTCAAGCGAGCACTATTGACAAGAATCCTGAATGACCACACAGGAATAACAGCTACATATAATCACATAATATTGCATTTTAAAGCATTTTTATATCACTTTTGAGATTTGCGAATAATTAAACATTTCGTATAGCCACCAATTTATTTTACATGTTGTTATTCGTAGTCTTAATTATTATTTAGAGTCTTAATTTTACCTTTAAGACGCTTAAAATATTCGACCAAGTTAGCTAACAACCAATGTAACGTTAGCTAGTTCATGCAGTCTTTTTTTAAGTTATAACATACTCATATTCTGTTACATAAACGCGCTTTTAATCGACAACTCTGATCATAAACATGTGGAATAAATCCGTAACGCTCTTTAAAAGTCTTTTACTCTTCAACTCGCACGTATTTGTTGTTGTTCGTGATGTTATGCTAATAGTTTCTGCATTCATCAGCTGATTAGCAGCAACAGCTAGCTACTTACCCTTGGTTTAGACTATAAAAGTACGGGGAAACTGAAGGGTATGCTGGTAAAAAGTTTACAATACATCCACGGTGGTTGAATAAACGAGTCCTTTTATTTGAAAGTAAAACTTTGTCATATCAATAAAGTTTGAACATCCGTGGCTCCGTTGAGGAACCGCCACTACGGCGCGCCGCTGGGCTCAAAAACAGGAAACGTTTCGAAATTACAGCTACGACGGAGTGGAAAGGGGGTAATACCAAAGAGTATAGAAGTACTTCTATACTCTTTGGTAATACTAGAAAAGTCCCTAAGTATTAAAAATTATATTATAATATTATGAAATTATAATTGCGTTTATGTGTCAAAGTTTGGATTAATAGACGCCTGAGATAAGCAGTGCTGTTAAATTCACGCAAACAGAAGCTATTTTGCAATAAAACCAAAGGAGCGCTGGCTAGAAGTGCTTATTGTTATTTATTTAAGAACAAAGAACAAAATAACATCACTCCTGAGAAGTAATGTGATGTTTAATGAGTGCTTTAAAAATGAGAGAAATATAAACTAATCAGTCTATGGCCATATTGCATTAAAATGATCATATACACTACCAGTCAAAAGTTTTTGAACAGTAAGATTTTTAATGTTTTTTAAGGAAGTCTCTTCTGCTCACCAGGCCTGCATTTATTTGATCCAAAGTACAGCAAAAACAGTAACATTTTGAAATATTTTTATTATTTAAAATAACTTTTTTCTATTTAAATATATTTTAAAAATGTAATTTATTCCTTTGATCAAAGCTTAATTTTCAGCATCATAGTTTTTTGTTTGTTTGTTTGTTTGTTTCTGGGAAATAAATTACAGAAATTAATACTTTTATTCAGCAAGGATGTTTTAAATCAAAAGTTATAATAAAGATTTATAATGTTACAAAAGATTTCTATTTCAGATAAATGCTGTTTTTCTGAACTTTCTATTCATCCAAGAAAAAAAAAAAATCTACTCAGCTGTTTCCAACGTAATAATAAATAATAATAATAAATGTTTCTTGAGCAGCAAATCAGAATATTAGAATGATTTCTGAAGGATCATGTGACTGAAGTAATGATGCTAAAAATTTAGCTTTGAAATCACAGAAACACATTCAAATAGAAAACATTATATTTCTGCAGAAGAGACGTCTTTAAAAAAAAACATTACAAGTGTTATTTAAAAACGTGTACATTCATAGTGCACATATAACATAAACTTTAATATAGCAGCATATTTATTTAACATTTTAAGATTTATAAAAAAAAAAAAATCAGATAAGGAATACAAGGCAGGGTACATGACTTTGCATAGTGATAATATAGATAAATATACAGCAAAGGCTCAGAAGTGCTTCACATATTAATGTTTATCAAATAATCAGAGTTTCTGAATCTCCAAAAACTGGCACAGTTCATGTTGTCCAGCTGTAGCGCCTTCCCGCCGTCACTGTGGCAGAGGTACAAGGACTTTGACGTAGTTCATGGGAAATAAGCCAGCCTCCCCTCTGATCATACCCTCATACCAGTTCTCGTCGATCTGGCTGGTCAGAATGATGATGTCGCCCTCCTTAAAACCCAGCTCACCCTGGTTTTCTGACTGGAAACTGTAAAGCGCCTGACAACAAGGCTGATCCAAGGGGGGGGCTGCTATCATCTACGACACAAGAAGAAAGTTATTTATAGAGCTTCCTTCCCAGGGTTAAGGTCACTTTATGAAAAAAAAGACATGTCATGGTACTCTTGTGAACGCGTGTCAAAGACTGACACAGAAGAGAAAGAATTGCTGAATAAAGTCGTTATTTTTGTTTCTTTGCGCACAAATTTTTTTCTCGTAGTATCATAAAATTAGGGTTGAACCACTGATGTCACATGGACTATTTTAACGTCCTTATTACCTTTCTGGGCCTTGAACATGTCAGTTGTGTTGCTGTCTATGCAGGGACAGAAAGCTCTCGGATTTTAATAAAAAATATCTTAATTTGTGTTCTGAAGATGAACGAAGGTCTTACGGGTTTGGAACGACATGAGGGTGAGTAATTAATGACAGAATTTTCATTTTTGGGTGAACTGTCTCTTTAAATAAATTTAAAAGAAAGAAAATTCTTTACTGTCACTTGATCAACGCAATACATCCTTGCAGAATTTCTTAAAATAAAACTCACTGTTGCTGGTCCGTTTGTCTGTTTTTTGATCTTTAATGGTGACTTTGTCAGGAGGGTGAACCACAACCGGTGCATCTGGTAAAGAATGATTTTAGATGAAGACATTAGTAGCAAAGCAAGCTTGGGTACTTCTAGCTACCTGATAAAATAGCTGAGAGTTTGTGTATCATGCTTAAAATGACTTACATTTTTCACTTAATGCTTCAGTAATCTCAGTATCTGTGGTACATAATACAGTATTTCAGCTAGCAGACAATTCAGAAACTCTTCGTAAACAGTAATGTAATCGAGCGACCTAATATCACACCTGATGACTGACCGGATGAGCATGTGGAAAATCCATAAATATCCGTGTAGCACGCTGTGCTCGCAACTGATTTCGATGCAAATTCCCTTTTGGGTCGATTGCTTGCGTCTGTTATCCTATATAAAGGGAAAAATAGGCAGACACATTAAATGAAACCAAGGTAAGTATAGGAAATGCATACAGCAGAAATCATGATTCTGACCTGGTCTGCAAACTACTCCTAAGATTTTCTAGAATCTGGTATGACTGGCGGTGGTAGTCCATTACTGCTTCTAAAAGCCCTGAGAGGTGCTGTGTCCGTTGTACCTAAAATAAAAAATGTCAAATAATCACACAATTTATGTCTGGAAAATGTATATACAGTTGAGATCTAGAGTTTACATACACCTTGCAGAATCTGCAAAATGTTAGTTGTTTTTTATTTAGTGCTGACCTGAATAACATATTTCACACAAGTCCACAAGAGAAAATAATAGTGCTTGATTCACATGCTTGATTCTTAATACTGTGTTGTTACCTGAATGATCCACAGCTGTGTTTGTTTGTTTAGTGATAGTTGTTCATGAGTCCTTTGTTTGTCCTGAACAGTTAAACTGCCTGCTGTTCTTCAGAAAAATCCTTCAGGTCCCACAAATTCTTTGTTTTTTCAGTATTTTTGTGTATTTGAACCCTTTCAAACAATGACTGTATGATTTTGAGATCCTTCTTTTCACACTGAGGACAACTGAGGGACTCATATGCAACTATTACAGAAGGTTCAAACACTCACTGATGCTCCAGAAGGAAACACGACTCATTAAGAGCCGGGGGTGAAAACTTTTGAACAGAATGAAGATGTGTGCATTTTTCTTATTTTGCCTAAATATCATATACTTTTTTTCATTTAGTACTGCCCTTAAGCTAGCTACATAAGATACTTGCATGTTTCCCAGAAGACAAAATAAGTTAAATTTACCCTGATCTTCAAATTCAAAAAGTTTTCACCCTCGGGCTCTTAATACATCGATAAAATAATGACCATTTTGCAGATTCTGCAAGGTGTATGTAAACATTTGACCTCAACCTTCGCAAAAACAAATAATAAATTATATAAATATATACACTAACTTACATCTCTCTCTAGGAGATTAAACATGCTTCTCTCAGCCAGCTCTTTGGATTCTTCAAACTTTTCAAATGCTTTCTTAATTTCAGAGTCTGCAATCTTTCCTTTTCGCCTTTTCTTGTAATCAAAATCTAGACGGCGACCTTCAAGTTTTTTCAGATGATACTGATAACCAGAAAAAGAAGAAAAGCTGTTTATGTCTAAACTTACAACAAAAATACATGGTGTTTTCACTTTAAATGCTCAGAATACATAGTTCACCTAAAAATGAAAACGGTCCCATGATTTACCCACTCTCAAGCCATCCTAGGTGTAGAAGACTTTCTCTTTCAGACAAATACAATCAGAGTTATATTAAAAAATGCTTTATAATGGCAGCAAATGGGTGTTGAGATTTTGAAGTCTAATTAAGTTTATCCATCTATCATTAAAAGTGCCCCACATGGCTTCAGGGGTTAATAAAAGCCTTCTGAAGCAAATCAATGCAACTTTATAAACCGGAATCTCTAGCAACCGCTAACTGTCGTATGCATGTTCACGTGAGAGTGGCGTTTTAAGCAGATGATGTATGACGTAGGCAAGTGCGATGACAAACGTGGAAGCTCAGTGAAGAGACCAAAGTTCACTTCAGTTCACTTCAGAAGGCCTTTATTTACTCCCTGGAGCCATATGGAGTACTTTTTATGATGGATGGATGCACTTTATTGGACTTCAAAATCTCAACAGCCATTCATTGCCATTATAAAGCTTGGAAGATTCAGGACATTCTGTAATATAACTAATATAACTAATAAGATTCAGGACATTCTGTAATATAACTATTACATTCTGTAATATAACTATAATTGTATTTGTCTAAAAGAAGAAAGTCATATAAAACTAGGATGGGGTTGAGGGTGAGTAAATCATGGGGTAATTTTAATTTTTGGGTGAACTGTCCCTTTAACATCCGACAACCACAACATTACATGATTTCATGCTGTGGATTAAATGCATTTTAGTAAATCTGATTTTATCATCAAAATTATAACATCATGCCCATTTACAGCATACAGACTGACCGCAATTTCCTTCAGCTCTGTGTGCTGCAGGGACTGCAGAGGATCAATGAAGGTTCGCTTCACTCGGACATCCATGCAGTCTTTTGCCTGGGCTACTTGTTTTAACGCCTCTCCCATTTCAAGCAGAGCGTATCCTACAATAGTAGCAAAACTCAACACTGGTATTTTGACATTTTTAAAGCAGTACAAACGCATTGTGTTTCATTTGTTTTAAACATACCAAAACCAGACTCAGCTCCAAGTTCATTGCCATAGCGGAGCATGCTATCTCCCAGAATGCCCTCAGTCTGGGGATATCCCACAGACTTCACCTGCCCACGGATTTTGGACACTGTGTTGAGCATGCTGAGCTTTGCTCTGTATGCTTGAAGAACAAAAAAGAAAAAGAGAATCAGTCAAATCTAGCAACAACAACAACAAAATCACATTAACTAAACCTTCAAAAAATAACCTTATTAAATAAATGTTTTTATAATATATCTTATATAATATACTTTTACAACAAATGTTATATATTATAAATGTGACCCTGCACCCCAAAACCAGTCATAAGGGTCACTTTTTTGAAACCGAGATGTATATATCATCTGAATAAATGAGCTTTCCATTGATGTATGGTTTGTTAGAATAGGACAATATTTGGCCCGAGATACAACTATTTGAAAATCTGGAATTTGAGGATGCAAAAAAATCGAAATATTGGAAAAATCGCTTTTAAAGTTGTTCAAATTAAGCTCTTAGTAATACATAATACTTATTAAAAAATTAAGTTTTGATAAATTTATGATAGGAAATGGAACATGATTTTTACGTAATATCCTAATGAATTTTGGCATAACATTTTTTTTAGAATTTTGACCCATACAGTGTATTTTTGGTTATTGCTACAAATATACCCGTGATACTTACGACTGGTTTTGTGGGCCAGGGTCACAAATATTATAATAAATACATTTTATTAAAATGTATAAATACCTGGGTTTGGCTGAAGATATCCTATAGTTTTTGGAACAAGGTCGAGAATCAGTTTGTGGGTAATATCAGTTTTCTACAATAAAACAACCAATAAAATAGAAAAATATATTTTTATATAAATTATATTATATTATATAAATTATATATATATGTTATATTAAATTTAAAAATATTATATATATATATACATATATATTAGCTGAGATTGATATTTATACCCTTTCCATGTTGAGGAATTCCTCATCCAATTTTGTTCCTTCAACTCCATTGATCTTTTCCTTTAGCAACTGTGAGGATAACCAAGGATAACCAAAAAATATTACTTATTGGTGAGTGGATTTGACAAAAAGAAAAAAAAAAAAAAAAAGTATGCAATAAGTTAAGAAAGTTGATTTGATTCAGTGAAGTTATGAAAATATTCAGATTTGACTATTTCTTCATGGGATATCAAATATTCAGCGCAATAGAGAAAGTGATCACAATTTATTAGTTTAATTGAAATCTTACACAATGATATAATAAAGAGCAGCTGATTCCAATTACAACACAATCCACAACATTTTTTTCCCAAACAAAACCCGGAAATCCACAAGCCTCGCCATTTTTAACACATTGTGATGACTGAGCATCTGTTTCCTGCGGTTCATAAGCCAAACTGTTTATGAAGGTCAGTTGTTTAGCCAGTGCGTCCAAAACACTAAGAGGATTCAAACCACCATGAATGAATCCAAAGAATGTGACCTTGGAAAACTTTCTAATAAACATACTTTGGTAGCTTGGGGACCTAAAAACTTCCCCTAATACAAAACCTCCAGGAGTCAGTGATCAGGCTTTATTATAGATTCCAGGAGGTTTTATGATCCACAATAAACTGATCTGATATGAACAAAAACAATAGCAGATAGTCAGTGGACTTTGGATCCAAGAAACAGACAACACCCATGTGCATTAGTCTCACTAGTTTTCATATTAGCACATTCAGCTTTCAAACCTCTGCAGTAATTCAACACTGACTCAGAAACACAAGGTGAGAAGGACATGTTGGTGGGCTGTGAGGCAAAATTCAAGTGTGGAACCACTACACTTAAACCTTTACTTTTTAAACAGGAACGTTTATACATGATCTAAGCCATGTATTTTTTTAGCTTGGAAATTCATCATTAACTGGGCCACCATATTAGGTCACACACGGTTGGCTGCAGTTGCTCTACATCTGGAGAACATTGCAATGAAGTGAGGAAAAGTCGGATTAATGCCCGCGAATCGGTTCTTTTGAACACATCGTTTCAAAGATTCGGACTCATATAAACAGATTCAGCGATTCTTTACGTCGTGAGGTAAATGCGTCATCGAGTGATTCGCTAACATTTTAACGATATGATTTTAAGAGTGTTGCAATTTCAAATATGTCCCAGCTTTTTAGTTCACTTCATTTAAAACGTAAATAATTTGCATTTATACAACACCAAACTTTTTTAGTTCACATTCACATCTCTGAAAACGTTTCGATATGATTCTCGGTTCAATGAATCGATGAGTTGTTCACTCGAGAACCACCCGGACTCGTTCAGACTGGTTTGGTTCAACTGAATCATTGAAAAGATTCGATTCAAAAGAACAGTTCATTCACGAATCCGCACATTACAACATCCACCCAGCCAACAAACGCAGTTTGTCACAAAAGTACAACAACTCTTTAAATGGGCAACTTAAAGCGCAGGTAGTGTTAGTACGCTATCATTTCAAAGAAATGACTCGCCTATTACTCAAACAAATTGTTGTTTGCATCGTCGCACAAATGCTTCGTATTACCTGACTTGCTTTGTGAAACTGTTTCTTCAATCCGGCCACTGACATTTTTATCCGCGTTCGTCCTCAAACGTTTCACATGAACAAACGTGTCGGGATGGTTGAGTCTGTGTACTATCTCTGCCCGTGAGTCCACATTGCTCTCCACCCTCTTCCGTCCGTCGCAATGTATACTGTTATTGTGCACCTTGGGACATTGCCCAGATTTGATTGGTGGGGCTGTGCTGAGATCCTGCAGCTAGGACGGTCCTAGAGGTCACTCATCGGGTACAGGCGAGTGTCTACTGCAAGAATTTGACGAGAAGGTGATAGTGAGGACAGGGTTTGAGGATGTAGGGCAGCGGTAGCCTACATAAAGACTTATATTCTGAAAGTTTCCATAAATAACTAGCCTATTGGAAAGACCGGGGCTAGTTGTCACGCTTTCTACTGTAGTGTTTTTTTTCCTCTCAGGATGTTTTTGGAAAGTCAGTTTCTGAATAGGCACATATGCCTAGCTTCTGAATATTAAAGATACAGTTTATTAAATACAAACTGACCAATAGCTCGTCAAAAAGTATGAGGTAAGTTGTCTCAAAATTGCACATAATGGCATTTTTAGCTATATTTAAGATTAAGTAAGTAAAAATAATGAAACACAAAATGATATTTAAACAGCACAAATGTAAATTATAATGTACAAAATCAGTTTTCATCCAAATGTACTGTAATTATTAAATTGTATACATACACTGTCAGTCAAACGTTGGGAATCGTTTTTTATCGTTTTTCGATTTTTATTTGATTTATTTTTTTTCAAAGACGTCTCTTATGTTCACCAAGGCTGTATTTGTTTAATACATTTAAAATATATTTTTGTATATATATAGTTTATATATATTGGCGGCAAAGCAGAAACTTCAGCAGCCATCAGCAAAAAATGCATTAAATGACAGTAAAGATGTTTATAATGTTACAAAACCAGTCATAAGGGTCCATTTTTTAAAATTGAGATTTATACATAAGCTGAAAGCTGAACAAATAAGCTTTCCATTGATGTATGGTTTGTTAGGATAGGACAGTATTTTGAAAATCCTGACATAATATCTTTAAGAAAATCACCTTTAAAGTTGTTCAAATGAAAACTAAGTTTTGATATATTTACGGTAGGAAGTTTACAAATCATTTTCATGGAACATGAGCTTTACTTAATATCCTAATGATTTTTGGCATAAAAGAAAAATCGTTAATTTTGACCCATATCATGTATTTTTGGCTATTGCTACAAATATACCCATATGACTGGTTTTGTGGTCCAGGATCACATTTTCTATTTAAAACAAATACTGTTCTTTTGCCCTTTCTAATTTTTAAAGAATCCTGAAAAATAAACCAGCACAGCTGTTTTTTTTTTAACATCGATAAAACATGTGACAACTTGCCCTGCTCTGACATTTATGAAAATCCCCTTGTCCTGAAAGCACAATTCAAGTATTGTACATTCAGTTGTTTACCCAACAACTACAGCAAAAATAAAATGACATTGGATTTGTACAGGCTCATTCATAATGTTTAAGTGTTGAATCAGTAAACACAAGCTGTTAAGGCATTTATTGAGAAAACAAGGTTTCAGTCTCTATCAGTATTTCTTAATACACAGTAAGTGGTTGGTCTGGGACGGCTGCCAGCAGAATACAACTAATGTTTTCCATCCAAGTCAGCCTCCTCTCCATTCTAAATATAATCCAAATCTATGTTTATGTTGAATGTAAATATCAAATAAGTTATTAGTATTTAATCATAAACTCTCTTCATAATTTGTGTACTTCTTCAGAAACTTGATGGCAGAGTCTTGATTGCATCTCAAGGCTTCCTGTAAGGCTGTGTTTCCCCACCTAGGAACATCAACATAGCACATTATTTCTTTTGGTTGGTACGCACTACCAGTCAAAAGTTTTTGAACAGTAAGATTTTTAATATTTTTGAACATTACAAACCTGCATTTATTTGTACAGCAAAAACAGTAAAATTTTGAAATATTTTTACTATTTAAAATAACTGTTTTTTATATGAGTATATTTTAAAATGTAATTTATTCCTGTGATTTCAAAGCTGAATTTTTAGCATCTCAACTGTTTTAAATACTAGATAATACAGTGTGACACTGAAGACTGAAGTAATGATGCTGTAAATTTAGCTTTGATCACAGGAATAAATTACATTTAAAAATATAAACAGGTTATTTTAAATAGTAAACGATATTTAAAAATTTTACAGTTTTGGATCAATTAAATGCAGGCTTGGTGAGTTATAAATGTTTTTATCATCTTCTTTAAAAACATTAAAAATCTTACTGTTCAAAAACTTTTGACTGGTAGTGTATAATGCCAAGTCAAGTATTAGTCATATCGTACATGACTTTGGCAAAGTTACCTGTCCTTGAGAGTGCAGTTTGCCCCTGCGTTCTCCACCAGGAACTTGATGACATCCAGACGGCCCTCAGAGGCTGCGACGTGCAGCGCTGACCGTCCATCATAATCCACAGCATTCACATCTGCTCCTGACAGAAGGTACCTATAAAAAAGGAATTAACTCTGCATTTATTGTTTTCAGTATAATTCACCATGCAGGTTTAGAGGTCGGTTATAGACAGATGGGAATTAAAGTTAATTCAAATGCTACGGTGACATTTTTTAATTGATCAAAATCAATTATATTTTGCATAAAGAGAATGATAAATAATTCTCATTTCTCTGTGTGTGTGTTTGTACATTTAAATTAAACATTAAAGGAAACATTAAGAAATATTATCATAATACCTACATATACAATTTGAATAATTGAATATATTATTTAATACAAATTATAAGTCTTTCTCTCTATATAAATATTCGTATATTATTTAAATGTATAAGATTTATTATACAACAGCGACACTAGCAGGTAAAGTTACAGCGGGAGTCCGTTGTCTCTCTTGCCTCCCCTGAGCCCAATGAGTTTTAACAGACTCCTTAAAGTAGGGCCCTATGACTTCCGCGATGCGGAAAACGTGGACGGAATCGTGGAATCCAGTCATAAAAACGGAATTTACTGAATAACCTGGAATGTCACAGAATTTGTCAAGTTTGAATGAATTAATCAAAAGTAGGTCTTTACACTTAAATCAAACCGCAAAATGGACTAGTATCTGTAAATACTGCATCGCAAAAATACCATTTAAATGTGAATCCTGCATGTTCTGCCTGTCTCTGTTTTAATGAATGGAGCAGACGAGCAGTTTTGTTTACTACACACACTGAAGTGCGTGTGTAAGGTCTGTCGTCTCACTAAATGAGGACATAAATACATGAACAATATCTGCTGAGAGTCACTTCATAAGCTTTTGACCATTCCATTTTAGGAAAACTAGCATTATATCATATACACACAGAAATGTAAAGGTAGACACTGCAACCCGTCAAAATAAAAGTCTGGTTTAACTTGAAGACATTGTGCCAGATATATACTACTACTAATACTATTGAAATGAAACATTATTTTTTTAAAGTATAATCACACAACATTTCTTCCATGTTTTAATTTTAATAGTAAATTCCCCTTTGTTTGCTGAAAAACAAGTTTGCTTAATTTTCAATAATTAAAGGTTAAATTAAATTAATGTTTTATGCCTTCATTTGAGAACCAGAACATTTTAAATACACAACACAGACTTTCTGAGGGTAAAAAAAAAACTTTCATAAGGCTATTTTAAGAATAAAGTTAAATAAAGTATGCATTCAAATGATTAGACATGCTAAAACACAGAATTTGATAACAATAAAACATATGGTGAGAAAAATAAAACATTTCATAGGGTCCTAAACATGTAATTTTTGCTAAACCTTTATTAAATTGATGTGAAATTGTATAAGTAATTAATTAGACATGCTCTTTGATTCATAAAATTTAACCATTAAAAAGGAGTTAAGAAAAAAATGGAATCAAGAAAAATTAAATCTGAAAACATGGAATTTGGGAAAAAATAAAACGGAATTTGGGAAAAAATAAAACGGATTTCATAGGGCCCTATTAAAGCGTGCGGTGAGTTTGGTGGGGGGTAATTGAGAATGCATGGGGGAAAGTCAGAGAGGAGACAGTGCCTCCATTGCAATATGATTGGGTATGACGGGTTATGAACGGCTGGTTCATGTAATAAATCCTGCCTGTGTTTGTGTGCATATGCGAATCAGTCTGAATGCACAACATAATAGTGTTAATGGGAAGACTAATTTGAAAAAGTAAGTAAACAACTCACACTTAGATATAACCACTTTGTTATGTCAAAATAAGACTTAAAATGGCATGAAAACATGGTCTGTGGGAGTTTTTAGTAAATAATAGACTTGAAACGTGAACGTGAAACGTGAAATTGAAACTAAATCTCAGTGTCCTTGACCAATATTTACCAATCTTTGATGACTGATGATCCGAAAAATTTTAAAATAGTTAAAAGTTAACTGTTCAAAAGAATAGCTGAATGTAAGTTCACAAATAACATATATTGTTTAAATTGTTACTGCCTTGAGTTATTATTTTGGAGTAAATGTAAAATGCTTAAAAAAACACTAACTTGATGAGATTCATACTCAGCTATATATATATATATATATAATTTTTTTTTTTCTGCTCATGTAAGCAATGTTTATTTAACCAGAAAATGCAACTACGACATTTGATTTAAAAAAAAAAACAAACTTCTCATTTCAGACACCACCACACATCACTGATTTATATCTCTTATACATTTAATATACATAATATTAGATGTCTCATCTTGTGTCTTGTGTCTTGTGTCTGAGGTCTATATGTTATTAGAGACATCCTACCTGCGCAGAGACACTATGTCCCCTCTGTAAGCAGCCAAAAGTACATTCATAATTTGGTATCCCTGTAATAGAAATAAATTAATATTTATTTACCTCCATATCCCAACAGCATGAAAAGTTTTATTAGTATTTTACACTACCAGTCAAAAGTTGTTGAACAGTAAGATTTTTAATATTTTTTTTAAAGAAGTCTCTTCTGCTCACTAAGCCTGCATTTTCTTGATCCAAAATACAGCAAAAACAGAAAAAAAATGAAATATTTAAAATAACTGTCTTCTATTTGAATATATTTTAAAATGTAATTTATTCCTGTCATTTCAAAACTAAATTTTTAGCATCATTACTCCAGTCACATGATCCTTCAGAAATCATTCTAAAATTCTGATTTGCTGTTCAAGAAATATTTATTATCATCATTATTATTATTATTATGTTGAAAACAGCCAAGTAGATTTTTTTCAGGTTTCTTTAATAAATAAAAAGTTCAGAAGAACAGCAATTATCTGAAACAGAAATCTTTTGTACCGTTATAAATGTTTTTATCATCACTTTTGGTCAATTCAATGCATCCATGCTTAATAAAAGTACTTATTTCTATAGTTTCTTCTTAGCTCTGATCACAGGAATAAATTTCTTTTTACAATATATTCAAAATTTTACTGTTTTTGCTGTGCTTTGGATCAAATAAATGCAGGCAGAGAGACTACTTTAAAAACATTAAAAATCTTACTGTTCAA
This sequence comes from Labeo rohita, assembly GCF_022985175.1. Lineage (NCBI taxonomy): Eukaryota > Metazoa > Chordata > Actinopteri > Cypriniformes > Cyprinidae > Labeo > Labeo rohita. Next base: position 13,766,061 of record NC_066893.1, read on the forward strand.
AAACTTTTGACTGGTAGTGTCATATGTAATTAATTTCTTCTTTATAATATAATAAAGATTAACCAGACCTCTGACTCCACTTTCCACTGTCTGTAACACAGCACCTGTCTGAATGGAGTCCTGATGTCAAAACTGTGCAGCTGGAAGGTTGAAACCAACTCCTGTGACAAAACAGACAATTATCATTTATTTATTTTTTTACTAGAAAATCTGCTTTAGGTTTGTCACATTGCTAGCCAGAGGCAGGAGGTACCATGGGGAGGAGCATCTCATACTAGAGAGCATATAATTGGACATAAATTTATAATACAGGCTGAGCCATCAATCTTTTTGATCCGACAATGCAAATTTTAAATGCGTCTATCTTCTAAACGTTTTTTATGGAGTATAAAAGCTAAGGAACATGGACTACAAGACACAAAAGGAGTATACTGATCCATTACCTCACAAAAATGGACACCTCTCCATGAATTGCCATTGCAGTCCAGTCCCGGAGACCAGCACATGAGTCCCAGAACTCCAGGAACCATGATCAGCACGACACCAGACTGACTGGACTTGGCAGGCACTGATGTCTGTATCGCAGAATGATACATTGTCCAACCTAAATTATTCTGCCTTCAGTTCTCAGGAGTTTGCAACTGTGAATAATCTGCACTATTAATCCAGGAACTAAAGAAACAATAAGAAGCATTCTGGACTGTGTCCATTAGAGGGCAGTAGGGGAATACATCATTCTTACAGACAGGCAGTGCTGTTCATTACTGACAATTCTTAACCTTACTGCTAATTACATTGCAGGGTAGAGGCCATTTTAATTATTTTCATTAAGTGGGAGCAAATTTAATGGCTTAACAAATCCTGTTCGAGATGCGGGAGTGAATTTTAAACTAGAGATTCGTGGAAAATTAAACGCAACTGATGTTAAACCTGCAATATATCACACAAACATGACTCACCTTGAAATGAAATATTCTGGAATGATCATTCATTCCAGCCACCTGCATCATGGAAAGCATGCTGCGGACAGCTTGGGGTGAAATCACTTGGTCACCTGACAGGGGGCACAGCCCCCCATTAGCTAGGGTTGCGGCCAATGCCGCACCAGACTCGCAGGTGACTTCTGTGGATAAACACTGTGACATATGCAAAATGAAAAATCAATCATGCATTCTTTTTTTAATATAAAGAATATAATATATAAAGCTGAATACCTGTAACAGCAAATCCAGCGTGGAATTGATCCCCACACCTTCTGGAAAGCACTGGAACGATTTAGTTATCAAAAACAGATGAGTTTAAAACATTCTTTGTGATGGAGAAACAAAATTGATCTTTGAGGGAATTATCCCGGGCTTACTTTCTTCTCTTGTAAGTAAAATGAAAGGGCGTGGAGATGGATGATGTCTTTTCGGAGGTTTTGATAACTGCAACGGCAGTGCTGACGGTTACTATTAACACTAACAAATAAACACTGAATAGCACTGAAAAAAATCAATTTCTCATAAAAATCACATGAAAATACCTGGTGCAGTTGAGGTTTGCATGCTCTTTGTTGCACAGTCTTCTGATGATGTTCAAAACCTGTGTGAGAATGGTTTGCTTTAAGATATGCCTTATTTTTCACCAAATGTAGCTGGTTAATGTAAAATGTAAGCTTACAGATTCATACTTTTCTTCTTCATCGGTGACTGGTCTGGAGGCCAGCTGTTTTATGACAAAAACTGTCAATGAAAGTGTTTTTTGTTCATTTTTAAGCAAGCAGTGTTGTTACCTGTAATAAAGAAGTGCAGATAATGGCTCCTGTCTCAACCAGCGGACTGTGAGGCACACCTGCAAACACGTGTTTAATGTGTATTTAAGCACAGCTTAGACAACAGTCTTTGAACTGAACATCAAACTGTTGAGTCCAGAACCAAAAATAAATCAAAGAAATGGAACATGTGGAATGAACTGACTGAACGTACCTTGCTTGGTCAGGCTAAACAGAGACTCGTATTTGGAATATTCTTCCATCCCTACAAATCTGTGCACGTAGTCGGATCCTTGCTGGTCCACTGCGAGACCGTATATGAGCGGCCAGGAAATCTCTCCCAGAATGCAAGGTTCAGCCCAGTCTCCTAAGGAAAGTCTAGAGGCAGAAAAACAACAGCATCTCATTTAACTTAAGGCAAACTGAATTCATATATTATTTGGAAATAATATAATATCTAAAAAAGTAATATAATATCTAATTTCTAAAAAAGAACTAAAAAAGAATTAAAGATTGTAGTTCCTTGTTAAAATGTTTGTATATATTTTTATTACTGATTAATTGTTTCCAAAATAAAAGTTTGTCTTTACATAAAAGTGTGTGTGTGTGTGTGTGTATAATCAACTTGACAGCACTAGTACTTATATAATATAATATAACAATTATAATTAGGGCCCTATGATTTCCATAATGCGGGAAATGCGGACAAAATCGGAATTTCACGGCAACCCATTAAAATAAAATTTTGGTTTCACTGGAAACAAATAAAATTATTATTTGCTAGAAATATTTACCAGAAAAATTATTTACCAGAATTTACTTACCAGAAAAATGTAAATATACAACACAGTTTTTCTTAAAATAATAATAATAAAAATAAATAATAAAAGTCTATTTATATATATATATATATATATATATATATATATAAAAAATGTATCAATTAATATAAAATTAATGGAAAACAGAATTTTGTAAAAATAAAACTGGATTTGGGAAAAAAATAAAACCTATTTCATATGGTCTTTAAAAAATAAAATTTTTGTTAAACTTTTAATAAATGTGGTAAATTGTGTGAGTTTTATGATTTCAATTAAACAAATAATGCTTTCTGATTATTCAAATTTCATTTAACTATTAAAACTAAGAAAATTCTAAAATTTCTAAGAAAATTAAAAAGGAAAAAAACAGAATCCCAAAAAAAAATTAAACACAAAAAATGGAATTTGGAAAAAAATAAAACAGATTTTTTTAGACATACACAGTATTTCTTAAAAATAAAATTAAATAAATAAAATACTTTTTTTTTTTTTTTAAATAAAATCAATTGTTTAGAGATGCCTTTGATTATTGTAATTTAATGAAGCCATTCAAATAGAATCCAGAAAATTAATGGAAAACAGAATTTGGTTTAAAAAAAAAAAAAAAAAAAAAAAAAGAGAGAGATTTGAAAAAAAAAAAAATAAAACCTATTTCATAGGGTCTTAAAAATGTAATTCCTAGTAAATCATGATTTCAATTAATTAGATATGCTTTGTGATTAATAAAATTTAATTCAACCATTGAAACCGAGTTAAAACGAAAAAAATGGAATCCAGAAAAATTAAAATGGAAAAAAAAATTCTGGAAAAAAATAAAACAGAATTTGGGGGGAGAAAAAACAGATTTCATAGTCCCTATATAGCTCAACTTTCACTTCTTAACTGTACCTTTAGTAAAGATAAATTCTATCATCAAGTTAAGATCTCAATTACATTAAAAACAGAAATATAAAAACAGAAATAAATATAATTTAACCATTAAAACAGAGTCTAAGAAAATTAAAAAAGAAAAAACAGAATCCAGAAAAATTAAACGGAAAAAACAGAATTTGGAAAAAAAAAACTGAATTTTTTTTTTTTAGAAATTTTTACATTTTGTAAGGTTTATTTTTGCTGGGGGTTTTTTTCTTGTTATTTGACAGGACAGTAGTTAGACAGGAAGCAAAGTGGGAGAAAGAGAGAGGGGACGGAATTGGGATAGGTCCATGAGCCGAGACTCCAACACGGGACGCCGACACCTGACAGGCTCTATGTGTCGATGTTCTGCCCACGAGGATTTCGGCCCCAAAATATATTCTATTTTTATTGTTATATTTTATTATTATATGATATTTTTTGCTTAACATATGTTGTCAAGTTTTCACAAAAATGTAACAATTATTGCCAGGTGCCCCGCAGTGCCACTGTGGCCACCCTAAGGGATGCTGAGACCCCCTGTTAAAGACCTCTTAAATATATCAAATGAATTGGACTGTTATGTGGTACCTCTGTCCATCTACGGTACAAACTGAAATGCCCCATTTTGTGGCGCTCTCTCCCACGTCTTCTTTCTCCTGTTCAGAAATGCACAGGATATGAGTCACATTGTGATATTTTTCATAAAACAATCAATTAGAAAATAACCTGTGCTACTTTCCTTTGCACGTCTTTTTCACTAGACCGTTATATAAAAAGAACAACAACAACAACAAGAGCAGAAAAGGATTTGACGCACCTTCACAGAGGAGAGTTGTTTGCATTTAATAAACAGCTTTTGTGTTTCCTCTGTGAAAGTAGAGAAATCTGGAATGACAAATCGTCCCTGCAATGCCTTCAGGATGAAAGACACAAAGCCAGTCACGCACCTGCAAAATGATCGCAAATGAAGCATGTTAGCTGCATGAAAGATTAGGACTGTTGAGCATTTATGTTTAAGATGCTTTAAATTCGACTAATGGTATCAAGATTCAGGCTGGCCTGTGAAAAGTGCTCCTGTCAACGGTTCCGTCTGCTTCCTGTAATTTCCGCATCAGGCTGTAGCAGTCTTTAATCCGTGGGTCTGTTCGGATGATTCCTGAGCTCCACAGGGCCTGCCAAAATACAGACAGATATGACATCCCGCAATATTGAATATTAGCAAATATTGAAGCAATAGTTCACTCAAAAATGAGAAAGTGCTGAAAATGTACTCACCCTCAGGCCATCCAAGATGTAGATGAGTTTGTTTTTCCACCGGAACAGATTTGGAGAAATATGGCATTACGTTACTTTCTCACCAATGGATCCTTTGTAGTGAATGGGTGCCGTCAGAATAAAAGTCCAAACAGCTGGTCAAAACATCACATTGATCCAAGATGGTAAATGATGGACTGGAGTCGTGTGGATTACTATGATGTTTTTATCAGATGTTTGGACTCTCATTCTGACGGCACCCATTCACTGCTTAGTATCCAATGGTGAGCAGCTGATGTAATAATGCTAAATCTCTCCAAATCTGTTCTGATGAAGAAACTAATTCATCTATGCCTCAAATGACCTGAGGATGAGTACATTTTTAGCAAATTTCAATTTTTGGGTGAACTATTTCTTTCACGATGCTTTTTATGTACCTCAAAAAACTGATTGCAGCTGACTCTTCCCCCTGAGGCAAAACTATCAAAGAGCACATCAGCAGCCCTTTTGAAAAACAATGTGTTTTGTATATCAGTATACATATGGTCGCACTTGAAGCAAGTTAAGTGAATGCTGCCTTGCGCATTTGAGACTCACACTTTTTTCTTAAAGTGACCTTGATGAGTCTCTGGTCGGCCCAAGTGTTGCCATGCTTGGCTGGCTTGGCTGGCATGACGTTTGTCCTGCTCTGGTACTGTCCGTTTTGTTCCTCCATTGCTTATGAAAGATGGCATGCCTAGGGAAAAGAATGGGAATTTTATTAGAGCAGAAAATGAAAAGTAGACTAGCATTTCCTGAAGAAAAAAACATTACTTGCTGGGCAACTAAATAATATCTATATACAACTGTTGAAAAGTTGGAGTTGGTTTTCGAAAGATCAAATAAACGCAGTTTTGTTATGCTGATCAAGGCTGTGTTTATTTGATCAGTATAACAGTAATGTTGTGAAATGTTATTACAAATTAAAATATGTTTTAAAAATGTAAAGATATTTTAAAATGTAATTTATTCCTGTGATGCAAAGCTGAATTTTCAGCATCATTACTCCAGTCTTCAGTGTCACATGATCCTTCAGAAATCATTGTAATATGCTGATTTGCTGCTCAAGAAACAATTACTATTATCAGTGCTGAAAACAGTTCAATATTTTTGTGGAAACCATGATCATTTTTTTCAGGATTCTTTTCAGGAACAGCATTTATTTGAAAAAGAATATTTTAGAAGATTATAAATGTCTTTACTGTCACTTTTGATCAATTTAATGCATCCTTGTTGAATAAAAGTATTAATTTCTTTTCTAAGTTTTGCTGATCCCAAACTTCTGAACAGTAGTATACATAAAATATTATGAAAAGCAAATAAATGACAGAATAAAATGATATATTATTATATAATACAACAAATATTAGATTATATTTTAGATACAGTACGTAAGGACAGTAAAGGATTCATTCACTTCCAGAATGAAAATTTCCTGATAATTTACTCACCCCCATATCATCCAAGATCATAGGCGTAAATCACGGGCATGCTGAAAGTGAACTTCTCCTTCAACATATTTTCATGATAAGACTTTCGTATGCGATTTTTCCTATTCATCGTTCTAAAAATTTGTCGCACAGAAACCTTGCACACCGAGTCCGATGCGCATTAATTCATCCGTTTCGAAAAAATTCACAAACAATACACAATGGAATCTACAAGCAGTGAGAATGATTTTGTTGTCCACTTTCTACTTAAAAGAGAAAAAAAAAAGACATAATGAGTCCATCCAATTATAAGATATAGAGAGGAAAGAGAGAGCACTTTTTGTGCGCACCACCTTAAATGAGAAGTCCACTTCCAGAACAACAATTTACAAATAATGTTCTCACCCCCTTGTCATCCACGATGTTCATGTCTTTCTTTCTTCAGTCATAAAGAAATTATGTTTTTTAAGGAAAACATTTCAGCATTTTTCTCCGTATAATGGACTGATATGGTGCCCCGATTTTGAACTTCCAAAAGGCAGTTTAAAGGAGGCTTCAAACGATCACAAATGCTGTTGTAAACTAGGAAGAAGGGTTATTTACATTTAAAAATACAATTTAAATACTTTTTTATTCTCAAATGCTCGTCTTGCCTTGCAGTCCTTGAACTCTGTGTATTCTGACTCAAGACAGTTAGGGTATGTCAAAAAACACCCAATGTATTTCCTCCCTCAACTTCAAAAATCATTTAAAAATCATCCTACGTCGCTGCAGAAGTTCCAACCCAGTCTTTGCAAAGTGAACATGCAAAGAAGATCAAACACCCTTAACAAATAAGGTAACACAGCGATATAGGACGATTTTGAAGTTGAGGGAGAACATGAGATGGGAGTTTTTCTGACATACCCTAACTGTCATGAACATGAACAAAAACAGTTCAGGCAGAGTAAGACAAGACGAGCGTTTGGCATTAAAAAGTATATAAATCATATTATTTTTATTAAAATAACGATCGTTACACTAGATAAGACCCTTCTTCCTCGGCTGGGATCGTTTACAACCACATTTGGGATCGTTTGAAGCTGCATTTAAACTGCATTTTGGAAGTTTAAACTCGGGGCACCATATCAGTCCATTATATGGAGAAAAGTTGCAAATGTTTTCCTCAAAAAACAATTTGTTCACGACTGAAGAAAGAAAGACATGAACATCGTGGATGACAAGGGGGTGAGTAAATTATTTGTAAACTGTTGTTCTGGAAGTGGACGCTGCGGGATTATCCCGGGCGATTCAAAGTTTACTTAAGGATGTCAGTAAACTTTGATGCTTTGCTAACGTTACTGGAGCCACATATTATAAAGAAGACCACTAATTTCTTTGAACTCAATGTTCAAGGACCTTTACAGTGCTTTGTGCTGCGAGACGAAGTGGATGAACTTGTCAGACCCAGTTCTGGATTTTGGTGTTCGCTTGTACGATGGCTCTGATCTGTCAAAACACCTCTCAAAATGCTTGCTACGGATGTGAAAAATGCAGAAAGTTGAACCTGATCCAAATTTTTTTATGATATACAAAAGTTCCGGAGGCAGTGTGTAAACATGATTGACATAACGTGAGGTCGTATTTATTTTTTAACGTACGAAAATTTCGAACTCAGTGTGCAATGACCTTAAATGTGAGTAAGCCAACTACACATACAAAATCAACACATAGCCACTGTGCAGTGTTAAGGTAGTAATTAAATGCTTAAATATAGAAGTATAGTGGGTGTATAAAAGTGGACCAATCACAATTGGCCCTTCGCAAAGACCCAACCCCCTCTGTTACTGTGGCTATGTCCAACAAGCCATGGCACTCTCACGCAGTGAAAAATACGCCGCGGAGCAAAGTGAAGACTGACAACGTGCCAGCAGACAAGACAGAGCAGGTTACTGTACGTCTCAGCTTTCAAATTTTGTCTTTTTTAAAGAAATTCAAACAATAAATACCGTGGCTCTTTAATGTGTCGTGACAGATCACTGTAGCACCTCAGTTCAAGCAGCACGTGAAACGATCATCTCTTACGCTGTACTTGTTATAGCATAAAATAAACATGAATGAACATCAGATGGAATTTTTTTTTTTAATTGCGGAAAGACGTCAACATACACAGTTTTTCAAGTTCAAGTCCACTGACTTGACACAAGTCTAACGTTACTCCCTTGTCAAGGGTCAATTCAGTGTGAATGGCCCTGATGCTGTAGAAAGCCACTTTGTATTCCAAAGTCAATTAAAAAGTCAGTGAGATTTTGAGAGAGAAAAATATAATGAAGCTAAAATAATCTACAAATAATGTTTGAATGGAGTTTGTACACTAAGCCCAATTACTGCAGACATTTAGTACTTAAGGTTAGAGGTTTAGAACAAACACTAAGCAGAATGTTTGAGGACTATTAATACACTGCTGCGTTGCGAGAGCTGTAATAATTTAAACAAAAGGAAGCAAGAGCACAAAGCCACATAAAAGCAAAAGAGAATTAACAGCTAGAAATGTGTGCCCCTGGAGATAAGTGCACATATTGTTTTATTTTGTTCTTTTACCTGTAGAGCCCGGAGAGACGTAATTGACTGGCCTCTGGGATGGAAAAGTATTTCTTGGCACGGGTTGTGGAATGTTCCCTGCAGCTTTTGTTTCCTAGTAACATTAAAAACATGCATTGAGAGCTTGGCTGTGAAAAAATACCTATATATAGACTATTACATTTTAATTATATATAGCAGCAAGCAAACACTCTGCACATTATTTTTTAGAGTGAGAACTAGCTTTTATGCAGACCTAAACACATACTGATGTATGCTATGACTGAATTAGCTTATCTAAGTGTTTTACACCTTTTGAAGCCTGATGAAATACAATGTACAGCATAATGCTGGTGCCAGACATGTCTTTGAAGTCTAACTAATTGCAGGTGTTTAGGACTGTGGGGAAACATATTGAGACATATTACTCTCTCATGTCAGCATGCTAGCTTACAAATGCTAGCCTCCAGCAGTATCAGCGTCTGCAGGGTGGGATTTTATTGCAGGTGATGAACTTATTGTCTTTGTACAGTCATGCTACGCTAAGTAGTGGAGACAATGTGTCTTTAATCTCCAATGTCTTTAATGTATTCAGTTTTTTTTTTTTTTTTTTAAAGCAGAACAGGGGGCAAAGGAAGTAAAGCCACATGATGTACACAATACCCTTGAGCAAAAAGACATGATTTTATTTGCATTGAGTGTACTTCAAATATATATTAAATTTTATATATATACATATATATATATATTATTTTATTTAGCAAGGATGCTTTAAATTGATGAACAGTCATATATAATGTTACAAAAGATTTCTATTTCAGATAAATGTTGTTCTTCTGAACTTTCTATTCAATGAAGAAACCTGGAAAAATTTTACTCAGCTGTTTTCTATAATAATAATAAATGTTTTTTAACAGCAAATCAGAATATTAGAATGATTTCTGAAGGATCATGTGACTGGAGTAATGATGCTAAAAATTCAGCTTTGAAATCACAGGAATAAATATATATATATATATATATATATATATATATTCTGATTTTTTTTTTCTCAGAATTGTGAGATATAAACTCGCAATTGCGAGTTATAAAGTCAGATGTGAGAGATATAAACCTTGAAATTGCAAGAAAAAAACCCCTCAGAACTGTGAGATGAAAAAGTTGTAATTAACTTTTTTATAGGTTATATCTCGCAATTCTTGCTTTTTTCTCAGACCTGCAAAAGCAAGTTACAATGTCCAATTCTGAGGTGGGAAAAAGATGTTTTTTTTCTCGTAATCGTGAGTTTATATCTTACAATTCTAAGAAAAAAAGTCAGAATGGCGAGTTTGTGTCACGCAATTCTTAGAAAAAAGTCTTTTTAACTCACAATTGAACGTCTATATCTCAAATTCTAAAAAAGAAAAAGTCAGAATTGAGAGTTTATATCTCAGTTCTGAGAAAAAAGTCAAAATTGTGAGTTTATACCTCACAACTGAGGAAAATAGTCAGAATGGCCAGTTTGTGTCACGCAGTTCTTAAAAAAAAAAAAAGTCTTTTTAACTTGCATTTGAAAGTTTATATTTGTTTTTTGTTCTGTATTTCTTTCTCTCAGAAAGGTTAAACTATGCAACTTTTTTAGTGTGATAAAATTGTTTTTCTGTGCAGATTTATTCAATTTTACATGACAATGCAACTCCATATACTGTAAAACCGTAAAAATTATTTAAATAGTTTTACATCTCAAGTAATGCACAAGTTTATTTAAAAGAATTAATAGTGTGTTTATAAAATTATGTCTGACACACATTTCTGCTATTACAAAAAATGCACTGTAAGCGTCTCGCTGCCTTTTTTTTAGAAAAGCAGAAAAAGAGAGGTGAATAAAATTATTTTTTGTGGTATTAAGTAGTCTACCATTTAAGCTTTAATTTGTTTTGAACCTGGAATAATCCTTTCAATCAAAACATCTCTTTTGCAAATGTCAGCTGAATGGTTAAGTCTCATTTTAAACAGCAGTAAAACAGCACATTAGCACAGGTGTATTGAAATGTCCCTCACCTCAGTCTTTTTAATAATGCTGGCCATAGTTTTACGCCTCCAGGTTTGTTTTATAGTTTATGTGTGGGTGTGGTTATGAGAGCAGTGCAGGACTCAGCATGTACCTTAGACGCAGTAAACTTCACTGGGTCTGCGTTCCTGTTGGCGAGGGCATCTGTCGTCTCTCCATTCTCTGAATGAGTGGGGGGTAAAGAATAAAAAGCCAGGATGAGAAAAATCCTCCTTTGCTGAATCTTGAGAGAGGTTTAAAGATTAAGATTAGTGCTTATTTGTGAGTGCAAGATTTAAAAAGGATTTTCCAAGTTGAAAACCACTAAGCATTGCCTCAGCAAAGAATGTATATGAGGCTATTTTAGAATCTAGGACACCAAGTTTCCTGCGAGTTTAAGACATTGTTTGTGTTGTGTTGTCCTTTCGGTCCAAAACCTCAGCAATTCCCACACAATAACATTTTCTGAAAGCTAAAATATATCAAACCATGGTGCTGTGGACAGGGGATGAAAGCAATTGGTCTATTTTTATTCTTAATCTTCCATCCAAAAGAACAATACATTTTAAAGGAATACAGTAGCTGACCAAAAAAAAATCTCTGAATTTTTTTGGTCTATACATTGAAAGTCAATAGCATAAAAAAAAAAAAACAGGTTATTTTGTGTTCCAAAGAAAAAAGAAATTCATACATGTTTGGAAAAGGGTGAATTATTTTCATTTTTGGTATAATATCCTAATCTCAGGAAGTTGATTTTGTGCCCAGCTAGGGTGGTACATGCCAGACAAAGTTATGCAGACGCAGACGGTGCTTCCACCCCTTAGGGTGAAACTTAAAAGTGATTTAATTGTTTCTTTTAAAGGAAACCCACATAACATAAATATGGTTTACAAAACAATGTGAATGTGGTTTACAACAGTCTAAACAGTTTTACTCCTTGCCACAAGTCTTTGTGTTGCTGGCTTTAAAGGAATAGTTCACCCAAAAATGAAAATCTGCTGAAAATGTATTCACCCTCAAGCCATCTGAGATGTAGATGAGTTTGTTTCTTCACTTACTCACCAATGGAACCTTTGCAGTGAATGGATGCCGTCAGAAAGAGAGTCCAAACAGCTGATAAAAACATCACAATAATCTATTCCACACAACTCCAGTCCATCAGTTAACATCTTGAGACACAAATATGTAAACAGATCAAGCAACTTTTATAAGCCAAAATAGTCCAAAACAATTTTGATGTTTTGAGTTTTTTCACTGTGTTATTATAGATTATAAATCAATGACTCAAAGGTTAAAGCGCCTTTATGAATTTATTACAAACACACAACTTTTCACTTGACAAGATGTGAGTGGACTGGAGTGGTGTGGGTTACTTGTAGATTATTGTGATGTTTTTATCAGCTGTTTGGACTCTCATTCTGACGGCACCCATTCACTGCAGAGGATCCATTGGTGAGCAAGTGATATAATGCTAAGTTTCAGAGTTGGCAGGTTTTCACAACAAAACCCACCCAATTGCTACTCAAAACTAGCCCCATCGTGTTTAGAGGAGGGTACCCCATTTAAAATCGCGTTCTGCATAGGGTGACCACCTGGCAATAGATCTGTCTCGGGACAGTAGATATGATTTTGCAAGACAATGCAGACATACATTTACTACTGTAAAGCATGTCTGTTTTGTATGAGAGTGAAGAGAATCCACCTGTGAGGGGATTTATGCTTGCATGAATTTTGATTTGTCATTAAAATAATGCCATAGGAACGACCTCAAACGAACTATTAAAATAAGAAGAAAGTCGTGTCTGAAAGCTGCATCGAGATTCTTTTTTAATTAGTTAAGATGAATGGAGAATATCGTTTTTTCCGTGTCCGCTTGACCATTTCTGTCGGTGGTGCTAGATGACTTGATGAGGTCCGCGCATCCTTTGCGTGAAAACTATGTGGCAAAAAGAATAAATAAAAAGCATTCTTAAAAAGGCAAACATACGTATTAATTATGACAATTAAAAACCAACAGACTGATGAAAATGTGGGACATTTTCTCAATATGTGACGTGCGGGACAAGGGGTGAAAATGCTGTGTGGTACAACGCAAAGTGGGAGGGGTGGTCACCCTAGTTCTGCGGGGGTTTTTTGGTAGCGTTCCCCTGGTAAAATTTGCATTTCAGGGGATAAATATCACATTTTTGGTGTCGCTTCAACCCGCGGACATGAAAAACACCCCACGGCAACAGTGCTAAAGCAGTACAATTCCATGGGAAAACCGCAGACTTGGCAACCTTGCTAAATTTCTTCAAATCAGTTCAGATGAAGAAACAAACTCATGTTGGATAGCCTAGGTAAGTATATTGTCAGCAATTTTTCATTTTTGGGTGAACTAGTCCTTTAAACTTCTGCTGCAATCTTCATTTCTAAACAAAATACATATGTAATTAATTTAAAAATAATGAAATTTTCATGAAATGTTTAAAAGAGACCCATTATGCCCCCTTTAACAATATATAATATTGTAGTCTCAAGTGTCCCCAGAATGTGTCTGTGAACTTTCAGCTCAAAATACCTCACAGATCATCTATTATATCATTTTGAAAATACCTATTTTGAGTGGAAGCAGAAACACTGTTTTCATGCATGTCTCTTTAAATGTAAATGAGCTGCTGTTCCCTGCCCCCTTTTCTAGAATAGAGCTGTGCCTTTACAGCTCCTACATCAGATACTCTGCCAAAAAACATCTGTTTGGTTTACATAATCATGTCTATCGCACTGAAATCATGCGTTTTAAAGCCATATCAGTTTAAACTTCTGATCAACGATATTCTAAACTCACACATTCAAGTGAGTACTAAACTAAGTTCTCTTTCATGTCTTATTGCGCCTAAACTGTCAAATACACACAAGTTTATGTTAAAAACACACATGAGTGACAAAAACAGTCAGTTATATCTGTGAAGGTAAACAGCTGGGAAAGAAATGGCATGTTTATATTAGTTCTGTGTGGCAGCAGTGTAATATACAGTAAATAAATGAATAAATCCACTGCTCTCTTGTCTCCTCTGAGGCTGGGACTCTAAATAGTGTTCTGTACTCGTCAGTGCAGCCAAAGACAGAACAGTTAGCATGCTTTGTGTTAGAACTGGTACACTGTTGTCACTTGCGAAAACACAATGGCGAAAACACAGATTAAGGGGCGGTAATATTATATAATAAGATCCCCTTTCTACGTCACAAGGGAGAGAAAGCTGAGCAGCTCATTTTTTCACAAGCTTGCAGAGAAAGGCTTACCAAAAAAAAATTCTGGGTTGTCCTTTTTCACATTTTCTGGTTTGGTAGATACACTGGAGGCCCAATAATGGCACTTAAACATGGGAAAAGTCAGACTTTCATGATATGTCACCTTAAAAATGCTTATATCAAATTTACATTAATGTCAATGAAAGAGGAAGCTATAACAAAGGTTCTATGGCTTTGTATAGCATTAAATGTGTTCGTCAGCCACACTAAAATCAATAAATGCCACATCACTCCTCCCAGAACACACCCACACTGCCTTTGCACATTTTTATGGCCCAGATGTTGACCACAAGCCTGCTTAAATGAGAGTGTCTACAGAACGTCCCATTCATTTGGCCTAGTTTGAGCAGCACTCTCACACTGATCTTGGAGCTTGCTTATGGAGCTGATGTGAATTTGGGATTTGGGCGGTGACACATGATCCATGATCAACTGAAACACTTTCCCAGAGCTAAGGTGATGCACATTTTGTTTTTGTACCTCTTGTGTCATCCTCCTTATTTGGCTCCAGCAGTTTGTTACCATCCAGGCCTCCGTAGCGTTTTCTCCATTTGCGTCTGAGAGATGGTGTTCTCTGAAAACTAGAAAAACTTATGTTTTACTGTCTGCTCAAATGGGTTTCTTGTGATGTTTCATTTCAGATATGCATTAATAAAAGTTAAAAATGTTAGTGTTTTCATAACAGCTTGGTTTTTGCCATAATAAACATAATAATAATAAACATCAGTAAACTACATATCTCAGAGGATTTTGTGGATCTACTGAAATGAGACCTTGGGATCAAAGCATGTGTGTCTGTGTATAGACAAGTCTAGTCATGAAGAACAGTTCAGCTGTGAGAAACATCTGTGTGAGTTCTAAAACAGCTATCAACTGTCAGCTCAACTCAAAGCTGTGCTCAAGTGCTTGATGAGAGAATATCTTTTGCATTTTATTTTACTTAAATTAGTTAGAGAGTGCTATGCACTCTTTTTTGCAGTCTTCAGGTCTGAACTAAAACAAAAAGACTGATTCAAAGTTCAGACGTTATGCACTT
Organism: Labeo rohita; assembly: GCF_022985175.1. Taxonomy (NCBI): domain Eukaryota; kingdom Metazoa; phylum Chordata; class Actinopteri; order Cypriniformes; family Cyprinidae; genus Labeo; species Labeo rohita. The sequence goes on from NC_066893.1 coordinate 13,781,170, forward strand.
AAAACTGACTTTAAGAGTTAAAACAGTTCTTACCACAGATAGGGGTTTTCTTCTGCTTCTTGGCTTAAGCTGTTCTCCATGATAAAACTTCCCTTTATACTTTGGTAAAGGTAGTCAACTAGGCGTTTTAACAAATCCAAATGCTGTGTTTGTCTAGCATCTGGAAACAAAGATGAGTCTTTGGCAGCTGTGCATACAGTGGGACAAAAGTGTTTGAACAACCAGTTTTTAGCTGGATGAAAATAGGAGGAACTTAACTGCATCTTGGAGGAGGGATCTCTATTCTGGAAAGGAATACCTTGTAAATAAAAAAAAAAAAAATAAAAAATGCAGGTACTACTAGACAACTATTTCTACTACTGGTGTTAATAATAATAATAATAAAAATAATCACTTTTTCTACTAATAATAGTTATTTATTTAATATCTTTAAAACAATTATTATAATACATGTAGTGTATAATGACAATTAAATTTTTATCAGTGCAATTAAAATAACTAATAATTGTTTTATTCTTCTCCTTATTATTATTACTACTACTACAGTTACAAAACTAACAATACAACTAAATTTCCCACCACTTCTATTAATAATACTTATTTATTTAATTTATATTGTAGTAATGATAATCATTTATAAATGTAACAATATTTTTATATAACGTGTAATATATAATAGATAATACAACTAACAATACAACTAAAATCACCACTAGTAGTTGTTTATTTAATTATTCTTTTCTTATAATAATAACAAAAATAATAATAATTTAGATAAAAAATATTTTTTATTATTAATTAACTAATTCAACTAAAATAAGTACTGCTACTACTAATATTTCTTTAAATTATATTTTTATTATCATTTTTTATTAAAACTAATAATACAACTAAAATCACTACTGTTATTTATTTATTTTTATCCATTTAATAATACTTTTACATAATGTGTAATATACAATAATTTCATTTTCTACCTATTATTATTACAACAACTAACAATACAACTAAAATCACCACTACTAGTAGTTATTTATTTAATTATTTTTTATAATAATATAAATATGCCTTTATAATTTAAATGCAAAATATTTTTTAATTATTATTAAATTAATAATTCAACTAAAATCACTACTGCTACTACAAATATTTATTTAATTTATGTATATAATTTATATATTTATTATAATTATTATTAAAACTAATAATACAACTAAAATCACTACTATATTTATTTATTTATACATTTAATAATACTTTATATAATATGTAATATATAATAATTTAATTTTCTTACTATTATTATTACTATACAACAACTAACAATACAACTAAAATCACCACTGCTAGTAGTTATTTAATTATTTTTTCTAATCACAATTATAATTTAAACCCAAATTATTTTTAATTATTATTATTAAACTAATAATTGTACTAAAATCACTACTGCTACTACTAATATTTATTTAATTTATATTTTATTATAATAATTATTAAATCTAGTGATACAACTAAAATCACTACTAATAAGTTATTTAGTAATTAATTTAATAATACTTTTATATAATGTGTAATATATAATAATTTAAATTTCTAATTATTAGTACAACTCAACAATACAACTAAAATCACTAGTTGTTATATAATTGTTCTTTTATGAAGGCAAAATATTTTAATTATTATTAAACTAATAATTTAACTTAAATCACTACTGCTGCTACTAATATTTTATTATACTTTTATAATAATTATTAGCATATGTGCAATATAATAGAATTTGTTGTTTATTATTATTAGGTCAAGTAAGTCAATAGCTAATAATTATATGATGATTTATGCTGAGTAATAATATATTATATATGCCATCAAATGAAATATCAGATTTCATTTATTCAAACGCATTTTCACCACTCGGTCTCCGTTCTGCGCATTTAGCGCGCATAGTTGACGCTCTAAACGTATTTTCATGCGCTTGTCAGATGTAAACTACTGTTGTCACAAGAAACTCGTGCTGCTCTCTCGAGATACTTGAATAATGCTTATGTTTTTTAGCTAATGCATTCCCAAATTCTCAGTTTTGTACGAATATCTTTATTTCCACTCGTGCGTCCCTCAGCATTGTGCAGTCAGACGCTCTTGACGCGGAAAATCCCACTTTACAGCTCAGTCTCTCATAGTGTTTACATACAATACAACACTATGCCTAAAAAGGACAAGACGGTAGGGCTCATTACATATTACAAAACATTCTTCATGAATATTAATATGGATTCGTGCACGTATATTAATAATTGTAGGTCTACTAATGATAACAGAAGTCAAGTATTAGCTTTAATTCTGGTACACTGATGTTCTGACTGTCAATTAAGGACATTAATCCTATTACAAGGTAAAACTGTATTTTCTTTCAGAGCAAAATCAACCCTAAACCACCGGAGACTCCACCCGGCCCGGTTACTAAAGTTAAAGACGGGACCATTACAATAGCAATACATGCTAAACCCGGGGCCAAACAGAACGCAATCACCGGTTGAGTATCATAAATATATACAGAAATCAACTTAGCCTTCGTCTATGAGGAGTCCATGCACCATAACCGTTTTTTTGTGATAGATGTGTCTGAGGAGGCGGTGGGTGTCGCCATTGCCGCACCGCCGACAGACGGAGAGGCCAACGCTGAGCTGCTGCGATATTTATCCAAAGTCCTGCAGCTGAAGAAGAGTGAAGTATCATTAGATAAGGTCAGCAGCCATAAACGCCAGCTATGGTGTATTTACATGCTTTCTGCCCACTAAAATGATATGTTATTAATAATTAATATGGTTTCAATTCTTCACAGGGTTCCAAATCCAGAGAAAAAGTAATAAAGGTGACCGCAGCTGTCAGCCAAGAAGAAATCCTGAAGAAACTGAAGACAGAAGCGAGTGGTTGATACTGTAATAGACTCTTTTTTTTGAGCCACCTGTTCCAGGATTTAAAAAATAAAAAAATTGTTCCATTTTCTCCATCTCACAAATTGCAACTTAAAGGTATAGTTCACCCAAAAATTAAAATACTGTCATTAATTACTCGCCCTCATGTTGTTCCAAACCCTTAAAGGAACACTCCACTTTTTTTAAAATTAGGATCATTGTCCAACTCCCCTAGAGTTAAACAGTTAAACAGTCCGGGTCTGGCGGTAGCACTTTTAGCATAGATCATTGAATCAGATTAGACCGTTAGCATCTCGCTCAAAAATGACCATATATAATGATGATATTTTTCCTATTTAAAATTTGACTCTTCTGTAGTTACATTGTGTACAAAGATAGACGAAAAATGAAAAGTTGCGATTTTCTAGGCTGATATGGCTAGGAACTATACTCTCATTCTGGCGTAATAATCAAGGAACTTTGCTGCCGTACCATGGGTGCAGCAGGCGCAACGATATTACGCAGCCGTCAACTCTGCTGGCTGCAACTCTGCCGGTCACTTTCAGGCGCTGCGTAATATCATTGCGCCTGCTGCACCCATGGTACGGCAGCAAAGTTCCTTGATTATTACGCCAGAATGAGAGTATAGTTCCTAGCCATATCGACCTAGAAGAGTCAAGTTTTTAAATAGGAAAAATATCGAAACTCTTTGGTCATTTTTGAGCGAGATGCTAACGGTCTAATCGGATTCAATGATCTAGGCTAAGCTATGCTAAAAGTGATAGCGCCAGACCCAAAGATCGGCTAAATGGATTCGAAAATGGTAAAACTTAACTGTTTAAGGGAGTTGGAAAATGAGCCTATTTTCAAAAAAAGTGGAGTGTTCCTTTAAGACCTTCATTTATCTTCTGAACACAAATTAAGATATTTTTGATTAAATCCAATAGCTTTCTGACCCGACCACTGGATTACCAATTTAAGTGGTAAAATCATTAAAATGTTTAAGGGAGTTGGAAAATGAGCCTATTTTCAAGAAATTGTTGAATAAAGTCATTATTTTTGTTTTCTTTGTAAGTATTCTTGTAGCTTCATTTGAACTCTGTCACATGGACTATTTTAATTAATTCATATTTTGAACATAAATTTCATTGCTTTCTATGCAGGGTCAGAAAGCTCTTGAATTTCATTAAAAATATCTAACACATTTAAGTCATAGACCCCGTAGTTCAAATCCCGACATCACCTTAAAATCCCGTCCCCATCTGACTTCCACTTTGCTTCCTGTCCGTTCAGATCTGTCCTGTCATAACAAAAGTTAAAAATGCCAAAAAAAAAATCTTAATTTGTGTTCCAAAGCTGAAAGAAGGTCTTACAGGGTTGGAACTATATGAGGGTGAGTAATCAATGATATAATTTTCATTTTTGGGTGAACTATCCCTTTAAAATCATGCAATATTATATTTAGATTTTTGTCAAATAAAAAAGCAATTTTATTTTTGTATATTTACCAGAGTCTAATTATTTTGTGTGTAATGAGAATGCTATGATGGGAATGTCGAAAGCAGTCCAAACCTATGATCTTTTAAATATATCTTTTTACATAAGAATATGGCTCAACAATAATTTTATAGTGAATAGTGTATTAGTTATTACTGTCACATATTTATTCATTTTTATTTGAATGCATTAAAGGTCAGGATAATTATCCTGCTCCTGCCTTTTACTTTTTTTTTTTTTTTTTTTTTTTTAAAAAGAAGTGCCTGAGGTCCAACACCGGTGACAAATGTGTTCATTAGGAGGACCTAATGAGTACCAGACAGTCTCTATTAAGCTAAGAGCCCATCAATGAATATTAAAGATTTTTAGAGTCTCAATTTCTGCATTTATATACAGTTTAAAATCCATTTGGACATTAAGAATGTATTCCTAGTCATTTTTGAATCATGAATGATTTATGTCATACAAAAGCATGTTACAATCACACACAGACATATTAGCGCAAATCAGACTCTTTGTGCAATTATATTAGCAGTGAGTATCACACCATGCATGAATAGCAGCCATAGAAAATCTTTAGATGTAAAGTTAGAATACTATTCTTTCATTTGGATTATTTACTTATGTACATTACAAAGTAAAGATGCAAAAACAATTTTTTTTCTTGTTACTAAGTGACATTTTGAGGCACCCCCGCCATCAGGAGAGGAAAAGCCATGAGGACTGAAACATGTTTACATTTAATCGCGCAGCCGTAGCTCTGCATCCTCCTACATTCATTATTCTTGCAATATAACCTTTCCATAAATGGAAACCTCTGGTTATTTGCATGTTCCCCGAGCTCATTCTGTAATAAACTGATATTGCATAGGCCTTATGAAATGAAAACAAATTATTTTCATCTAAAAATGTATCGACTTGTTCAGTTAAAAATTAGTTGTCAGAGATATGTAATTTTACAATTGCTTACACTTGTTACACAAGAAAATAACATGCATAGATGTAGGTCTTATTTTAAAATGAATTTGGACCTTCTGTTTTGTGAATTACCAGAAACCAAATGTAAATTCATGTCCCAGTCACATTTTCTTTGTTAAATAGGCATTACTTACACTATCAGAAAAAGAAGAAAAAAACAATTTTATATTTTTACATTAACTGTGTAATCAATATTCAATTTACTAAAGCCATGTATGAATCATCAAGTTTGTGTTTTTAAGCATTTTACATTTGTTCCAAAATAACTTGGGGCAGTAACAATTTAAACAATATATTTTATTAGTGAACTTATGTTCAGCTATTCTTTTTAATAGTTCACTTTTACCTATTCTTGAATTTTTCAGATCATCAGTCATCAAAGCGCTGTAAATATTGATCACAGACATGGAGATTTACTTTGACCATGCCGATCACTCACTAAAAACTCCTACAGATCATGTTTTCATGTATAATTTTTACGATGGTGTTTAAGTGCCATGTTAAAAAATGTAAAAATCTAAAATTACGATATTAAAGTCACAAAGTTATATTTTGAATAAAGTTGAAATATTTCAAGAATAAAGTTGAAATTATGAGAATAAAGTCAAAATGTTTTGAGAATAAAGTCGAAATTACAAGAATAAAATCTAAATGTTTCAAGAATAAAGTTGGAGAATAGTCTAAATATTTAGAGAATAAAGTCGAAATTACGAGAATAAAGTTGAAATTTCAAGAATAATGTCGAAATACTTTGAGAATAAAGTCAAAACTTTGAGAACAAGTCAAAATGTTCTGAGAATGAAGTCAGAATTGAGAATAAAGTCGAAATGCTTACAGAATAAAATTGAAATGTTTTGAGAGTAAAGTCAAAATTTTCAAGAATAAAGTCGAAATTTTGAAAAAAAAGTTGAATTTTCTAGAATAAAATCGAAATTATGAAAATAAAATTGAATATTTCAAGAATAAAGTCGAAATTTTGAGAATAAAGTTGAAATGTTTAGAGAATAAAGTCAAAATTACGAGAATAAAGTCGAAATGTTTCGAGAATAAAGTCGAAACGTTTCAAGAATAAAGTAAAATTTTTGAGAGAAAAATCGAAATTACGAGAATTAAATTGTAGCAATTAAAGTTATATTATTTTGAGAGTATAGTCTGTGCATACAAATGGCCCGGATTGGGAGCACTGGGAGAAGTTGCCAAGCCACCAAAATTTATTTGAATATATGTGGGATTATTAAGATAAAGTTGTATAAAAAATAAAAAATGTGTTTCTCCTGTTTATTTCAAGTTTATAGCACAATATAAACGTGAAGGTACATCAGAAGGAATGAAAAAAAAAAACAGTATAGCCTAATTTAATGAAACAAATCTCTCATTGTAATTGGAAAGATGACTGATTTACATGCCGCTTAAATTGAGGCAAATATAGTGATCTGTCACTCCACATTAGAGAGCGTGAAAAACACATTATTGTAATAGACATATTGTTTGTTTTTTGCTAAAAAAGTGACAGATTTTGAAAGGGGAGACTTTGGAATATCTCTAAGTGCTCCCAATCTGGGCCATTTGCATGCGCAAAAGGCTAGAATATACTCTTAAAATATTACAACTTTAATGTTGTAATTGTTACAAATTAATTCTTGTAATTTTGACTTTATTCCCAAAAATATTTTGACTTTAGTCTTGAAACATTTCAACATTATTCTCAAAACTCTTCGACTTCATTCTCGTAATTTTGACTTTTTTCTCAAAACACGTAGACTTTTTTCTGATAATTTAAATAAATAAATCTCATAAAGACTTTATTGTTAAAATATTTCAACTTTATTTTCATAATTTTAACTTTATTCTTAAAATATTTCGACTTTCATCTCGTAAGCTTTGATTTTTTTATTTTTTAACATGGCACTAAAACGGCGTAGTATTTTTGGTGTAACAAAGTGGTTATATATGAGTGTTTGAGTTGTTTACTTTTCTAAATTTATCTTATCATTAACACCATTGTATTGTTCATTCAGACTGATTCACGAACATTGAACACGAATGAACAGAAGAGGTGGGATTTATCACATGAACCAATCACACCCGAACACAACCAGTCATATCCAATCATATCGAGATGAAGGTGTTGACTCCTCTCATGTGACTCAGGGGATCTGTTCAAACTCAGTGGGCTCAGGAGAGATGAGAGGCACGGACTCCCACTCTAACTTCACCATGTTACTTTAGAGTGATTTATACACTTTTTAATGTTATATTTTGTAATACTGCTATTATTTTATAATTGTACTATGAATCTCATCCAATATTTTGAGAAGACTCCTAGTGACTGAAGGATTTTTCCGTTCTTGTACAACTATAAGCTTGATTAAACCAATTTATGTTTTCATTAGTGCAGTCATGAAGACATATCTTGTTATTACAGGACTGTGCAAATGATTTATGCCCAGTGTGGATGGTGAAATCCTACCAGTAATTGAGGAGAAAAGTCTCTTTTAGAGCTAAATGAAGATGAGTGGGAGGAGAAGACATGCTGGCCCTTCCTCTACTGAAGTCATATTTCACAAAGCTGCCTTTCTGAAAGCCATGGAGCCACGCAATATGTCATGATTTAAACACTGTTCTGTTAATGGGATGAGTATCTATTAAAGTCATTGTGACATATGTTAATTGCAGGATTACTTCATTTAACAGCTGCCCTCAGCTGTTAGCTGTGGCTTTTTTATGTAAATCTGTGTGAGTCATTGAAATTACGAATTTATGTTACACTTTTTTTTTAATGCTATTGATCAGGCTAACTCTCATCCTCGACTTCAAATGCAGCCCTCTGCTGGAAGTGCAGGAAATATATTCAGATATGCTGGTTGTACGTAAACACCTTAGCTAAACCACACAATCTTTCGCTAGCAGCTACACTGTACTTGCATAAATCTATGAATAAGATTTACATATAAATCAAAGTTGCAGTGTTTACCGTGAATATTACTTTAATCTTTCTTTGCGGATATCAAAACTGGTGACTTATTACTTATGCTCAGCCAGATCCATCTCTCCTGCTAGCATCATGTTTACAGTATAACTGAGGCAAATCATATTTCAGATCAGCCTATAGCACATGAAACCCCTCAAGCCCTTAAGACCAGTCTATTGAAGTATTGAACTGAGACCATTATATATCTGTATGCCCAGTTTAATATTGAATGATACATTTATAATTACCCAAGAGGATTTACATCACACAGATGTGTACAGCGACAACACCACTTCTCTCTTCCGGGATGAGGCTACATCCTACTTTTATTGTTAATGATGACGCTACTCAGATATGAAGTGAATCCAAGAGGTCTCTGGAGTAAAAATATGATCTGCCAAACTGTTTTCTTTAATGCACTTTGAAGAAATGTTTACAGAATGCACATGTTGATTATTCAAGATCATTTATTTTATTTTCATTTATATTTTCTTTTATTTTTACTGTTTTATTTTTTATTTATCCAAACGTCCTATAGTATCACAGGTTTATAATATAATATAATATAATTGTCAGGAATATGGATGTGTTTTGTTGTGTTTTCGCCCCCGTTTCTGTTCCTGTGTTCCCTTATATGGTCATATTCCTGTTCTCGTTTAGTTTAGTGATTAGTCATTTTACCCCATGTATTTTAGTTTCAGCCTGTGTGTTCCCCCTTTGTTGGGTCTACAAGTTGTCATTCCTTGGTTCTTGTGTGGATTTACTCCTGTGTCTGGGATTTAATAAAGACTGTTTCGCTTACTTACGTCTCCTTCAATCCTTCAAACAGCGTTACGTGGACCTGACCGTCAAACAGTGATTTCCCCACTGTTTCTTTTCTGTGTTATACTCTGTGTTTTTTTGTTTCTGTTGTGTCCCATGGATCCCCTGCCCGCCCCGGAGCAGGAGGAAAGATCGCTCGAGGGCCATACCAGACTGTTCCTGTCCTTGCGAGTCTCACCACCTACCCGGATGACGCGCTGTCATCCAAGGATGGTCCTCGAGCAAACTTGGCTGCCTTTGTGGAGTGGAGTTCCACTCCCAACCCAGCCCACCAACTCCACGCTGCACAGGGCAGCAGCCCGAGCCCACCTTTGACAGAGAGCCCAAGCTGGCCGTGACTGACAAGCCATCACCACATGGAGCAACAGAGCAACGGATTGCTGTGGAGCCGGAGCTGCAAGTGACGTCAGTCCAGGTGTGTGAGCAGGCTACATGGTAGCCTGGGTATAAGGAGTGCGAAGGAGGACTTTATTGATTGGGATGCTGACCTGCCCCCTCTCCTCCCTCCATCTTCGGAGCCCTCTGTCACCCCTGTTCCCACGTCCAGCCCACAGAGGGCTGCGGTTCCCACGTCTTGCTCAGAGAGGGCTCCTGCTTCCCTGTCCACCCCAGAGAGGGCTCCTGTTTCCAAGTCCAACCCAAAGAGAGACTCTGTTCCTAAGTCCTGTCCAGAGAGGGTTTCTGTTCCCAAGGGCATCCCGAGAGCCTGGAGGCCAACAAATGCACGCACCTGCCTCATTCTCCGCTGTCGTCTGGCAGCCCCTCTGGTCCCCCTCAGCCCACTGTGCGGTGGGATCACCGCGGGTCTGCCAGTCTCCATCGGCATCATGGCTGGAGGATCCCCTGTCTCTGCCTCCAGCCTCAGAGTCCAGGACTCCGCTTCGGCCCATCGACCCAGCGGCTCCACCATGGCTCCTAACTTCCTCCTCTCTGCCGTGGCCCGGCAGTCCACTGGTTCATCCGGGCTCCCTCGTCCCTCCGGCTCCGCCTTGGTCTAGCTTCGACCATCCTGCGCCTTGGAACTCCATTCCTCCGGCTGTGCCTCGTCCCTCCGTCCCTACAGCTCTGTCAGGCTCCTCCATCCCTTCGGCTTCACCTTGGTCCTCTGTTGCTCTGGCTCCACCGTGGCCTCCCGGATCCACGTCTCCACCTCGGCCCTCCGGATCCTCCCCGTCACCCTGGCTCATCGGCTCTCCGCCTCTGGCTCCTCCACCACCTGCTCCACCGCCGTCGGTCGGCCCCCTGGAGTCGTCAACCGTTCCTCCTCAATGGCTCCTACCTCCATCAGCTCCACCGTGGGTTGTCATCATGGCTGTGGCTTGGGTCTCGCCTGGCTCCTCCTGCTCCAAGTCCCTCCAGTCGTCGTCCTGGCTCCTCCCTCTGTCTGGTCTGCCCTGGTGCCTCCTGTTTCCTCCTTGGCTCCTCCCTCCGTCTCCACCCTGAACTGTTTGTTGTCCTCCTCCCAGGTGTCAGTACTCCTCCCGAGCCTCCTCCCAAGTTCCCACCAATCCTTCCCTCTGTTGTTTCTATGACACAAGGACACGCCTTCCGGGAGGGGGGTGATATGTCGGGAATATGGATCTGTTTTGTTGTGTTTTTGGCCCTAATTATATAATACAATATAATTTTTTTCATCAACACTGTAAAAAATAAAAAACACAATTTGTTGAGTCAGCTTAAAATAATTTGTTACCCTGCTGCCTTAAAATTTTAAGTTCCGTCAACTAAAATAAGTTTATTCAACTTGAAATGTTAAGTTGTATTAAGTAACAACTTAGATATTTGTGTTTGCTAAACTTAACAGATGGGTAAGTAACCCAGCTGCCTTAAAATTTTAAGTTGATTCAGCTGAAGTATCTAAGTTGTCACTTAGTATAATTTAACATTTTAAGTTGAATAAACTTTTTTTTGAGTTGACTGAACTTAAAATTTTAAGGCAGCCGTGTTACAAATTATTTTAAGTTGACTCAACAAATTGTTTTTTACAGTGCATCCAAACCATTTGCCAGAGACTATCACAGGTTTATAATAATGTAATATAATATAATAGAATATAACATATATTTTATTTTATTATTTTATTTATTTTTAATAATATAATATAATAATTAATATATAATTTATCTGATTTTAATTTTCATCCAACCAAACCATTTGTCCTATAGTATCAGAGGTTTATAATATAATATAAAATAATATAATATAATATATTTTATTATTTTTAATAATATAATATAATATAATAATATTTATTTATTTACACCTGTTTTTCAAACCACTTGTCCTGCTATATGTAGGATTGCAAGTTTGTTAGTTTGTTTATTTATTTATTTAATTTTATTTTCATCCATCCACTACTTAAATTGAGAAACAAAATGCAGAAAACGCTTAACTTGTAATCATTTCTACAAATTAAGTAACAAATAAACACAAATATGCAAATATGTCATAATATTTAAAATAAAATATTTAAAAAATTATATTTCATTTATTTATAAACTTACTAAATGGTGTAAATAAGTTAAATGCACCAAGGAAATGCATAACTTAAATAAATATGAATGATGGTTTGAAGTTGGTTAAAACACAAGGTTAATGCACTTAAAGAAAAAATAAAACGTAACATTTGAACATGAACACTCAAGCAAGCAGCAAAGAACAGTAAAATATTCTCATATTTCTACCTCGATCAATCGATTTTCTAGCCATGGTTGCACTTTTGTCATGCGTTAGAGCAGGTTCCCCTCTCTACTGATGCCATCAGCATTTTAACTGAGTATTGTTTTGTTTTGTTTTTCACACACCCACACAGAATATCCCAACCAGCAGCTGTATACGCCCCATCTGAACATGTATATCCAGATCACGTTACGATATTCACTGGTGATATGGGACCAGAGGATGAATTAAGAGGAGATAATGAGCCCTGGTCTCTCCCACACAGGAAAAAAGAGACCTCTACAGGGATTCATCTTCAAAGAATGGGTATGTGCTCTTGATTTTCACACGCAGAAACTCATATCCTTGCTTAGTTACTCGGGCCTTTGTAATTAAACACTTTCTTGCCTCGATACACACCCATATGCATTAAATTAAGCTTAAACGGAAATAACAAACAGATCTCGAGCACGCATTCCCACACAAAGCCCTTCACAAGTCAGAAGCTGATGATGATTTAAATAAAGAGAAAGTGCGCTGGTTTCATTCTCATAACATCTGCAGTATTTTGCCAGCTTTGCAGAGGCTGATGATGTCACACAACGTCCAAGACTAGCACAGGAAGCTGAGAGATCATTAAAACACGGCCTTTGAAGAGTTTCTCTATGATCTTGTAAGCGTTATTTCTTGTTATTCGCTTCTTTAATCATGGCAATCCTCCAAACACAAATTCCTGCCAAAGTAAATGAGCGCCATTTATTAATGTCTGACAAAGCAGCTTATGAGGAAAAACTGCTCAAGTGACGCTCGCAACATTGTACTGACATGAAAAGTAACGCAAAACAAGATGACAGGTTAACTCCTGGGGCGCAGATAAAATCGAATTTGCTACTGGCCGTTTGTGTTGGGGCTGATCTGCCTGTCAGAATGAGGAATTGGGCAGATGTAGGAGACAGCTGTAAGTGACATGGCCTTTAAATTCAGGGGTCTGTAAGCACCAAAGGCTGCTGTGTTGTTCTGTCTCCTCAGGCCTCAGACATGAGAAACAGCTCTGCGGTGGCCAGTAAATACACACAACTGCTGCTGCTAGCTAGCAAGGGAATTCGGGAACCTTATGAGTGCTGCCTTGTGTCATTTGTCCTGACTTGTAACATCTGCAATTTAGCAATGCCATCGACATTTGTGTTAATGAGTTTGGCTGTGTAACACTACAGATATAAAAATATTTCAATATATTTTATTATATGTCACAATGACTTCATATTTTACTTCTCAACCGTTAACGTGTATGTTGTCATTGTCATGTGACTTAAAAAGGCAGTACACCCAAAAATGAAAATTACCCCATGACTTACTCACCTTCAAGCAATCCTAGGTGTATATGACTTTCTTCTTTCAGATGAATACAAATGGAGTTATATTTAAAAATGTTGTGGCGCTACCAAGCTTTATAATGGCATTGAATGGGTGTTCAAATTTTGAAGCCCAAAAAAGTATACCCATCCATCAGAAAACGGGATTTAATAAAGTACTACAGTGTTTTAGTGCCACGTTAAAAAACAACAACAAAAAAACCCACTAAGATTACGAGAAGTCGTAATATTTTAAAGTCAAAATTATGAAAATAAAGTCGAAATACGAGAATAAAATCAAAATAAAAGTAAAAATTATGAGAATAAAAGTGAAATGTTTCAAGAATAAAGTCAAAATTACTAGAATAAAGTCGCAGTGTTTTGAGAATAAAGTCAAAATAATTTGAGAATAAAGTCAAAATTACAAGAATTCATTCGTAGCAATTGTGAGATTAAAGTTTTGAAATTTTGAGAGTATATTCTAACCTATTGCAGATGCAAATGGCTCGGATTGGAAGCGCCAGGAGAAATTTCAAAGTCTCAGCTTTCAAAATCTGTTAGTTTTATAGCGAAAAACAAACAATATGTCTATTACAATAATGTGTTTTTCACACTCTCTAATGTGGAGTGACAGATCACTGTATTCGCCTCAGTTTAAGCGACATGTGAATCAATCATCTTTCCGATTACAATGAAAGATTTGTTTCATTAAATTAGGCTATACTGTTTTTTCATTCCTTGTGATGTTCCTTCATGTTTATATTGTGCTATAAACTTGGAATAAAGAGGAAAACATATTTCTAATTTATATTTCATGATAAAACTGACAGAGTTTGAAAGCTGAGGTGTTATATTAAAAGCAACAAAGCACAAAATTATTGCGACTTATGTTAACGAGTTGGAGCCCACTTTAACCTTTAGAACTTTTTATTGTTGTTTTTAATTTAATACATATGAGAAATGAAAGATTGGATGCCACAGACGATTTTGCATAGTAGGTTTTAATAAAACAAATGTCACGTTGTAATCGGAAAAACGACTGATTCACATGAATACAGCGATCTGTCCTGCCACAAGAAAGAGGGTGAAAAACACATTATTGCAAGACACATTTTTTGTATTTCACTATAAAACGGACAGATTTTGAAAGCTGAGACTGTTTTATATTAAAAGTACCAAAAGCACAAAGCTTATTGCTATTATTGGGTGGCTGGTGCACTACAAATAGGTCTATAATGAATGCAATCAAAGACATGAAATATTATTATCCAAGCATACTGTCCCTGCAAATATAGCACATGGTATGATTTCTGCCAATAATCCCACATATATTCAAATAAACTCCGGTGGCCTGGCAACTTTTCCTGGAGTTCTCAATCTGGGCCATTTGATGCGCAGGCTATAGTCTCAAAACATTATAACACGGAAGTCGCTATGATTTAATGCTTGAAATTTCGACTTTATTCTCTAAACATTTTGACTTTATTCTCAAAACATGTTGAATTTATTCTCAAAATATTTTGACTTTATTCTCGTAATTTTAAACTTTATTCTCAAAATATTTTAACTTTCAGCATCCTACGTCATCCGCTGGAACGCCACTCTCTCGTGAACGCATGTACGACAGTTATAGAAGCTAGAGATTACGGTTTATAAAGTTTTAAATATGGATATTTTTCTTACACAAACGCATCGATTCACTTCAGAAGGCCTTTACTAACCCCCGGAGCCATGTGAAGCACTTTTTATGACGGATGGATGCAATTTATTTTGCTTCAAAATCTCAACAGCCATTCACTGTCATTATAAAGCTTGGAAGAGCCAGAACATTTGTTAATATAACTCTGATAGTATTCGTCTGAAAGAAGAAAGCCATATACACCTAGGATGATGAAGGAAAGTAAATCATGGAGTCATTTTCATTTTTGGGTGAACTATCACTTTAACAGTGTCAGCTGCATCGCTTCACTGCCATTCACAACTCATGGGATAATAAAGTGTCCATCAGCATTTAGAAACTCATTGAAAGTAGTAGGTCACTGTTTTATGAAAAAATAGCAATATTGTATTATTAACATATTGTTTTAAACTGTTGCATACAAGCAATATCACAGTCGCAGATAGTCATCTAATGTTTTCTTTTAGAAAGTGGAGTCCTGAGCATTTTGAGACTCATTTGAGGTTAGTGACCTCTGAGAGGTTAATTTGATTCTTTCAAGCAGGATGTAATTAGATGTTTAACACTATCAGGGTGTGCTTCACCTGATAAGTACCTTGTCTGACTCATTTCTGAGGCAAGTTGTTTTGTGGTGTTCTCTTCTGATCAATGAGCAGATCAATGGGCGGATTTTTTTTCCACAGGGCTTAATTTTGACTGTCACTTTGATAAACGAAACAGTGGAAGTTGAATGCCTGAAGTCCCTGTTTAAAACGGACACAATGACCAATCTGTGCACATTCAGTGCTTGTCACGTTTTGATAATCCTGATTGTGTTAAATGCACGATTAAGAAATAGTTCTGATATCCCTTTCTGCAACAGTGGATATGACACACTAACGAATTAATAGCTTGTGAAATATTTTACTTGCTTCGTTGAACAACTGTATGACCGGGCTGATTCAAAACAAACCTGTAGCGATAGTTTAACAAAGTAGAAAGTAACAGGCAGTTGTTTAGCCACAAGAAACAAATCAAACAAATGTCTTATTAAATATTAAGAACTTTTTACATTCACTCGCTGTACTTCCCTCCAGCCTTTGAAGGAAAAATCATTGACGGTAAAATGGGTTAATTGGAATGAAAAAGAGACTGTTTTTTATAGTTCTGCTAAAGTTTTGCTAAATCACAGTCAGGAATATTCCCAGCTGATGCACAAGTGTGAGACAAGTTGTTATGTAAACAGGATGCGTAATATACTCGTCAAATCAATGATACACTGCCAAAGTGTAAAAACGTGATGTTTACAAATGTACAGCGTGATACAGATACAGATAATATAGCCTACCTTAGTCAGGGTAGCTCCATATTTATTTTTTGATGAAAATGAGGATGTGAAAAAGAAGTACAGGGCATTCAGTGGATTGTACTTTTACGTTCAGCTCACTAAACGTCTTTATGAAAAAAAAAATAAATAATAACCCACCTTATTTTCCCCTTAAGAGGCTTCCTGTCTCATTCGCGTCCAGCTATTTTTAGCTGTACAAAACAGATGGTTTGCTGCTTGATATTGCAAATTGGTGTGTCTTTTATTTATTATTCTATTGTATTGTCTTAATTATGAACACACTGGACGTTGCACGTTGTAATTCTTCTCATTATTTCCCTATAGCTGCAAATGAACCGGAAGTCTCGCCGATAGGCACATATTCTGTGTTGAAGAGGCTATGTTCACATTTGGCATTTTTTTTGACAAGACAAACTTGACAAGGGCGCTTTTTAGTAAAAAAAAAGGGAAAGGGTCTGCGAGTGGGACTCAAAAAAGGGACGTCCGAAGCACAACGGCGTTCATGCTATCGGAGCCGCACGTCGGTTTTTGAAGTTAACGGGAAGGAGAATGTCAGTTCACAACAATAAAATAAAAGTCTATCTACCTTCAAAATTTTTTGTTGTTGTTCTTGTTGTTATGGAAATGTCAGTTCTGGCTACTCGCTTGCCATTGGTCAGCTGTCAAAAAGGGCGTTTCTTTCAGAAAAGTTTTCAACTTTTTTCAACTTGAAAAGACGCTCTGAGCTGCAGAAAAAGACGCCGGCAGTGGCGCTCATGCTCTTTTTTGAAAACACAGTTTACTCTATAGGATTATAATGTAAAACAGACGCTGGCAGTTTCAAAAAAGACGCCAAGTATGAACATAGCCTAAACTAGAAAAAACTTTTAGCATAGCTTAACATAGATAATTGAATCTGATTAGACCGTTGGCATCTTGCTCAAAAATGACTAAAGAGTTTCGATATTTTTCCTATTTAAAACTTGACTCTTCTGTAGTTACATTGTGTACAAAGGCGAAAAATAAAAAGTTCTAGGCTGCTATGGCTAGGAACTATACTCTCATTTCAACTTTGCTGCTGTACCATGGGTGCAGGAGGCGCAATGATATTACGCAGCCTTCAAAAATTTACAGATAATTCACTCACCCCCTTGTCATCCAAGATATTCATGTCTTTCTTTCTTAAGTTGATAAGAAATTATGCTTCTTGAGAAAATTTTCCCGAATTTTTTTCCATATAGTGCACTTCAATGGTGCCCCCAAGTTTGAACTTCCAAAATGCTGTTTAAATGCAGCTTCAAATGGCTCTAAACAATCCCAGCCGTGGAAGAAGGGACTTATATAGCAAAACGATGGTCCACTATATGGAGAAAAATTAGAGAATGTTTTCCTCAAAAAACATAATTTCTTATCGACTGACGAAAGAAAGACATAAACATCTTGGATGACAATGAGGTGAGTAAATTATCTGTAAATTTTCCTTTAAATTCAATACGACGTCTAACCTGAATAAAAATATAGCTCACCCAAAAATGAAAATTCTGTTATTAATTACCTTCGTTCATCTTCGGAACACAAATTAAGATATTTTTTATGAAATCAGAGAGATTTTTGATCCTGCATAGAGAGCAAAGTAACTAACAAATCCAAGGCCCAGAAAGGTAGTAGAGACATCGATAAAACAGTCCATGTGACAGTGGTTCAACCGTAATGTTATGAAGCTACGAGAATACTTTCTGTGTGAAAAGAAAACAAGAATTACGACTATATTCAGCAATTTCTTCTCTTCCGTGTCAGGCTCCGCCACGCGTTCTCAAGAGTACAACAATGCATGTGTGTGGTGCTGCTGACGCAGAAGCCACACGGCGTTTGAGCCTGGTCGGCGTAATGACCAGACAAATTAATGACAGAATTTTCATTTTTGGGTGTGTAGGTGCTTCAACAAAATTCTAAACAACCAATCATTTCCCTCTGATTTAAAGGGTAGGTTATGCTGAAGTTTGATGTACTTCAGTAATGTTGTGCATCACCCTTAAGCTGTTGAACATAGCTTATGTATGGTTAATAGGCTGTAACCATGAATTTAGATGTCTTTGTACTTTTCTCAGTGCATGAAGTTCAGAGAGACTGATACGTTAATCATGGGAAAAAGCATGGTGTGTCAAACACCGCAGGGGTTATGGGACTGGGGATGAAGTTTGAGAGGTTGAGGAGGCACATGGGGTTTTTGGAAGATCTGCAGACGTGGGCCGACATAAGCGGATCCCAAAGAGACAAATGGGAATCAAATCATGCCCCATAGCGAAGACCGAATATGGCAGTGGAACAAGGGTAAGATTTTAAACCCCTTAACTCAACACTCACTGCAGTGCTAAAAATAGCTGAAGGTTTGTGCATTGCACTTGCTGTGAAAACACCCTGTTTCCAAGGCCTTAGGCAAATGTCACTGGCAGATTTTGATTTGTCTCATTTTAACATGTGAATTGCTGGTTGATGGATGACGGCCATCCTTTTTTGATCTGGCGAGTTTAGAAATATCCCATGGTTTTCAGCAAGGCAAAATTTTGTCTTGTACCACTGAACTGGACAGTTGCTACCTGTAGTTAAACCTGGTTAAATGCTTGCCAGCCAAGAGAATAAGTATATTTAGTAGAGCATCCAAAAATGTTTTTTGAGTCATTCTGTGTTACTGAAACCACACGCATGCATTTAAATCTCTGATTCTTCAATCTAAGCTGGATATTTTTTTAATGGGTGTTCAAGAACATTTGTACACACGAAAATGGTTTTCATTCACCTATAACCTCTATTTCCGATCCAGTCCTGTTTGGAAAGAAGAATGAGTTTGCTCACCACTCTGTTTGATTTATGAACATATATAACTCATTGACAGGGGTTATGGGCCACATCTTTCCAGTTAGTTTATTCCTATACTATTATTTTGTCATTTAGGAGAATGGGAATTTTGCAACAAAATAAAATATGGAAGTGAATATTTTTTCCCTTGTTAACACACCACAGTGAGTGTTTTTAAAGCTTGTCAGCTTTGTACAGACCCAGGAGATTGGCTGAATTTTTCTAAAAACACTCAGTGTGTTTGCCATTGATCGGTTATGTTTTGAAACAGATATGGACTAAAGAGAATGAGTCATATGCCTCACGCCCATTGTTAAAGGGTCCTGTTGGGAAATTAAAAAAAGCATCACCTTTGGATATAACCCTTGTGGAAGTTAATCCCCAACACAGAGCTGACATCGAACTGATTTTGTTTCCACAAATGAATATAGCACCCTAAATATGAGACGTATTCTCCGAATTCACGGTTAATGTGAATGTTGTCGGGCAGAAAAATTTTGATCTGCTGATACACAAATAGCCTATCAAATTCAACCTCCAAGTAATTTCCTCTACATGTGACGTCACGGACGAGCAAAAATATTAGCCTATTATATCTACCCAAGCAAAAAGCCTTCCATTGGAAAACTTTTTTACATAAAAAATCCCTATTCACATTCCAGTGAGGCTTAGACGAGTCTAGACGTGCTTAAATAGTGAGGTGTCTACACTTTCAGAGTGCAGATGGCACTTTGCAATTATACATATAAATGGGAGAATCACTAATTCACTAATAAGCAAACTTCCTCTTCACAGTACCACTCTTAAAATGTTAGAATGCTCAAGTGCTCATTTGCAGTTTATGAGAACTTTAGGGATTGAAATGCTAAATAAATCAAATAATAGACATTTAATTTATGCAACCATATAATTTCCCCACATTTTATGCACGTGGTTCAAATGTAGTCAGATATGTCTGGTATAATTACTGTAACACCAGGAGACCCTTTCTATTATGTGCCTGCTGTGTATGTGAAGCATATTTAGAGTCAAGCATCTGTATTTATGTTCTGATGTACAAAAAGTGTTGCTGAACACTGTATATAACACACATGCAACACATACAATACATATAGATACATAGATAGATAGAAAGACAGATATATATATATATTCTGTTACAAGAAATTATAGATGAACACTGCATATAATACATAACACACAGATAGATAGATAGATAGATAGAGAGAGAGAGAGAGAGAGAGATAGGTAGACATATATATTCTGTTATATGAAATTATAGATGAACACTGCATAGAATACATAATACACAGAGACAGATAGATAGATAGATAGATAGATAGATAGATAGATAGACAGACATATATATTCTGTTATTAAATTTTTGATGAACACTGGGTATAATACATAACACAGATAGATAGATAGATAGATAGATAGATAGATAGATAGATAGATAGACAGACAGATAGACAGATAGACATGTTTATATATTCTATTTTTATTCTGAAATTATAGATAAACTGCATATAAGACATAATACACAGAGATAGATAGATAGATAGATAGACAGACAGACATATATGTATATATATATTCTGTTATATGAAATTATAGATGAACACTGGATATGATACATAACACACACAGATAGATAGACAGATAGACAGACAGACAGACAGATAGATAGATAGATAGATAGATAGATAGACATGTATAAGACATAATACACAGAGATAGCTAGCTAACTAGATAGATGATAGATAGACATGTATGTATATTCTGTTTTTATTCTGAAATTATAAACTGCATATAATACAATACACAGAGATAGATAGATAGATAGACAGACAGACAGACAGACAGACAGACAGATAGACAGATAGATAGATAGATAGATAAATGACCTATTTAAAATGATTACAAAAAGTGGCATATTATATTTTAATGGACATACATGTACGAAGTGTTATGCAATCAGATTTAATCCGCCATGCGTGTTTTCCAAAGTGCTCTGAAATGTTCAAAAGCTTCTCTTATACAATCGCCAGAGCCTGGAGTATCTGCTCCTCAAAGCCGAATCAAAACACAGACGGATGTGTCCTTAGTGAAGTTAAAAAATATAACATTCCGGGGGCAACATTAACGCATTTGATGACTTGTCTCCAGCGCATTTACGCAATGAATGATCGCGCTTACGTGCGAACGAAATCAATGTTAAAGGCGGGGCGACACCAGATCACATAAATGCATGCGGTTTGGAGCACATAAAAGGGTGCAAGACTGTCGAGATGGTTATTTGCGCCAAAACTTTTAATAGAGACGTATAACGGCGTTGCGCGCTCAGGTGCCAAAGCTCCCTGAATTCAGGACCATGGAGAGCTCCAGTCTGAAGACGCGCATGGTTGTGTGCGCCCTGCTGCTCTGCTTGTTGACCGGAGCCAAGGCGAACGAGTCAGAACCGGAGATAGAGGTGGAACTGGACACAAGAGCCATCAGAGACTTCTACCCCAAAGACCCAAACCTGACAAGTGAAAAACAGCTGGTGAGTTTTTCATCTTTTTGTTGCGCAATAGACAGTTTTTACACAAAAAGTCCCAGAACTTTAAAAAGTTAAAAGTGTTTGCTTTTAGTGTGAATTGTTATACTGCCATATTTTAGAGCTGAAAAACAAAAAAATAAAGTAAACATCTTTCCAAAATTTTTTTGTCAAACCAGCTCGGGGCTCTGCAAGAAGTTCTGGAAAAGCTGCAGACTAAAAGAATTCCACCTTGGGAGAAGAAATTTGGTCAAGTTCCCATGGTATATATTTATATTATTATTATTAACTGCGTATAAGTGCGCGTTGCTTGTGCTGGCGACATCGCCATTACGCAGTTGCATGGAAATATGGTGTCTTGCCTTTTTTTCCCCTTTTTTGGTAATTTATATGTAATAGTAAAACATCTCCTAACTTATTTATTTATGAATCAACAGTATTTGTTAGATGGAACTTCTTAATTTTTTTAATGATCCATTACGTCTCCAACCAAGTGCGCTTTTACGCACTACCGCAAATGTTGTAATGGCAAAAGTAACACGATCTTTTCTGTTTTCTCTTGCTAGTGTGATTTGGGCGAGCAGTGCGCGATCAGAAAAGGCTCTCGAATCGGCAAGATGTGCGACTGTCCGCGCGGGGCTTTCTGCAACTTTTTCTTGTTAAAGTGTTTGTGATGGAAACACACCATTCTGAATGGATTGTAACGGGATTGCGTCCATATGCATTATATATCACAAATAACTACAGTTTTATTTATATTAATATTTTTTTAAGTGAAGAGACTGAAGACACCGAGGCAAAGTTGTAAAGAAATCGTTCTTCGAATATTTACGTGATGTAAACATGTGATCCTGTCATATGTAATGTTAATCTGCTGTTTTGTGCATTAAAGTGCAATATAACTTGTTTTGTAAAGTTGTCTGTGTATCAGTTAATTTAATATGTGAGTAATACAAATAATATAATTACAGTCAAACCAAAATGTACTCAGACACCTTGAGAATTTTTCACATTATCACAGTTTATTTGCTATAGTTTAGAAACTGGTAATAAAATATGACAAGAACTCAAGAGTGTCATAACAAATTCATCTTGATAATGTCAGATAACTTTAATAGAAAGGTATGTAACAAAACATGTTCAGGTCAAGTGTCAAATCAATTTTTTGGTCCTAAATTTGTATCAGTTTTACCGGTAGTCCACTGTTGGGTATAATATGTCGCAGTTTATTTTATTTTGCTATCCTCACTAGTGTCCTGCATTCACTAGTAAAAAATATTTAAAAAAATATATCTGGTGTCTGAATAATTTTTGGTTTGACTGTAAGTTTTTGATTAAAAAATACTTTTTTTTTTGCTATAAAAATTTAAAATATATTAAGGATGATTCATAAAAGTTTCCATGAAGGTAAAATAAAATAAAAAAAAAACATCAGATGTGATCCATCCACTCTGTACAGTTAAATTTGGTGGTGTTAAAATACTGAACAGCTGTATTTTAGCTTAAAAATGTCTAGAATAAGACGGAGTCTGTTTATTGAACATTAATGACGTTTCAATGACGTTTCCATTTTCATATTCTGTAAAATAAAAGGCAAAAGGCAAACAATATCCCTCATAGTCACTGTCAGCCACATAAATAAACTGGCCAACGACGGAGAGTTGCATTGAGCAAAAATATCTTTTTAATACAGTATTTATATATTATTTTATTATATATTAGTATTTATTTCTGTCATACCATTATTAAACTACACAAAATGCTGAAGGTCCGCTGCAGAAACTTTGTGGTACGAAAAAATACCTTGTAAACAATGCACCAGGATAAGCATCATACTGTCATTCAGTCAGCTCTGAATATACTTATCTTTGGCTGTAAGTGCTGTATTGATCTTTTCTTTCTCGTTTTGGAATCAATTACTTGCCACTTGTTCCAAACCAAGGCTAAACAAGGTTTTGACAAGTGGCATATGTTGAGACGTCACTTTGTTATTTAGCTTTTGCGCCGCTGGCTCTTTAAGCTAGCTCTTAGCTGTAAGAGTCCGAACCAGATTGTTATGATCAGAGCCTTCAAAGTGAATCCGAAATGAAGTTTGATACAAATAGGGGAAAATGAGTTTGCAAAAAGGCTCAACTTCTCAATTCTTCCCTTTGACCGCCAAAATTGCCTCTCTCACGTCGATGATGAACAATTAGCATAATATGAATTGATAGCTTCACAGGAAGAAGCTGTAAATCTTTGAAGCGTTTTGCTTTGACTCATCCGCCAGGAACTATTTCAGACAGACAATTTGGTGTTGATGGTTATTTGTTAAGATGTGTTATGCTCAACACTGGCTACATCCGTCTTCACCTTGTTTAAAGGTGCTTATGTGTGCCTTTAGACTTATTGCTCGGCTTTGATACTGATGCCATATATGTATGCTGCCCCCCAAAACCGCTTTTGCCAATCAATATTTCATCATTTTTGGACGAAAAAAGAGTGTGATGTTGCCCCCTAGAGACATGAAAGAAAAGTAGAGCCGGGCTTTATATGGCTGTGAAGAGCTGAAGGCTGGCAGTGCTAAATTACTTGTACCATGAATGGATTTCTGCTGCTGTCATTGTGGAGGATTGAACATGGTCATAGCTGTAATCACTTGGTCATTGTGAGGTTGATTGAATGGCCACTTAATCAGGACTGTAACTGGTAGGAGATGATGCCTCTTGCATTATATTGACGTTGGCAGAGCTCAGTTATTTGCTAAGTACTAATAAGGTTCTGCTTCAGAATGAACACATTTGATCTGAGATTAAATTACAGTTTAATAGCTCTGAGACAGTTTAGTAAAGCCTTATATTAGAACTTAACGTAAAACATTTTCAAAAATATATTTAGAATTGTTTAAATGTTTATATTGAAAATTTAAAATACATATTAAATTAATTTTCGTTTTAGAATATAATAAATTGAATTGAAAAATAATTAAATTAAATTTGTTATTAAAAATATAAAGTAGGAAGTACAAATTAAAATATATTTAAAAGCATTGTTTTTTAAATTAACATTTTTATATAAAGTAAAATATCCCGCTTCCTTCTCTCCACCTAGTACTTTCCTGTCATCTCTCTACTGTGCTGTCCATTAAAAAAAAAAAAAAAAAAAAAAAAGAAATTTAGCAACATGTTTAAATGTTTATATTTAAAAATAAATCAGGATATATAATTTAAAATAGATATGAAATTATTCATTGTATATTTAATTTAGATTTACATAATTTATATAATCAATATAATATACAAAATAATTACTATTATTTAGGCTTAATGTTTAATTTAAAAAATATGTAGAAAATACAATTAAAATACATTTGTATTTTACATAAAATGATAAAATAGGATTCAGCGACATGTTAAAATGTTTATATTTAAAATACATATGAAATTATTAATTGTATCTTTAATTTGAAATATAATCAATATAATATACCAAATAATTACAATTATTTAAATGTTTAAATAAAAAAATAGGTAGGAAATACAATTTTAAATACATTCAAAAACATTGTTATTAAATTAATATTTTATTTAAAATAAAATAAAATTCAATTCGATTTAATAATAAATAATAATAATAATAATAAATTAGAATATATGATTAAAAAATACATATGAATTATTATTGTATATTTAATTTCCAATATAAGTAATATAAAAATAGTTACATTTATTTAAATGTTTTATTTTGATAAAATGTATACAATTTTATTTTATTTTAATTTAAAATACATTCAAAAACATTGTTTATTAAATTAATATTTATATTTCAAATAAAATAAAATAGGATTCAGCAACATGCTTAAATGTTTATATTTTAAAATAAATTAGGATATACTATTTAAAATACATAAAAAATATTAATTGTATATTTAATATAGAATATAATATAAAAAATAATTACAATTATTTAAATGTAGGAAATACAATTTAAAATACATTTTAAAACACTGTTTCTCAAATTAATATTTAAAATAAACTAAAATAATAAACTAAAACAATAAAATTAACTAAAATAAAATAAAATAGGATTCAGCAACATGTGCTACTATGATTTGGGTAATACATTATTATATCTTCTTTATGAATTCTTACCAACTTTTGCACTTTTCTATTTCACATGTTGAGATTTAGTTTTAGACCTCAAGAACAATTTTTAGATGTTGCTCATTTATTTATGCTTGCAATCTGTGTGCAGTCTTTTCAGTGAATATCTAATATAACTTAAAACATTTGAAACTTGACATAAATTATATGTACAATATATCATTAAATATATTAAAAAGTAAAACAATATAAATAAAGTATTACATGAAACAAAAAATTACATGAAAAGATATCAATAATACATTACAACTCATTAAGTAAAAAATTACATGTTTAATATTTAATAAATATAAAACATTAAATTAAACTAAATATTTAATACATTTAATTTAACATTTTTCATATTTAATATTTCCCTGATGTTGAGATTCAAAATCTGGCCTTAAGCACAACCTTCAGATGACGCACCTTTTTTAATTTCCTTCTGCTTGCATTGGGTGAGACTTTCTACTGACTATCCATTAAGTTCTAAATTAATATAAATTATATGTAAAATTTTCTAATAAATATTATTATATTAAACTAATGTTTAAATTATTATTTTTTTTTATGTTTAAAATAAATTCATAAATTTGAACTTAATAATAACAACATGAAAATATATAAATAAATATTATAGAATAAAAAAACGGCTTCAATTTTACTTTTCAGGTTTTGACCTCGACCACAACCTTCAGATGACTGACCTTGCTAATTCTTTTTGCTTGCATTCTGGGTGAGCCTTTCTCATGACTGTCTAATATGGCAGCCTGCAGCTAAAAATACCAGCATCACCTGATGGATCAGAGAGTAGGACTGCAATGTCATCCTACCTGCCGTCTGGATTTCTGAGGTATTTGCTCTGCAGCTTATGTGAAAACTGCCAGATCCATTTCAGCGCCTCAGCTCAGCATTTAAGTTAGGCCAGTTACTGGCCAGACAGCAAAATTTTGGACGTGCCAGTCAAAGCGTCTGTACTTTAAATCCCAAAGGTGCTGAGGATCTGAGGAAACAGACAACAGTTAGAAAGTCATTGAGGTTGCTGTTACTGCTTTGTTCAAAGCATTTATACCTGATATCTGATATGCTGCCTGTTCTATTGTAAGCGCCCTCTACATGACAAACAATAAATACTGCTACAAATGACTCTATATTGTTATTATTTGAAATATATGTATATGTATATGGAAAGGTGAGTACTGCACTTGTCTATAATGTCCAGCAGGGAGCAGTGCGGTCATTTCTATTAGACAGATAGACTGCTGACTCACTGCAAAGTCCAGCCCATGGCCAGACAGGTGCTTCTGCATGTTAACTCATCTTCAGAGGGAAAGCCCAAGTTTTTATTTATTTATTTTTTATATCATCTCCCTCCTTTTCCTCTCTGTTTTAAATCTTTGGTTGCCTTACACTAACAAAATTTGGGAAAGTACTAATCCAGGCAGATTTAAGGATGCATGAAAAATACAACGACAGTATGTTCTTTAAACAGCTTTTTAAAAAATACTTTTTGTAATTTAATGCAATGCAGATCTTTAACGATAATGAGATTGGATGCAGTCAGTCTATTAGTGTTATTTCACACATTAATGTTATTACTTTATTGTTTTATTATTATTATTATTGTTGTTGTTGTTGTTGTTGCTGCCTAATCATCCATGAAAGTTGCCTGAGCTTCAAGCATCAACTGTATATTTAATTTAGAATATAATCAATATAATATACAAAATAATTACAATTATTTAAATATATATATTTTTAAAAATAGATAGGAGATACAATTTTAAATACATTTAAAAAAAAAAACCTTGTTTATTAAATTAATATTTTTATTTCAAATAAAATAAAATAATAAAATGAAAATAAAATAAATAAAATAGGATTCAGCAACATGTTTAAATGTTTATATTTAAAAAGAAAATAGGATACAAAATTTAAAATACATACGAAATTATTAACTGAATATTTAATTTAGAATATAATCAATATAACATACAAAATAATTACAATTATTTAATTTTTTTTTAAAAAAAATAGACAGGAGATACGATTTTAAATACATTTAAAAACATTGTTTATTAAATTAATATTTTTATTTAAAATAAAATAATAAAATTAAAGTAAATTAAATAAAATAGGATTCAGCAACATGTTTAAATGTTTATATTTAAAAAGAAACTAGGATATAAAATGTAAAATACATATGAAATTATTAACTGAATATTTTTATATAATATAATATACAAAATAATTACAATTATTTCAACGTTTAATTAAAAAATAAAGGAGGAATTACAGCACAATTTAAAATACATTTAAAAGCATTATTTATTAAATTCATATTTTAAAAGAATAAAATAAAATAAATATATATGATTAAAAAGTAAAACAACATAAATAAAATGTGCAATATAATTATTGTAATAATGTAAAAATTACATGAAAAGAATAATATTAATAATATTTTATATTATTTTGTATTTATTTTTAAATTTAATATTATATTAATGTTGAGATTACTTTATAATTAATAATAATAATAATAATAATAATAATTTTTGTATTTATGTTTAAAAAATAAATGAAACAAACTTTTTATTGCAAGCCTTATGTTTTGGCATTAACTTGCATTTCATCTGTAATATCAACTTGTATGTTAACTTGTATAATTATTTTTGCAGTGTACAGCATAAAGCTTTTAGCATCATCTGAATAAAACAATGAAATTCATAATTATTCATATTAACAATTAATATATTATTAAATGATTCTACACTGAAAAAAGGAAAAATGGTGTGGGAAAAAATCACTCAGAAAATGCTAGTAATTTTCACAATAACAAAGACATGCAAGTAACATTAAATAAAATTTTTAAAAAAATTATGCTGCATCTCTATCTATCTATCCATCTATCTATCATCCATATGTTGAAATAAATAATTATATACAAAACCACTGGCTATTGTAAAGGAATAACTATTAAACCGTTAAATAGCTATTAATTAACATTAATTATTTATTTACAACAGATGAATATTTACGTGGTTATCTTCTACTGCACATTTTGAGGCACTGCCGAAACCACATCCCATTACATTTGAGTAAATAACGTTGCATCGTATTTGCATCGCGACGCTATTTTTTCAGGCGTCGAGCGTGACATCACACAGCTGCATGGTGTTCTGGCCAATCACACGCAGGTAAACAGCGCCTAGTTTCGCATAGTTTCAGCAGCCCTCCCTGTCTTAACTTTGCAGACAGGGCAGGTGGCAGCAGTTGTCATGGAGATAGCTGCAGGCCCGGCGTCGGTGCGAGGGGTTGTTTCCATGGAGATCCCGCCCCGAGGTGCGCTGGCAGCGGTGGAGGAGGACGAGGACCGCGAGCAGACGGGCTCCGAAGAGCGGCTTCAGCATCCCGGCCAGCTCCGCCGCCGCGGCCCGACCTCCCGCCAGGGAAACTTTTACATGCTCGTCGTGATCGGAGAGATCGCCACAGAGCACCAGCTGCACAACGCCAGACAGCACATAGAGCGCGGTGAGCCTCTGACTGCAAGCATGCCTCATCTCACACATTAAATATGTTTTATGATTTTTCATTTTTTGAAAATCTAATTCTTTGGTTGAATAAATATACGTACTGATAGTGAATCATGACAGACAACAACTGTATCCTCATGCCTATTTACATTTATTATTATTGTACTATTTGATATTGTCAAAAAATCACGGAAATGTCTTGCATACTTCATCTTAAGTTAATATATATATATATATATATATATATATATATATAAGCTGCATACTATGCTGCGGTGGGCGTGTTCATGTAATTACTGACATACTTCAGTACAAACGACATTGCTAATGCTAATTTCCAAATGAGTCCAATGCTATACTTTGCCTAATAGACATAATTAAATAACTTCTACGCGTCGCCTGTCATGTGTATTTCTTTGGAGCGTTATATGATCCGATGAGACCATTGCATACTAGTTCCAGCAGCAGCAGCAGCAGCAGCAGCACACTGCGGCGACATCGCTCGACTGCACAGAGCACTGCGCCATGAATTGTGCATTTTTGGATGAAATTGATGAAGCTGCAGTTTTGATGATCTGTATGGTTGCTGTTTAAGATGTTGTTTATGTACTACTATGTTTTTGGGCAGGTGTTTAAACTTACTGTAGGCCGGTGATTAATTATGGGAGTAGGAGTGTCCCTAGTGTTTATTTTGTCAAGAATAAAATACTCAAGGAAAAGGTGCATATGATCTGAGGGGAAAAAGGTACAAAGCTGTCACTTGGGGCGGTACCCTTAGGTACAAAAGCTAAAAGGTACATCCTTCTGTCTTATTTACCTCTAAATTGGCACCAAAAGTACATATTAGTACTTTAAAAGTATATTTGTATTTTTTTTTTTTTTTGCAGCTTGTTATTCAGAAGCATCTAAGTTTAAGCATCCAAGAAGCATGTAACATCTTTAGCTCTTAACTTATTATATGCCACAAAATGTTAAATATGACTTTAAAAAAGGGTTTACATTTTTCATAGACGTAAACAATTGAAACCGTAATTTGTTTAGTTACTAATTGAAATGGCTTTGTTTTTTCTCCTTTAGCTTGTTACAATAATTCTCATTAATTCTAATTGATTTCAAAAATGTTATTTTAGCTTTTCAATATTTTTGTAATCTGCAATTAAATTAAAAGTTGCCAAAAAAGTTTATGAAATTTATAACTTGTACTTTGGTTTAAAAGCAGCAAATAAATATAAGATTTTAATTTTAGTGAGTATCTTTTTCTTTTCTTTTTTTTTTTTTTTTTTTACAGTGCACAAATCTTTAACTTACGATGGCATTTTAGTGCAACATTAAAAAATTAAGCAGATTATGAGATTTAAGTCATAAAATTACAGGAATAAGGTAATAACAATACAAGAATAAAGTTGAAATATTCTGAGAATGGAGTTGAAATATTTCATTATATTTGCATGTGCAATATAGGCTATTAAAATATAACTTTAATCCTTTGATTGCTATGACTTAATTCTGTAATTTTGACTTCATGACTTTTTTTCTCAAAATATTTTGAATCTATTTTCATAATTTTGACTTTTTTGTAATTTTATTCATGTTATTCTCAAAATATTTTTACTTTATTCTCATATTTGCTACAAATTTATTTTTGTACTTTTCACTTTTTTCTCAAACTATTTAGATCTTTTTCTTATAATTTTGACTTTATTCTCAAAATATTTAGACTTTATTCTTGTATTGCTACAACTGTATTCTTGTAATTTTGACTTTTTTTCTCAAAATATTTTAACTTTATTCTTATATTGTTATGGTTTTAATTCTTGTTATTTTGTTTTTTTTTCTCAAAATATTTCAACTTTATTCTCGTATTTGCTACAACTTTATTCTCATAATTTTGACTTTTTTTCTCAAACTATTTCAGCTTCATTTTCATATTGCTACAACTTTATTCTCATAATTTAGACTTTATTCACAAAATATTTTGACTTTATTCTCGTATTTGCTACTTATTATCTCTAACTATTTTGACTTTATTATTGCTATGGCTTTATTCAAATAATTTTGACTTTATTTTTAAAATATTTCGACTTTATTCTCGTAATATTGATTTTATTCTTATATTTAAAGGTAAATTTAAAATAAAAAAAAATTGCTACGACTTTATTCTTGCAGTTTTTACTTTTTTCTTGAACTATTTCGACTTTATTCTCGTAATTTTGACTCCACTATTATAATCTTAGATTTTTTTAAATGTGGCACTAAAATGGCATCATATAAACTAGTTTACAGAAAAGCGTATTAAATTTAAAATATGTTAACAGTGTTTTCATATTTCAGAAAAGAAAATAGTTGCTGGTTACTTTTTATTGTAACTTCCTTGCTTTAGTACTCTAAAACATGTTTTTATTGTTTATCTGCCTACTTTTTTCTCATAAAAGTTGGTTTGATGAATGGACATTTCGCGTAACTACTGCCATTTCGTCTAATGACGATGAAGCTTGACTTCTGACTGTAAAACTGGACTTTTGAATTGTAAAACTCCAAAAGTCCATAAGTATATAAAGTAACAAATCAGAGCTACCAACTGCACAAACCTGAGAAACAACCAAATTAGAATATAATATTCAGGATCAGCTATGGTACACTTGTTATGCTACTCACGTTCAGTACATTTACAATCCTGACAGGCTCACTCTGCAGCATTCTCTAATGCTTGGACGTCTAGAAATCTGAGGATTATCTCATTCCTCCTGACAGACTTTTAATCAGCAAATTAGCATATCGACGAGAATAAAATCAATACTGTAAGGAATGTCTTGTGTTTCTATAGGCTGTGTAAATCTTATTCTGAGAAAACAGAAGTATCGGTTCATCTCTGCGGTCATTACCTGGTTTAAATCCCAATGACACAGCATTTCTGAGGACAAACACTGCAGTGTTTGCAAGATTTACACTTCATCTACAAAGCAAAACAGAATCTGAGGAAAATAGCCCTTCATGTGTATGAAAAAGAGAGAAGGAAGGACACAGCCGAGGAGAGTCAAGAGGCGTAGAGATTTCATTTCATTCCCTAATTCTGCAATTTGGACTTTGAAGTTCAGCGCAGAAGGAGCTTAAGACACATCTAAAATTTTGGGATGTTATGTAACACTCAATGAGTATTCTAAGCACAACACATTAAATCTCATGTTTGGAACTATATGGCAGATGTCTGATACTATACTGAAAAACTGGGGTTGAAATATTACAACCTAAACCTAAAAGTATGTCATTATGTGAAATGAGGGTGTGAATGAAAAAGGTAACTGCTTATATTGATCATGTCAAATTTCTCTCTGTACCTGCAGGTATCCGTTCCTGGGACATCAGTGTTTCAGAATGTGACCTGGACCAACAACTACAGCTTTTCATAACCAGACATTCCGCCCAGTTCTCAGCCGAGGTCAGAGGTCAGTCCGATTGAAAGGATGGCATCTAGATCCTGCAGTAGAGTTAAATGCAAATGAAGTCAGAAGTTTACATCGAAATCTAAACATAAACACATATAGCTTAAAATTGAATGAATATCATTTCATTGCAACTGTTCATTTTCATTTATTTCCCTGCATGCCACACACAAATATTTTCAGTTGGAGTCAAGCTGTTCATACACAAATTGCCAGCCCAAGGTCACACCGCAGTGATCTTGCTTACACAGCAAGCTCACAGATAACACACACGATATGCAGCTAATGCAGCGCTGAGAATCTCTCCACGGGGAGTCCAGCATGTGTGTTTGCATGGGTCCTGCTTCCACTGTACTGCCTGGCACAGTGGTAATCAAAGAGCTGTGTCAGGAGGAGCTGCAGAGCCAGTGCTTGACTGCTGCAGTGTGTGTGTTGGGCGGGACGGACCTTGATCTGTACAGTGGGTTGAGCTGAGGCAGAATCATAAAGGCGCAAATGTGCCTCGGTGTAAGACAGGCCGTTTTATAAAAAGTGAGAAGCTGTTTTTCAAAGACTAGCATGCTATTCATTTCCTAACTGCTGAGAAAGTGTTTTACTATCCATTTTAAACCTTAAGCTGCTGTCAGAGGAGGTGAATGATTCAGTAGCTAGAGACAAATTTCATGCAAATGGCAGTGTAATTTAACGAAAGTGCTTTTGTTCTGAATATATATAGGCACGAGACTGCATGTAATCAAACAGTTCAAACCGTGATTGTGAATGTCATAATGCTTTAGAGCACTGCAGAGATGATGTATTTCTGTAAGCCAAAACACTTCAGCGTTTCTGTTTTTTTCGTTCTGAAGTCAGTGAACAGGTTTTTGGTTAAATGAGTGAAATAAGGTTTGTGGTTAACACAAGCTCAGGTGGTTGTTAAAGGCATAGTTCACCCAAAAATGAAAATTAACCCATGAGTTACTCACCCTCAAGCCCGTCTAGGTGTATATGACTTTCTTCTTTCATACGAATAGTCGAAGTTACATAAAAGAAATGTGGCTCTTCGAAGCTTTATAATGGCAGTAAATGGGTGTTGAGATTTTGAAGTCCAATAAAGGGCATCCATCCATCATACAAAAAGCTCCACACAGCCCAGAGGGAACAATAAAGGCTTTCCGAAATTGATGCATTTGTATAAGAAAAGTATCCATATTTAAAACTTTACAAACCGTAATCTCTAGCTTTTGCTAACTGTGGTACAAGTGTTCACGAGAGAGTGGCGTTCCAGTGGATGACGTAGGACATACACGTAGCATAAGCTCTAGTGAGAATATGCTAGTCTCGCGAGCACCAAGTTTTGTTTACAGCAAAGGGAAACTAGTTTTCTCTTAGCTTATATTGAAATTCTCTGACATTTTTCTTTACAAATCCTCTTTCGTATGTCTAATTTGTTTTGTTTTGCTCTCTTTTCTTACAAAAACGCATTGATTTGCTTCAGAAGGCCTTTATTCAGAAACGGAGCCATGTGGAGTACTTTTTATGATGGATGGATACACTTTATTGGGCTTTAAAATCTCAACAGCCATTCACTGCCATTATAAAGCTTGGAAGAGCCAGGACATTTTTTAATATAACTCTAATTGTATTCGTCTGAAAAAACAAAGTCATATACACTTAGGATGGCTTGAAGGTGAGTAAATCATGGTTGTTGGGAACATTAAATGTCAACACACCAAACAAGAAACCTCGACTACTCACTAGTTTGCTTTCACAGCCTCATTATGTTTTTATGTATTAATGCTTTCACAAACTATTCCAACTCAAACCTTTCAGGGAAAATAGTTATTTCTTTAAATCACTGAAAAAGTTGTCGGAGATCTTAATAGAGACGGAGTGCATTTAAGCCACGCCCACACCGGGGGTGGGGGGAGGGGTACAATTCAATGCTCTCCATTGACTTTGTATTGCGGGAAGCTGCCTCTTTGTCATTTGACTTATTTCAAAAAACAGAACAATGTCTGAAAGCTGCTATGTGACAAGCTAAAAAACCCAGAACAATGTTTTTATATAAGCTGTCGACTCAAGGACACAAATAGTTGTGAATGTCAGAGTATTTCATGTTGAGCCATTCAGGTGGATAATTTCTCCAACAAAAGGAAGGTAAGAAAAAGAAGCACTGACATAGACCAATGAAATGTAGTTTCTCAATATATCTCCTCTCAGGTTTACATCGGGTGGTGAAATAATCCTTTGACATGGTTAAAAATAATTATTGTTTCCTGTCGCGATTAAGTTTCCTCTAACACGTTGTACTTTACTTTTGTTTCCTTAAACGCTCGTTTTTTGGGTCGACGGCTTATAAAAATGTAGTTCTGGGTTTTTTAGCTTGTTTACTGTACACCTTGTCACATAGCCACTTTTAGACATTGTTCTGTTTTTTTGTTATAAGTCAGAAATGGCAAGGAGACAGCTTCCCGCAATACAAAGTCAATGAAGAGCGTTGGATTGTTGAGTGAACAATTCAACGACTCACTCATAAAACAATGGCTGCATCTGAAATCACATACTTCCTTATTATCATGTGAACAGAGTAGAATGTATTCAGACAGTAGTCAGGATTAAATTCATACTACACACAATCACAGAACAAACTTTTTAACGTAATTATTTAAAAGAAGTACTTAGAGATTTCGGATGCAGCCAATGATTTGTTTTATTCCTTAAAGGGATAGTTCACCCAAAAATGAAAATTCTGTCATTAGTTACTCACCCTCATGTCGTTCCAAGCCCATTGTTCATCTTCAGAACACAAATTAAGACATTTTTGATGAAATCCGAGAGCTTTCTGACCCTGCGTAAACAGCAACGCAACTGACATGTTCAAGGCCCAGAAAGGTAGTAATGACATCGTTAAAATAGTCCATGTGACATCACTGGTTCAACCGTAATTTTACAAAGCTACCAGAATACTTTTTGTGCACAAAGAAAACAAAAATAATGACTTTATTCAACAATTTCTTGTTTTTCATCTCAGCAGATGCACATAAAACAGTCTTCGTAAGCATGTCTGATGATTTTGACAAGAGAGGATGACTTGCCCAGCCTTACTTACTTAAAGAAGAACTCCACTTCCAGAACAACAATTCACAAATAATTTACTTACCCCCTTGTCATCCAAGATGTTCATGTGTTTCTGTCTTCAGTCATGAAGAAATGTTTTTTGAGGAAAGCATTTAAGGATTTTTCTCCATATAATAGACTTGATTGGTGCCCTGATTTTGAACTTACAAAATTTAGTTTAAATGCAGCTTCATGTTTCGATCATTTTTTTCGAAAAATAAAAATTTGTATACTTTTTAAGCACAAAAGCTCGTGTAGCACAGGCTCTGGGATGGGTGTTCACGTACTACTGAATCACATCGATAGGTCATGTGGAACACAGGCGGAACCACAGATCCAGTGTTTACAAAGCGAACGTGCAACGAATAAGAAAGTGCAAGTAAGTCAAACGCTGTTTACAAACAGAATGGTAGAACGACGTCGAGAAAATAACATGGAGTACACAGACGATGAACTTGTGGTGATTCGAAGACGTGATTCATAGTAGTGATGGGAAGTTCGGATCATTTTACCGACTCGGACCTTTGAGTCTCATTCAGCAAAATGAACAAATCTTTTTTCGAGTTATTTCGTTCCTTTTAGCAAAATCAGCATCACATGATAGCCCCATAAGATGAACGAACGACTTGAAAAACCTGAAGACTCGAAACGGGTGAACTAATTCCAGTACAAAACCTAATAGGATGTTGTGCATGCGCGACTGAACAAATCACTCCCCGAGACGACTCGTTCTTCCCAAGTCACATTGAAGATTCGTTCAAAATAAACAAATCGTTCAAGAACGACTCGCGGACGCGCATCCCAGAACCTGTGCTACACAAGCTTTTGTGCTTAAAAATTTTTATTTTTATTTTATTTTATTTTATTTTATTTTTCGAAAACAATGACCGTTCGTTTCGCTATATAAGACCCTTCTTCCTCGGCTGGGATCGTTTAGAGCCCTTTGAATCTGCATTTAAACTGCATTTTGGAAGTTCAAATTCGGGGTACTAACGAAGTCCATTAAATGAAGAAAAATCCTGAAATGCTTTCCTCAAAAACCATAATTTCTTTACGACTGAAGACAGAAAGACATGAACATCTTGGATGACAAGGGGGTGAGTAAATTATTTGTAAATTGTTGTTCTGGAAGTGGACTTCTTTAAAACAGAACCAGAATGCGTGTCAAAGACTGACACAGAGGAAAACAAATTGTTGAATAAAGTCATTATTTTTGTTGTCTTTGCGCACATTAAGTATTCTTGTAGCTAAAATTTTCAGTATTTAAATGAACAGTTTGAAAGAATGATTCTATGACTCACTCACATTGACTCACTTGTCACCACCTATTGACATCATGATGTAACCTGCAGTAAGTCGCCAGAGTTTTGCTACAGTGTGCAGCAAAAATAAGGTATTTTGAGTGGTAATATTACTGCAAACCCGGCAGAAATCCAAAAAACCAAGAAAGTCCAAAAGCTTAGAAAAGTAATAGCACATCTCTCCTCAATAAGCTACATTATTTGAGATATCACACGTCTTTAACACGTCAGCTGTGTGCCTAGTAATGCTAACTATGGTTAAAAGAGCACTAATAAACTGCAACAGCAGAAAATGGATGGAACAAAGCTTAGGAGGTGGACTGATGCCCTCTGACCCTGCTGAAGGGCGTGATGTGTGCTTAGATCAGATTGTGATGACTGGTCTGTGGGGTGATACAAGGTTAACAACCACTAAAGGTTGATGTCTCAGATTGTGCTTTTTTCGTGGCTCAAGGCCTGTCAGACACAAGGCTCCCAGGCTGATGGTGCAAATGGGACCACAGTATCGATTTGACCGTATCATATTTAGCATGCACCTTAGCATAGATCAATGACATTCAAACTAAGGGGAATTCAGTGGCTGTCCTAGGGCACAAATAGATGTGTTTCTATTCTAATTGGGAACAAAATGATAGATAAAGTATTGACTAAAAAATTGATTTGTCTAGGACTGATGGATGTTTTGTTCAATTTTTCCACCATATAAGCATTTATAAAGTCGAACTATTTTTTATACTACGTTTTTTTTTTTAATTGTGTTCTCAGTCCTTCACAAGCTCTTTTATAAATATAAAATGATAAACTGCTGCCATCTAAAGGATATTATGAGTAATGCAGAACATACTGTATCAACCGAGGTAAAACCTATCTATCTATTTTTTTTAAGGAATTCAATAATATTTCAACCATTTTGTATTTGTAGACACTCCTTGCACCCCTTCTCATTTCTCATCTATTTTGGTAAGTATCTGTTTTAATGCCTGGTTATATCCTCACAGCTCTTGGGTGTGATCTGCACTGAGAGTTACTCAGCAGTCTGAAGCCCTTTGAGAACCGAGAGCTGCTCCTTTGTGCTTTTCCTGTTAATGAACTGCAGGTGGCTAAAAGATACAGCTGTGTCATTCTTATTATGCAGCACATTTTCATATTTCGGAATATATTGGATAAAATATCAGACTATCAGAAATTTTAAAGATGGAAATCATAGTAGTCATGTATTATAATTATGATATTCACTACCATTCAAAAGTCTGGGGAGTCAATAAGATTTTTTAAAAGATAATTTCAAGTGATAGTTCACCCAAAAATGAAATTACTCACCTTCATGTAATTTCAAACCCATAAGACCTTTGTTTTTCTTCATTCTGTTCAAAAGTTTTCACCCTTGGCTCTTAATGCATCGTGTTTCCTTCGGAAACATCAGTGTTCATTTGAACCTTCTGAGATTTTTCTGAAGAACAGCAGGCAGTTTAACTGTTCAGGACAAACAAGTGACTCATTAACAACTATCACAAAACAAAAAAACAGCTGTAGTTAATTCAGGTAACAACACTGTTAAGAATCAAGTGTACAGAATGTAAACTTTTGAACAGGGTCATTTTTATAAATTCAACTCTTGTGGACTATATGTAAATATCTTTTATGTGAAATATCTTATTCAGGTCAGTACTAAATAAAAAATAACGTACATTTTGTATGACGCCTCTTATTTTGGTAAAATAATTGACATTTTGCAGATTCTGCAAGGTGTATGTAAACTTCTGACTTCAACAGTACTGCACTTACAGTCCTACACAAGCCTTCTTGATGAATGGAAAACTGAGCGCTTTCTGACCCGGCATAGACAGCAATGCAACGAAAAGAGAAGAAATTGTTGAATAAAGTCATTATTTTTGTTTTCTTTGAGCACAGAAAGTATCCTTGTAGCTTTATAACATTACAGTTGAACCACTGATGTCACATGGACTATTTTAATGATGTCCTTAGTACCTTTCTGGGCCTTGAATGTGTCTATGCAGGGTCAAAAAGCTGTCGGATTTCATCAAAAATATCTTAATTTGTGTTCAAAACAGCACTGATACCTCCAGTGTCTGACACAAACAAAGAAATGACGTCGAAATGACATTAACGTCTCCCAGATTATATAAAGTCAAAAACATCAAGCGTCTCGCAGCAGGAATGACCTCGATCAGTCAGTGCCTCAGTGTCTTGAGGTTTAGCTGCGGCTGGTGGAGAGGTTCGGGGCGAGGAAACGGCATGATCAGTGTTTTCATTTTTACTGAGTCACTCAACCTCCTCCTCTCTTCTTCTACTATGTTTCCATGGTGACCCGCATCTTGGCATGAGTCAAGGTGAGCGTCGACGTGAGGGGCTAATGAGTTCGCTTTGTGAGGAGAGAAGTACTATGTGCACATTATATCAAGAATAAAATGAAAACAACAACTGTTGTTAACCAATTAATATGACACTATATGAGGCCATGATATCTTAATGTGTTTTAAGAAATGCCGTGAGCAGGAATAGCGGCTTGGAGTAAAATTAATTGTTTTATATTAGGTACTGGCATAATTGGCTTTTTATTAAACTGTGACCACCACTGCATTAGCTGCTGACAGGCTTCATCCCCTCAAATATCCTATTAGAGAGACCGAATGAGACGTTTCGACCACCGTTATGCTCTATGAATCAGCGGTTGGGAAGACTGATTGTCTGCAGGCGGGAAAGTAATGGTCTGGAGAAGAATTTTCTGATATTTCCAGTTCCGTCTGAGTCACAAGTTCCCTTCAGACTTTCTCACAAAGTCTATAATACCTAGAGAAAACTGCAAGTTAGCTTTCCCATTCATCATGAAGGCTTGCGTAGGACTGTAAGTGAAGTACAGTTGAAGTCAAAAGTTTACATACACCTTGCAGAATCTGCAAAATGTCAATTATTTTACCAAAATAAGAGGCGTCATACAAAATGCATGTTATTTTTTATTTAGTACTGACCTGAATAAGATATTTCACATAAAAGATGTTTACATATTGAGAAAATAATAGTTGAATTTATAAAAATGACCCCGTTCAAAAGTTTTCATATGGTACACTTGATTCGTAACAGTGTAGTTACTTGAATGAACCACAGCTGTTTTTTTTTATTTAGTGATAGTTGTTAATGAGTCCCTTGTTTGTCCTGAACAGTTAAACCACCTGCTGTTCTTCAGAAAAATCGCAGAAGGTTCAAACACTCACTGATGTTTCAAAAGGAAACACAAGGCATTTAGAGCCAAGGGTGAAAACTTTTAAACAGAATGCCTCAATATAATTTTTTTTTTTTCATTTAGGACTGCCTTTCAGAAGCTACACAAGATACTTACATGTTTCCCAGAAGACAAAATAAGTGAAATTTACCCTGATCTTCAAATTCAAAAGTTTTCACCCCTCTGCTCTTAATGCATCGTGTTTTCCTTCTGAAGCATCACGAAGCGTTGAAACCTTCTGTAATAGTTGCATATGAGTCTCTCAGTTGTCCTCAGTGTGAAAAGATATTAAAATCATACAGTCATTGTTGCAAAGGGTTCAAATACACAAAAATGATGAAAAACCAAATAATTTGTGGAAGGATTTTTCTGAAGAACAGCAGGCAGTTTAACTATTCAGGACAAACAAGGGACTATCACTAAACAAACAAACAAACAAACAAACAAAAAAACAGCTGTGGATCATTCAGGTAACAACACAGTATTAAGAATCAAGTGTATGTAAACTTTTGAACAGAGTAATTTTTATAAATTCAACTACTATTTTCCCTTGTGGACTATATGTAAACATCTTTTATGTGAAATATCTTATTCAGGTCAGTATTAAATAAAAAATAACATGCATTTTGTATGACCCCTCTTATTTGGTAAAATAATTAACATTTTGAAGATTCTGGAAGGTGTATGTAAACTTTTGGCTCGAACTGTACGTGAAGTAACCAGCCAACAGCACCTAGCTCATGCTAAACAGAATCTGACCCAGACTTTCCCTCTCATGCCGTCTGACTCTATTATCAGTGTTTTTTTTTTTTTTTGGCTAGTCGAAAACTTTAAAGCTGGTCTTCACAACCCCAAACGCATTTTAAGAGTGTAATTTTGCTTACGTTGCTGATATAAATTTAGCCTGCACAGTCAAAATCTTTGCTTTAACAGTTTAAATGGAGAAAAAATGAGTTGTTTTCTTTAATAGTGGCACTGGGAGTAAAACAAGGGTCCTCGTGTACAAGTTCATACCAGCCGTTTGGCTCTTTCCTTTTTCTCTCAGGATACACACACAAAGGAAATTAGTACTCTAGAGCTGAAGCCTCAAGCAGGACCTATTTATAATATAAGCACTGAGCCATAATTATGAATTTCCCTGATGCTGAAGGGGGAAGTGAACGATCACATGATTTTCAGATAGACTGATAATTAAAGCCCAGAGCCAAAACTTCATACCTCTGAAATTTTTAAAAGCTATTTTGGAGTAGGCTTATGCAGTATGTGTGTATATTTCTGTTCAGAAGGGTTTTTTAATTAATTCAAGAATTAAAATAATAGTTCACCCAAAAATTACAATTCTGTCATTAATAACTCACCTGCATGTTGTTCCAAACCCGTAAGACCGTTGTTCATCTTTAGAACTCAAGTTAAGATATTTCTGATGAAATCTGAGAGCTTTCTAAACCTGCGTAGACAGAAAAGACATTGTCAGCATGCCGTAAAATTGCTGAATTTTAGGTGATGAAATACTAATACTACAAAATAATAACATTTAATATAAATACAAAGTCTAAACTGCTCACAAACGGGCTGCTCTTCACACCAGCAAAAGAAGTTCATACACTGTGGCCTTGAGGGAATGAGGTGGAATTCAAGAGGTAAATATATCCACCAAATATTATTCATCTCTGAAAATCAATTTATCCAGTTCCAGGCTGTACAATATTTGTAAGTGCTAGAACAAACACAATCCCCTCAGTTGTTTGAGCAATCTTCAGTAGGCTTTTGTTTTTCGACTGATACAAAAGGCCAGTGAGACGTTCGCACAGACACTGAAACGAGGAACAAAACAAACACTCAAGATGATTAAACAGATTATCATTTGTGTTTTGACATTTTTAATGCATTTTTAATATTTCATTTTATCAACATCACCTCATGTTTCAGAGGGGATTTTTTTGTGAAAATGTGTTTGTGAGTTGTCATACATTATGGATGAATACACTGCAAAAAATGCTTTTCTTACTTAGATTTTTTGTCTTGTTTCCAGCCAAAATATCTTAAAATTCTTAAATCAAGAAGGATTTTCTATACAAGTAAAAATGATTGTTTTGTTTTCAGAAAAAACAAGTCAAAATTAAGTGAGTTTTTGCTCAAAACAAGCAAAATAATCTTGTTTTCATCTTGAAATAAGAATATTTTGCTTACCCCATTGGCAGATTATTTTGCTTGTTCTAAGCAAAAACGCACTTAAATCTGATGTCTTTTTTCTGAAAACAAGACAATAATTTTTGCTCGTCTAGAAAATCCTTCTTGATTTAAGAATTTTTAGATATTTTGGCTAGAAACAAGACAAAAAATCTAAGTAAGAAAAGCATTTTTTGCAGTGTAGCAAACAATAGGTGAAGTTAGCAGATTCTGGTGATTCAGTTTCACAGAATTTGTTTTGTAACTAGCACCAAAACTAGGTTTTGGTTAATATGGAATAGTGGAAGACTTTCTTTCAGATTATATATCATAGAGTACTGTCAGATTTAAATACTTTTATTCAACAAAGATGCATTAAATTGCTTAAAAGAGACAGTAAAGATGTTTATAATGTTACAAATGATTTATGTTTTAAATAGGTTTCATTTAGGGCTGTGACGGTGGCAGTTTTTTTTCCACCGCGGTGGTAATGGACCAACTACCGTCGCAGTGTTGATATATTTATATATTTATACATACATATGTATATATATAAATGAAGATTGAAAATTCAGCTTTTCGATGACAGGAATAAATTACATTTTAAAAATGGAAACGTTTCAAATTGTAATAATATTTCACAATATTACAGTTTCACTCTATTTTGATCAAATAAATGCAGGCTTGGTGAGCATAAAATACTACAAAATTTTCAAATGATAGTATATACATTTCACTGAGCATTTTTTTCCAAAATGTTTAAAAAGACAATATCATAGTGTTTTACAGACATTCATTCATGCATTTTGTGCTGACATCCTGAACAGCAGAGGGCGGTCAGTCATGCATAATTGAGGCTGTTCAATAATTTATGATTTGGATATTGATAACACTGCAGATTCTGTTTGAGTCAAAGCACTAAAGCAGAGTGTAAAAAAATACCTGGCAGTGATTTTAGCATTACTTCATCTATATGTTGTTTTCAATGAGTCATTGGATGGATGCATTAATTATGACAGTAGGTTTTCCAGGGCATTGCAACAGCATTTGATCATTAGTTAATTACAACTACTCAGAGTGGAAGTGAGAGAGAAAATCATGTTT
This sequence comes from Labeo rohita, assembly GCF_022985175.1. Classification (NCBI taxonomy): domain Eukaryota; kingdom Metazoa; phylum Chordata; class Actinopteri; order Cypriniformes; family Cyprinidae; genus Labeo; species Labeo rohita. The sequence continues at coordinate 13,824,747 of NC_066893.1, forward strand.
GCTCCATTCATTTCACAATCACAACCATATGAATGAGAACTTTAATAAGACATTAAATCTTCATAAATTGAGCTTTGCTGATTATCTGTGGCTGATTTGAGTGTGAATTACGTCCGGAAACCATCTCAAAATATATCTGATTGTTCCACAGAAGGGAAATTGAAAATATGGCCTGTCTGGCAGAATGGGCACAGCGGAAAAAAAACACTGCACCAAAATTCTCTTATCATGCCATAAAGCCATGCAGTGCCTGCAGCAAACTTATTCAGGTCAAGTACTCATTCAGTAAGGCTGTATCAGACTATAAAAAAACATGAAATGATAATGTGACGTTTCTGGGTGAAAAAGAGACACAATGTATGGCAGAACATGATTCAATCCATTGAGATTTGACTGGATTGTGAAAGTGGCCTCTATATGACATGTGGTTGGAATAGAGGGGCTGACAAATGAAACAGGCTCCATTTTGATTTCATGTTGACCTAAAAGAAAAATAATGACTTGAAAGAAAGTGATTTTAGTCTTTTGGCAAATCTTCATGACTCGAAAACAGATAAGTGGAATGTGCTCGGATACTCAGATGACCTTCTACTTTCATCGCATTTGATGGACAATTCACAATCCCATGAGGTCAAAATAAATTCAAATGTAGTACTTACTCAGTATGCGATTTCAAAAGTTTTTTAAAAGTTGAACTTTTTTTTTTAACTTAAGCGTCACGTTTTTAGAATGCTGTGTCATGAGACGCTTGAAAAACATGAACACAGTGGTCAAATATGTCTGTCTAGCACATTTACATAGAAAAACACTAAAAGCAGTTATCTAGAAATGCTGTTTTAGGGACCATTTGCCAACAGCCCCTTTAGGAATGTTCGATTCCAGGTTTTTCAGAGTCGGCTCCTGGTCTTGGGATCGACACTTAGACTCCTTTTATGTTACATCAAAACGGGATCAGGAATAATACAAGCCTGCAGTCGTTATTACACATTTAACTTTAAGTGTAATGTAAATGATGTCCCTTACTAAATGTGTAGTATAAACCCATGAAAGATTTAAGCTTCACATCATTTTATTCATATTTTGAACTATAGGGAGCGCCATTATTTCTGATGATGTGAAATGGTTGCACTCTTTTCTGCTCGGAAAATAAAATACTGATACGATGCCACATTGCGCGGCTTTTGGTTGTAATTTTCCATCATCTAATTTGCGTCATTCGCATCACCTGGCACGAATTCACATCTATTGCATAGACTTTGTGTAATCTGCTTGCACGAATAATTAAATTCGCTTTTGGTGTGAACACACCATAAGTCTTGACTGCTTTCCTAGCGATAAAAGGAGGAGAAACGTTTGGTAAGATGCCTGTAGATGAATAAAACTTCCTAAAGACCTGCATCTTTGTTCTCTCCACTTCAGGGTTGCCAGGCTTTCACAACAAATGCGCCCAATTGCAACTCAAAACTAGCCCCAGTAAAATTGAGTTACGGAGGGTAAAATATATGTTTTTTGGTGGGGTTTCTCTGTTAAAATTTGCATTTCAGGGGCTAAATTTTACATTATTGGGGGCGTTTCAACCCACGGACATGAAAAACAACCTGCGGCAACATTGTTAAAGTAGCCCAATTCTTGACTTGGCAACACTACTCCACTTTAGCCCCGATGTCTCTTAGGCTTTTAGTAGACCACAGCTGCTGAAAGAGCTTACAATGGCAGAGAGAAGAAATGCTAGATGGCATCCTGGCAGGATGTAAACATGTCGATGCTTGTCATGACGCCACTGTTTCTCAGCACGGATTTCACTCAATATCCAGGGGCGTTTAGACTCCTTGTGAGGAAAAATTGATGGTACAGCATTTGGTGCTGTACCAAGGCTTTGCTTATATCCATCACCACCTGTAAGCTCTTTCAGTAGCTGTGGTCATCGTATCAGTATTTTTTTTTCCAAGTTGTGTTGCGATAAAAATATCAACATGTAGCACCAGTAGCTCACTGAGTGCAACCATTTTATGTCATCGAAATAATTGCGCCCCCCCCCATAGTCCAAAATATGTATAAAACGATGTGGATTTTTTTAAATAATGCAAATCTTTAATGGGTTTTCTACTAGATATTTCAGTAGGAAACATAATTTACATTATATTAAGCCATACAAGTCTTAAAGACTGCTATGGTGCCCCGAGTTTGAACTTCCAAAATGCAGTTTAAATGCAGCTGCATACGATCCCAAATGCGGTTGTTAAAGGGGTCATCGGATGGCCATTTTCCACAAGTTGCTATGATTCTTTAGGATCTTGAAGAAAAGTCTATAATATACTTTGGTTAAAAATTCTCAATTGTAGTGTAAAACAACACCATTTTTACCTTTTATCTTTACCAAAAATCAACTCATTCTGAAGGATTGTTGCTTTAAATGTGCTCAGAGAGATTGTTTATGATTTGTGCGAAGATAGACGCATTTATGTAGATCGAGAGGCGCATTGTGCACTATGTTCATTATTACATCCAGTAACACGACATCTCAATCGCTCAATCGGAGATATTCTTGTCTAACTTACATCCCTGCTCTGCATCGAAACAATGGAGGTCGGACTGTTACAGCTGATTTAGGGCGGGTCTGAGGTAAGACACTCATGTCAAACAACTATCGTGGGAGTGGCCTCTGTCGGTGTGAGAATGGCTCGATTTGAAAAAGGGGATATTATTTTTACAGATTAATTAAAAACCACTGCATGGATTTTTATCATTGTAGGATAGATGTGTACATGCACTGCCAACACACATTAATACTTAAAATGTAAAAGTGAACTTTGCATCCGATGACCCCTTTAATGATCCCAGCCGAGGAAGAAGGGTCTTATCTAGCGAAGCGTTCGGTTATTGTCTTGCTCGGCCTGAACTCTTTATATTCTGGTTAACAGGGTATGTGAAAAAACTCCAATTGTATTTTTTTTCCCTCAACTTCAAAAATCATTTATCTACATCATTGCAGAAATACCGACCCAGTCTTTGCAAAGTGAACATGCAAAGAAGATCAAACACCCTTAACAAAAAAAGTAAAACTGTGATATAGGATGATTTTGCAGTTGAGGGAGAACATGAGATGGGAATTTTTCGACATACCCTAAGAGTTATGAACCGAAAAAAAAAGTTCAGGCAGAGTAAGACAAGACGAGCGTTTGAGATTAAAAAGTATATAAATTGTATTATTTTTATGAAAGTAACTGATTGTTTCGCTAGATAAGACCCTTCGTCCTTGGCTGGGATCGTTTACAACTGCATTTGGGATCGTTTGAAGCCACATTTAATCTACATTTTGGAAGTTCAAACTCGGGGCACCATAGAAGTCCACTATGTGGAGAATAATCCTGAAATGTTTTCCTCAAAAAACATTTCTTTTTGACTGAAGAAAGAAAGACATGAACATGTCTTCTCCTTTAATACCCAGAGTTTCCTTTAATGGAAGGAATTATTGAGGTTAGTTAATAATATAAATAATATCACTACATTATAGTGGACCCCCCTATATACTGTAGTGGATTAGAGAATCAGTGGACAAGTGAGTGATTTCAGACAACGAGAGTCGATTCCTGTTCTGGAGTCGACTCCGACTCTAGGGCTATTCAGAGTTAAGGAATTGAATCCTTTGAAGTCAACACCTCATCACTGGGCCTCTCCGAAAACCACCATATAGATCACATGACTTGGGTGTAATGCGCAACTGATGAGATTTACATTATATAGCGCTTTCAGGCTTTATATAGAGCTTGAGGAAGGTTGTGCAATGCAGCAATAACACAAATCTCTAATAAAACAGAAAATCAGTGAGACTGAATCCACAAATGTCGATTATATACACACAAAACAAAAGAAACAGCTGAACTTAGCAATAAAGCATATAGAATGATACAAAAAACACTATGCTGTTACATTAAACTATACTAAAAACTCACCTGTATATGTGCATTAGTCACTTATTTAGAGTGTAAGGATGGATGGCAGATGTTTATAACGGGCCCACGGATAGGCGTTTATAATGTAATATAATATTAGACATGAAAGGGTTACTTGTGGTGCATTGAAAGTATCACTACCTCCCCCTCCTCCCCGCCTAACCCCTCTTCTTCAGACAGTAGCTGCATCTGTAGTTTAATTGGCGGGTGGCTGCAGCCAGAGTTGCTGCAACCATCCCGCTCTGCTCGAGAACCCAAATCTGCCAACCCACACACACTCTCCGGCCCCTCCCACACACATACACAGCAGTGACTGCGCTCCCGAAAACCCATCAGTCGCAAGACACACGACGCTCTGTTAAAGCGGCCCGCATCAGCTTACGGTATGTATCACTTTCTGTCATGCAGACTACAGAGACAGCGTTCTAGCGTGCGATGCGGTCTCAGGCGTGACTTTTACGCAGTGTCGCAGTGGTCCGGACAAAGAGTCTTGCAATGCAAACAGTCAGTGACACTTTGCTTTATGAGACTGTGACGTCGCGGAGGGTGCGTATCCTTATTTGACCGCATATTTGTCTGCTTCTTGACATTATTAATGATTTTGATCGCGTAATCGTGGCTTATGGGTCGCGCAACATACGCATTATGATGCGTTTTTGTCATGATACGTGACGACGAAGGAATTAGGTAATTAAACGTCCAGACAGTCGTTTAAATCTACCTGTAATTGCGACATATGTCTGGGGGACAGACTGTACGATTAACACCTTTCTGTGCTTTATCCAAACTAACTGGATTAATTTAGGTGATGGACGGAGGTTGGCAGAGGGCTTGCACAGACGGGCTAACTTTATATGTTACGTTGAAAATGTTTCTTATTATTATGTAACAGGTTGTGAAAATATTTGTGCGTTTGACTGTCTGTTTGAAGCGGTTTTGTTATTTTATTATTTTGAGCTTGTGGTAAATGATCATAGAAGTGATTTTTTGCTGCATGACGCACTTCTACATTGAGATATTTTAGGGAGGCTGTGTTAAGATGCTAAACGTGTACGTCTTTGTCTGGAGGAATATATCATGCTCAAAAGTTGTGCGGTATAATCTGAAATGTTCATGTTAGAGTTTGGGAAATTATTTGAACGATTCGGGTTCATGAACGATTCTTTTAGTCCTTTTGTGGTGGAAAAATTGGACAAAAGCAGTGCAATTATTATTGCAGCAGATCGTTTTAAATTTTCTCGCGACAGATATGTTTAGGCTATAGAAACTTAGGTGTCACAGATATTTTAGATTAGTTAAACGCAATAAACTATTTTTACACACATATATATATATATATATATATATATATATATATATACATATATATATTAATCTTTAAAAAAAAAGAAAGAAAAATGTGGTAACAAATTTAGATAATTAAAAAAAAATACCACAGATTCCAATAAAACTCGTACTCAAATAAATTAACCCATATTTAATATATCATAACACACTTATTAGTTCACGATGACATAGCAAAAAAACTTTTTTTTACTGAGACATTTGAATGACGTTTTTTTATTAACCGCTGTATGTTTTGATTCATTAAAAAGAACCGTCTTAAATTATTCATTCGTTTGAGAATCAGACATCACTGGTCGCGCTGTATGATTTGATACCAAAAAAAGACTCATGTTTTTTTATTATTATTATTAGTCATATGAATAGAGTAAACGCTTCAGCAGTTTCTGATTTACTTCAAAGAGCCAGCTCATAATGACGTCTGTATGTTTTGATCCATTAAAAAGAACCGACTCAAAAGAATCACTCGTTTGAGAATTACACTGCATTGGTCGCGCTGCATGTTTTGATTCACTAAAAAGAACCGATTCACAATTTTTTAAATATGAGTCTTATGAATACAGTAAGCACTCCATCAGTTTCTGATTTACTTTAAAGAGCCAGCTCATAATGACTGCTGTATATTTTGATTCATTAAAAAGAACCAACTTGAAAGAGTCACTTGTTTGAGAATCAGACTGCACTTATCGTGCTGTATGTTTTGAATCACTAGAAAGAACCGACTCGTGTTTTTTGTTTATATTATGAGTCATATGAATAGAGTAAGTGATTCAGCAGTTTCTGATTTACTTTAAAGAGCCAGCTCATAAGAACTGTTGTATGTTTTATTTCATTGAAAAGAACAGACTCAAAAGAGTCACTCATTTGAGAATCAGACTGTACCGGTCACGCTGCATGTTTTGATTTACTAAAAAAAACGACTCATTGATTTTTTGAGTCATAAAAATACATTACAGCATTTTTACAGTTTCTGATTTACTTTAAAGAGCCAGCTCATAATGACTGATGTATGTTTTGATTCATTAAAAAGAACCGACTCAAAAGAATCACTCGCTTGAGAATCAGACTGCACTGGTCGTGCTGTATGTTCTTTGAATTACTAAAAACAACTGACTCAAGTCATTCGTTCTGGTATCTGACTACCACTGTCCATACATCAATTCGTGAATAGGACTGCGCTGGTCCTGCATGTTTTTAATTGACCAAAAAGAGCCGGCTCAAAAGATTAATTAGTTCTACAATCCTAAAATTACAACCAAAATAATCTAAAATATTGGCTTGGTCTCAAAATGTAGTAAGATTTAGCCTTCCTCGACAGCATTCCACGAAATTTATAATGCTGCCCGGGTAAGCAGTTCAGTTCGGTTTTTTTTAATTACTATTTATTCAAGTTTCGACACTCATCTCTACCAATTTTTTATTAGTATTTTTTTCACGCTATTATTTATTATATTTATAAACTTTTATTTACATACATTTATAAACAATTAGATTATGATGCCCCAAAATACTGTCTAGCTTCTCAGTATATTTTGACAGCCACTGATTCGTTCACCGCTCCGTGACTCAGCGTTGCTGTCTGTGACTCTTTCTCCCCCCCCTTTCTGTTTGCAATACGTTTGTGCATCTGGCCGCTTAAGGACCATTCACGAAAAATAATGACTAAATGGATGACTCGCTCCATGTTTAAATATCATTGTGGAGGCCAGTTAAACCCACAATACGACTCTTTGCCTCATTCTGCACAGCTGACATTTAAGTCATAATGTTCAACTGTTTTGCTCTGAACTTATCTATGTATTTCATAGGAGTACAAAAAACATCAATGAACTAAATCAAACATGCTTGAACTAAATGATCCAAGTACTCCAATAAAGACGCAATGGTCTTGTTAACTTTTGAGGAGATACTGGGGACTATTTTAAGTATGTTTGTCATCTCAGTGCTGAAATGATTCAGTTGTTCCTTAGTTCTCTTTTCTGATGCAACTGTCTGGGTGGGATTCTTACATAGAGAAACACCCACTGACATCAGTGGGTCTAACAGCGTTAGTTGCTGAGTCATTGTCCCTTTGGTACTGGTAGTAGAGGTGCAGAGTGTTTAGTGGACCTGGTTTACTCTGTGTGCCGGATGGAAGTTCCTTTACAATATATAATCTTATGTAATTGCTCTTGTTTTGTGGCACTGTGTTATTAGGCTGATTATGATATCATTGATGCAAGACTCAATGTTAGGACACTGAAGGGCAAGTCCATCTGCCACAGAGTAAAAATGGGCCACTGAAGAAATTATAGACAAGGGCAATTGGGCTTTACCAATGTGACTCATGCTTTGTTCCGTTTGACATTGGAAAATGCTGAGAAAGGAACAGCCATTTCAGACCTACAGTTTCCATGGACAACACAAATGAAAATATTAGCAACTCAACTTTGGACTTGCTGGATAATCCTTCCAGATTTAGAAACGGTCATTTGAGACAAACAACCTCTCATTGGTGGATTACTCAGTGGAAAGGGACACAATTTAAGTGGCAGGTGCCAGACTGTGGTTGTAGCATTTTTAATTACAAATGAATCTCTTAGACAAGCGTGCAGGTTTGTCCATGTCCTCAAATATTTAACTGCAATGATTGTTGTGGTCAAAATTGTAATTCACTTGTTTACTCTGAGTCAGCTCATTAGCAGATTTCAATGTATACCGGACTTTAGGACTTTATGTAATGGCTCATGGCACCTGCTCATTAAGTTTGAACTAAAGCAGCTTTCAATATAAGTGGAATGTACAGTCTTGATGAAAGCGTGGTTGACCTGCACGAAAATGCACGGTCACCGTGAGGTGATATGATGTAATAGTCTACCATTTGCTCCAAGCTAGCCATTTGGTGACATATTTCAGTTATTTATTCAGTCTTCCGAAGGGCATTTGTGTTGGTTGGTATGTGGGTGAGTGCGCAAACGGCCATCATCGCTGGGAGCTTGCAAATTCGGTGTGGGAGGATCACCCTCTTTTTCTTTTGTAGTGCTGCAGTGAGAATTCCTCCACTGCTGTTGAAACACTGTGGTCTAAATTGGCCTATCTAAATTGTTGCTTGTTCTGGTTTAAGATCATTTACCTCATCATACAGATTGCCTTAGGAGATTTTCTGTCAAATGTTGTTTTTTTTAGTATGGTTCTTTGTGTGAAATGTTACTGCAGCAGAACAGGATAATGTGAATGTGGAATCTGTATGTAAGTTTTTAGTTTAATAATGCATGAGGATGAGACATCGCCACACAATATGTAAAGTATAATAACAACCGAATATGTCTCGATTTTAATGGATTAGTTCACTTCTAGAATAAAGATTTCCTGATAATTTACTCACCCCCATTGTCATCCAAGATGTTCTTTCTTCTTTTTTCAGTTGAAAAGCCAGGGTTTTTGATTAAAACATTCCAGGATTTTTCTCCATATACAGGACTTCAATGGGGTTCAGTGGGTTGAAGCTCCAAACTGCAGTTTCAATGCAGCTTCAAAGGACTCCCAGCCAAGCAATAAGGGTCATATCTAGCCAAACGATCAGTTATTTTCTAAAAAAATAAACATTTCTATACTTTTTAACCACAAATGCTCGTCTTGCGTAATCATGTTGGAAAAGTCCCATGCCGTTAGTTCTTTGTCTGTGTACTTTGGTTAAAAATGGTAGGGTAGGGCAAAAAACTCCATCTCATTTTCTCCTCCAACTTTAAAATCGTCCAACATCATTGTTTTGTCTTTTTTAGTAAAGGGTCTTTCACTGCCCATTCGCTTTGTAAAGACAGGGCCGGTACTTCCTCATGAGTGATTACGTAATGTGTAAGGTTGAGCTAGTGCAAGATGAGCATTTGTGGTTAAAAACCGTCATTTTAAATCAATCGTTTCGCTAGATAAGACCCGTATTCCTCGGCTGGGATTGTGTAGAGCCCAACCTGTTGGCCCTCATTGAAGTCCACTATATGGAGAAAAATCCTGGAATGTTTTCCTCAAAAACCTTAATGTCTTTTCAACTGAAGAAAGAAACACATGAACATCTTGTAAGACATGGGGTGAGTAAATTATCAGGAAGTTTTTTTGTATTCTTCTACCTTTAGGTTTTCCGTCTTATTGGTTACTTGTTTTTCTAACCCATTTTTAATTGTTTTCATGCTCACAGTTTTATTTCTGCATTTTTTTAATGTAGTCAGTAGTTTTAAGATGGCGGCAAATCATCTACTCTTTTTTTTAACAGGATCTCTTCAAGAGGCTGAAAAATATTTGGAACAAAAAGATTTATGATAGGCTTAATGCAGCTGGCTCTGCTCATGTACTGCAGCTTCTCAAGGCCTTGAGTACTTTCATTTGTTAATAGTCATTTGAATATCTTATTCTAATGTTAAATGAATTATGCATGAAACAGGTCACTGTGCTTTTTTTCAGTAAAAATGACCCACTATATACTATGATTTGATCACAACGTGAATACTGTAGACCTATTTATGCACTATCAAATGTTATGATTAGCAGCATATGTTTTCACATCCACACAAGCTGTCTGTAAATCATCTGGTGAAGGGACTGTGGAAACACTGACATTTCAAAGCAGATGTTGACTCACAGAACAGACTCATGTCCTCTCTTAGATCAGAAGGTGTCTGCTATTTATACTCCTTTCTACCTGCTCCTTTATATTGCAGTTAATACCTGTTATTAACATCTCAGCATGTGTATTTTTCCATCATTTGGTGTGTACTCATGACATTTTCCTTTATTTAAACTGTCTACCCACCAGTATGCTAGGTATATATTATATCTTTGTACTTATCTAGATTAAAAGATGCACTTATCAAGCTTCTAGTTTCTTTAAGATCTAATGCGTTTCTTTATTGTTTTTTTGTTCTTGCCTGTGTCAAATTTATGTGGCCATATTAAGTATAGAATGATAAGAAGCCTTTGTGGCACCGGGACGTTGTTGTGAAATGCCGCAGTGTTGCGGAGTCCCATCAGTGTTGGAGAAACATCCAGCCCTTATGCAGGACCACAAAGATGTGGTTTCAAATGCTAATGAACAGGCTGTGTGGTGGAATGATCTCATAGTTGGCTCAGGTTTAGGCTGGAGTTTTCTGGCCCCCCAGGAAACAGTGGTACAGCACCAACAATCTTCTAGTACCCTTTTTCTTACTTTAAAACTTGCTTGCTGTGTAGCCCACATCTTGCCTATTGTGTTCTTTTCACAATTCGCAAACTGAAATAATACTACTATCAATACTAGCCTAAATTAAAATGCTTTCACTGGGTAAATTAAATATATATTTATAAGCAAATATAAGCAAAACTGATTTAGTCATGACATGTGAGATATTTTCTGTCGTTTGTTGTTTGATTTGCATGAACGAGACAGCAGGAATATTCGACTGCTGTCACTTTAAGAGCTGCCCAGATCAAATATACTCCTACACATGTTTTCTTTCTCAGCTCTTTACATTCACTTAAGACCTAAATTACTGTGTTTATGAGGATACTTGCAAAGACGGACATTTTGACACATACAACTGTGTGTATTTAACCGTTCAAGGCCTATAAATCGGCCAAAATAACTCCCAGAACAGTGTGCACATATAGTGAAATGAGTTCTCTTTCGCTGCTGATTGCATTTGAACGGTATAAAATCACATTTTTAAACCGCAGTAGTCAAAATAGTTTGAGAATAAAGTCGAAATTATGAGAAAAAAAGTCTAAATGTTGCGAAAATAAAGTCAAAATTTTTGTACTTTTAATATAAAACGAAGTCTCAGCTTTCAAAATCTGTCAGTTTTATAGCGAAATACAAACAATGTGTCTTGCAATAATGTGTTTTTCACGCTCTTTAATGTGGTGTTATGTGACAGATCGCTGTATTCATTTCAATCAATCGTCTTTTCAATTACAATGAGACATTCGTTTCATTAAATTATACTTTTTTTTTTGTGAAAATTCCACCACCTACTATGCAAAAACGTCAGTGGCGTCCAATCTTTCATTCCTCACATGTATTTAATTAAAAACAACAATAAAATGTTTGAAAGGGTGAAGTGGACTCCAACTTGTTAACATAAGTTATATTGTTGTCTTTTTTTAAGGTATATAAGTGACTGTTTACAAGCTGTTTTATTCACGGAATAATACAGTAAATGATTGGAAGTAATATTTAACGTCTTCCATTCATTATTTGTAGCGCACCAGCCACTCAGTAATTGCAATAATTTTGTGCTTTGTTGCTTTTAATGTAACACAGTTCAGCTTTCAAAAAACTAATCAAAACAGTATAGTCTAATTTAATTAAACAAATGTCTCATCGTAATCGGAAAGATGACTGATGCTGCTTAAACTGAGGCGAATACAGTGATCTGTCACGCCACATTAAAGAGTGTGAAAAACACATTATTGTAATAGACATGTTGCATGTATTTCGCTATAAAACTGATTTTGAAAGCTGAGACTTTGGAATATCTGCTTGTGCTCCCAATCTGGGCAATCTGCATGCGCAATAGGTTAGAATATACTCTAATTTTATATAAATATTAAAAATATAAAAATATTATAACTTTAATCTGGTAATTAATTCTCATAATTTTTACATGATATTTTTACTGTATCCTCGAAATATTTAGACTTTATTCTTGTAATTTCGACTTTATTCTTGACATATTTCAACTTTATTCTCGTAATTTCAACTTTATTCTCGAAATATTACGACCTTAATCTCGTAATCATAATTTTGTTTTACTTTTTAATGTCGCACTAAAACTGTCGTAGTTTGCATATGCAGCTTCATTTATGTCTTCATTTATAGACTGCCATCTTATTGTCCTAGTTATTAAACATCACTATTTTTGAGTTCTGTGAATCAGTATTGCCAGTATAATAGTTAAAATCAGAAACGGTCCATGCAAATGAGGCATAAAAGCACAACATGCACTCTTGCTGTAATTTTGTGCTTTGTTGCTTCTCATTCTCAAAATATTTTGAATTTATTTTCAAAACTCTTTGACTTTATTCTAAAAATGTTGACTGTTCTTAAAACTTTTCAACTTTATTATCCGAATTTTGACTGTAATTTCAAATTTATTCTTGAAATATTTTGACTTCATTCTCAAAATATTTCGACTTTATTCTCGTAATTTTGACTTTATTCTTGAAATATTTCAACTTTACTCTCAAGATATGTTGACTTTATTCTCGTAATTTCGACTTTATTCTTGTAATTTCAACTTTATTCTTAAAAAATATTTCGACTTTATTTTTGAAATATTTTGATTTTATTCTCGAAATATTTTGACTTTATTCTCATTATTTTGACTTTATTCTTGAAAACATTTTTACTTTATCCTCAAAATATTTAGACTTTATTCTTGTAATTCTGACTTTATTCTCTAAATATTTCAACTTTATTCTCGTAATTTTAACTTTAGTCTCATAATTTTGACTTTATTCTTGTAATTTTGACTTTATTCTCAAAATTTTGACTTTATTGAAATATTTCAACTTTATTCTCAAAATATTCTGACTTTATTCTCATATTTTCGACTTCATTTCTCATAATTTCTACTTTATTCTCGAAATATTTTGACTTTATTCTCATTATTTCAACTTTATTCTTGAAATATTTTGACTTTAATCTCGTAATCATACTTTGTCGTAGTTTGCATATGCAGCTTCATTTATGTCTTTTATCAATTTATAGACTGCCATCTTAATGTCCTAGTTATTAAACATCACTATTTTTGAGTTCTGTGAATCAGTATTGCCAGTATGATAGTAAAAATCAGAAATGGTCCATGCAAATGAGGCTTAAAAGCACAACATGCACTCTTGCTGGGTCATTGTGCCACTGCCACACCCTTTACCCAGGTGGCTGTCTGAGATTCAGCGACACATCCGCCATAAAAGAGGCTTTAATATGCTTAACAGCAGAATCACTGGGCATTGCCAAATCAGAGGACTAGGATTACTAGAAGAAACTAGGGCACTCGCTTCTTGTGTAGATGCAACAGGGAGCATCAGAGTCCGAAGACAGTATTGGGCGGCTTGTGTTAGTGTTGTTTTAGGGCTTTACAAAGTGTATAGAGCATTACATCACATACAGTGACAGAAATTGCTTATCTGCAGGAATGATGGCGCCTAGCAGTGTAATCTATAATACTTTCTGATTATTACTTTTAAAATTTCCCATCGTACTTCTCTCAACCAGAGGACTGGACTAAGACTGGATTGATGACACATTTATGGGATTACAATAAGTCCCTCAAAAGTAACATTAATTCCCTCCGTTCTGAAAAGCTTTTTAGCCACAGTAGTTCATCTTGCATTTTAAATAAAAAGAAATGCCATAACAGTGCACAACCTCTATGTCAGCTGTACATGAAATGGGAATTAAATGGCTTGTTCCACTGGGACAAACAGATTTAGTGTCGCTAATACAGTGCGCTACAGCAAGACGTGCCGTTCACAAGGTTATTTGCTCCCAAAGGCACACAAGACGGTGGCATGAGTGACTGTTTTAGATGCTCGGATGAGGCGATTCTGTTCCCAAACTTCCACAGGCCTCAATCTCTTGGGTGATCATATCTAGAGCAAAATATCTGGAGCAGCGCAGATGCTTGGTCTGTCTTCTACCATAGCATGGTTCGAGCTTATTTTAACGGAGTGCTCTCATTTTCAGAGTTCATGAGCAGATATTTATATCAAGCAGGTCAGGTGAGGTAGGACTGGATCTCTACACTGAGACCTTCTTAAAAATGACTTTGTGTTTTATGATGCTAACGCGATTAAGATGTAAGTAAGTAATAATCAGCAATTTTGAAGTTACTTGTTCTTTAAAAGATTCACTGGATACTTTGAACTTGGACTTTTGGACTACTGCTACAATGCTACATTCTTTCCCATCCTTTAGTGACTCTGGAAAAGTGCCAAAGGGAGTAGTGGAAACTGGAAGCTGGCTGAACACACCGCTCTGCAAAACCATCTGTTTGTTTAAAATGGCAAAGGAGTTTTGTGGCTTTTAAGGCCATTTGAGATCAGCGATATGCTAATGTGCTCCCAAAAGTTGACAAATTTCACTTTTAATAGATATACGTTGAATTTTAGTCTTTTTTTTTTTTCCAAAAAAATTGTTTGACTCATCCTGCATTACTGTTTTTACTGTCCAATCAAATACTCTTTAGAATGAGAATGTATTGCCGCCCTTTGGTTTCACCCTACCAAAGATACAAAATATGCTAATACACAAATTAAGTTGTGCTTTTTAAGCTTTTCATAGTAAAATGCCACTGAATAAATCTATTTTTGTTAAATTGTTTGTACATTCTTTTAAAATATTTTTTATTTATTTAAAAATTAATTACATGTAACATTTTTAATTAATTTGTTATAGAATTTTTTTAAACATTTTTAACAAATCTCAAACTTTGTTTTTATTTTTAGCTAATTCTGACTGTCTAGACAGTTTTAAAAAATGTGTCATCAACTACATTTATTAAAGGAAACCCTGGGTATTAAGACTTGTATGGCTTAATCAATTATGTCTTATACTGAAATATGTAGTAGAAAACCCATTAAAGATTTACGTTATTAAAAAATCCACATTGTTTTATTCATTTTTTGAACTATGGGGGGCGCTATTTATTTATACGACGTCAAATGGTTGTACTCGGTGAGCTACTGGCGCTGCCAGTTGCTATTTTTACCGCAACACAACTCAGAAAATAAAATGCTTATACAATGACCACAGCTACTGAAAGAGCTTATAAGTGCCGATGGATATAAGCGTAGGTTTAAACCAAATGCCGTACCATAGATTTTTCCCACAAGGAGTCTAAACGCCCCTGGTTATCGACTGAAATCTGCGCTGAGAAACTCCTTCAGAGGCTGCTGCATCATGAACATGCGTCGGCATGTTTACATCCTGCCAGGATGGCATCTAGCGTTTCTTGTCTCTGCCGTTCGTAAGCCCGTTCAGTACTAAGAGCCTCAAAGCCATCAGGTCTAAAGTTGAGAGAACAAAGACGCAGGTATTTAGGAAGTTTTATTCAACCACATGCACCTTCCCATTCTTTTTTCCTCTTCTTCAAGACTTAAATCGCTTCTCTTGTTGCCATTCAACAGAAAATTACAACCAAAAGCCACACAATGTGGCATCGTATTAATATTTTTTTTCTGAGTTGTATATTCCAGTTGTGTTGCAGTAAAAATAGCAACAGAAAGCTCCAGTAGTTCAGCGGGTGCAACCATTTGGCTTCATCGGAATAATGGCACCCCCCATAATCCAACATATGGATTTTTTAAATAACGTAAATCCTTAATGGGTTTTCTACTACATATTTCAGTAAGAGACATAATTTACGTTATATTAAGCCATACAAGTATTACAAGTTCCCTTTAATCCTTTGAGTTCAACCCCTTCTTAAGATTTTCATCAAACAACAACGAAGAGCACACAATACATTCATCACAAAGCCAACAGACCCATGTAGCTCTGGGCATTGTGCCTAAGGCAGAGCAACTGCAGTGCCCGAGACTTTCATACCTCCCTCGTTTCTTTGTACTTTGTCACTTTGCAAAGGGCAGCAGGGTCGGAGCTACTAGTTTCCGTGGCAGCCCGTATTATTTGCATTCAGTGCGTGCTGGTGAAATCTGTCTCACCGGTTTTCACATATGTTGTACTTTCACTTCTGTACTTCCTTCTCATACCATCTGGCTCATAGAAGCAAGGCTGGGCTTAGGCCAGCTTGGTCCAAACCCCAGTCGTGCTGCGTTCAGCAGCTCTTTGATTATCCCACTAATTCCTCAATGCACCCTGCTCTTATAGCACTCTTTATACAACCAAAAACACAGGATAAATGTGTTTGGACTGGACTTTTGAGACGATGTAAAGACTTATGTTGTATTTGCGTCATGTGAGTTTTCCTTATTAGCTTCGCATGGATATCCTCTTATCGCAATTTACACTTAAAACCCTAAACCCCTTACTTATGACTGTAATCCAAACGTCCATGATGTCTCATTAACAGGATTCTTGCAGGACTGTCCTTGAAATACATTTGTACTAAGGTTGTCTTTTAGCTGTGGATATGCTGTTCTGTACATCTTGGGAGTCCTTTTCTAAATGAATGGATATTGATGTGAGTGATAGCTATGCCTTTCCTGCTCAGGGACATTCATTTTGATTAGCATTAATCAATCATACGGCTGCTACCACTGACTTTCAAGTGAAAAAAATCAATGCAGTGTTATTAAGGAACATGCATTAAAGGATTAAGCTCAGTGAGTTATGATTTAGCATTTAGCCCTATTCCTTAAGTTTTTTCCAAATCATTTGGATGAGTGTACTTCCTTTATTTTTTAAATAATGGCATACAATTTGGGGGAGCAACTAACTAAAAGTAGCTGAGCTTTTCTAGTAAAGTAGCAAACCTTTTCTAGCGAAGGTACTTCCAATGGTTATATTGTATTGTGAATGTCGTTTTTCTCAAATGTAGTTCTGGTAAGTCTAATTTGTTCTACCGAATCATTTCATCCTAAACAGCTCTGTTTAATATGTAGCGCTGGAAGGTCTTGTTCATTATAGCAAAGTTAATCACACCTGAAATGTGATTGATTTTAGTGAATCGGTTCATCTGAAAGTGCTTCATTCAGGTGAATCAGTTTGTTCAGACAGTAAATGAACAGAACCAAAGTTCCTTCATGGTATTCCAGACTTCTTTATAGCAACAGATTACGTTTTTTACTATGTTTTTAATTCAGTTATATAGTGTTGTAGTTTAGCTACTTCAAATTATTAATAACTCGTAGTATAACACTTTTTGAAAAGCCAATAGAAAGCACAATCATTTTTCTTAAGGGATTTGTAAGAGATTACTATGTTTACAGTCTTTTAATGTTTAAGCCTCAGATGCCCATTTCTGTTTACCGCTTTCTGAGTTTTTTTTCTTTACATGATGACCTTTAACTAGTGTGTATCACCATGCTGCATCTATTTTAGATGAGATTTTTTTAAATTGTGAATAGATTCAGTGAGTCTAGTCACAATAGATATTTGTAAATTAATATCAACGAGAAAAACCATATGTATTTCTTTTAGGTCAAAGGACTCTGCACCACAAAAGTGATGTTCTTGAGACGGTTGTATTAGTGAACCCATCAGAAGATACAGTTATCTCTGAGGTAGGTCTCTGGCGAAGGTCTCTGCTGCATGTTTCTAATAAAGATAAATAATAGGTTTAATGTTAAACTGAATAACCTTGTTGAAGTATAACCTTGCTGCAAACAGACTGACTCTAATAGACTAATGTGTTTTAAATGCCCTCTTTGTCTCTCATAATGTCCTAGATCCATTGTCTTGTATCTGACCCAGCTGTGCACAAGCTGCTGGTCCTGAGTGGGCAGAGTTCTGACCAAGGTGACCTGGTTCTCCAAACTGGAGTGTTCAGTCATCAAACTTTCTCACGTGTGTTTGCTGATCCTGAGGTAAGTTTAGATAATAAAACTGTATTCACATTAATAACAAAATTGACTAATTGTGGATTTGTTTTTCTCATGTAGGTTAGTAATTTGCTGGTTAAAGCCAGCTCTGGACAGCGGGCATCACTGACTGTGTCCTGCCGTGGTGAGGCAGGCTGGAGCTCTTTGGGGCAACAGCAACACATTAGGGAGTTGCTGAATTATAGGCTGAATCCAGAACCCGTACTCCCTAAGATGGAGGGGGTCACTGAGTTTACCGAATACATATCTGAGACTGTGGATGTACCATCCCCATTTGACCTTCTTGAGCCTCCAACCTCTGGAGGATTCCTAAAGCTGTCAAAGCCTTGCTGCTACATCTTCCCTGGTGGACGGGGGGATTCTGCGCTTTTTGCCGTCAATGGTTTTAACATTCTGATTGACGGTGGCTCTGACAGAAGGTCATGCTTCTGGAAGCTTGTCAGACATTTAGATCGTATTGATTCTATCCTTCTCACCCATATTGGTGCTGATAATCTTCCTGGAATCAATGGACTCCTTCAAAGGAAGGTTGCCGAACAGGAGGAAGAACAGTCTCAAGGCTCGACCACCTACAGTGATTGGATGAAGAACCTGATCTCGCCCGAGCTTGGAGTTGTGTTCTTCAACGTACCTGAGAAGCTTCGCACATCAGAATCGAATTTGAAAGTCAAGCGAAGCATTGAGGAAGCCTCTCTTACACTGCAATACCTCAACAAGCTAGGAATTAAGCCTGAGCCCCTTTTTCGAGTGGTTAGCAATACCATTGAGCCCATCACTCTTTTTCACAAGATGGGTGTGGGCAGGTTAGACATGTTTGTCCTGAACCCTGTTAAGGACAGTAAGGAAATGCAGTTCCTCATGCAGAAGTGGGCCGGTAACAGCAAGGCCAAGACAGGGATAGTGCTTCCCAATGGAAAAGAGGGAGAAATATCTGTCCCGTATTTGACATCTATTACTGCTCTCGTTGTATGGCTCCCTGCCAACCCTACAGAAAAAATTATCAGAGTTTTGTTCCCTGGAAATGCACCGCAGAACAAAATCCTTGAAGGGCTTGAAAAGTTGAAGCACCTTGATTTCTTGCGGTATCCTGTAGCCACCCAAAAAGACATCAATTCTGGCGTTTCACCTTCAGCGGTGAAACAAACAAAGCTAAAGCAGAGAACTGACAGCAAAGAAAGTCTCAAATCATCTCCCAAGACTCAAGCACCAGCTAAGCCTTTTAAGAAAGAAACCGACGAGCTTGAGGATGTATCCGTTGTCGAAATGAAGAGTGACTCTGTCATTGAGAACAAGGTTGAGAAAAAAGAAGAAAAGAAGCACACCAAGCCATTGAAACCGAAAGCAGAAGTGACAGAAAAGAAAAAATTATTGAAGGAGAAACCACTGAAAAAACACCCCAAAGAAAGGGTGTCCAAAATGGATGAAAAGAAAGACAAAGAAAAGAGGGAAGTTAAGAAAGAAAAGCGTGAAATTAAAAAAGATGATGCTGTGAAAAAAGATGACAAAAAAAGTTAAAGCCAAGGACACTTCAAAACCTGAACTGAGAAAAATAACTAAGCCTGACCTGAAACCTTTTACACCAGAGGTCAGGAAGACCCTCCACAAGGCCAAAACCCAAGGAAAACCCAAAACAATAAAGAGCAAACCTACAACTGCCAAGAAAGAAAGTGCAGAGGTTGCGGCAGAACCAGTTGCTGAGAAGACTGAGCCTGAGAAACCAGAGAAAGGGGCAGGAGAAGTAATATCTGCTCCATCTACTCCAGAAGATTTAACAAAAGAGTTTGATGAAATCAGACCCACTGAAACGACAGACCACTCTGAAGCCCCTAAAAGTGCCCTTACTGTTTCCGAATTACCAGCTGAAAGAGAAGATGAAACTTCAAATGTTGCAGAGGAGAGAGAACAAGATCATGTTACAGAAACCGATATTGTGGAACAAAAAACTACAGAGCAAGAAGCAGCACCATCAGCAGAAATCCAAAAAGTACCATCAGCAGAAGTGAAAGAACAACAGGATGAGCCCCAAACATCAGAATTAGACAAATTTGAGGATGAGGGTGCAGCAATTGAAGATGAAGATGAGGAGGAGGTTGACATACAGCCTGTTAAGAAGAAGACAGAAGAGGAGGAGGAGGAAGACATGGGAATAGGAGATGAAGAGGATGAAGGGGCAACAAAGGAAACCAAAGACTTGGAGGGAGTGGACAGAAAACATGAAGTTGAA
Source organism: Labeo rohita (assembly GCF_022985175.1). NCBI lineage: Eukaryota > Metazoa > Chordata > Actinopteri > Cypriniformes > Cyprinidae > Labeo > Labeo rohita. Next base: position 13,844,781 of record NC_066893.1, read on the forward strand.
GAAATGGAGAAGCAAAAACAAGTGGAGGAAATAAAGACTGTAGCTGAAGAGGAGCAATTTGAAGAAGATGATGTGATTGAAAAAGCTGAGCTAGAAGAGGCTGAGGATTTGGATGCCATTGCGGATGAAGAAATAAAGGATCTTTCTGCTGAGAAAGTCAAGGAAGAAGAGGATGCATACTTGTCAAATGTTGGAGGCATTACAGCTGGCATTACTTCTACAGCTCAAGGAGCTGCAGCAGCAGAAAACTTATCTTACATTCAGGATGAAACCATCCCAGGTTACTCTGAGACTGAACAGACCATCTCAGATGAGGAGATCCATGAAGAAGCAGAGGACAGGATACCACACCTTCAATATGAGGTTGGTAGCTACGATGTCTCCGTCCCAGACCAACCAGGCTCCTTTGATGCCATCCACGGAATGAGAGAAATGCAAGCTGCTGCAATGGGCAATGGAGCAGGCAAAGTATTGATTGGTGCACAGGAGCCACCTATTTCCATCTACACCAGCATACTTGCAGCACCATTAGCTGAAGAGGAACATGTTTCTTCGGCAACGTCTATAACGGAGTATGACAAACTGTCTTCTTTACCCACTTCTGTTGCAGAAGATCAGTCAGTGGCATCCGTCACAGCACCTCAGACCGAAGACACTGGAAAAAGTTCCCTAGTCTTGGACACCGTTCAACCGGTTACCCAGACTGAGGCCACCCAAGGAAAAGACTACCTACATTCAGCTGGAACCATCTCACCGACATCCTCCTTAGAAGAAGACAAGTGTTTCAAATCATCTCCCTCTGAGGAATCTCCACCACTTCCTTTAGAAGGCAAAACTGAGGGAATTGAGGTGGCTGCCCATTACGGTGATGAAGAAGAGGATGAATATGAGGATCAAACTCCAAATGTTGACATTTCACTTGGAAAGTTACAAGAAGCATATGCCTCACCTGATAAACTTGAACACAAGGAGAAAGAAATGGACAAACCCAAAAGTCCTGTGCCTTCAGTTCCTGACACTTCATCTGATGAAAAATCCTCACCACCTGAGAAGGAGAAGGCATCAGAATCACCTTCTAGGGAGGAGTCATCTTTTGAAGTACAAACAATACTCGCCTCACCAGTGCAAAGTGTTTCTAAGGTTCCTGTTACTGAAGCTAGTGTTTTCCCAGATGTGGAAGACCGATGCATTAGCCCAGATGACAGCACTGTCAAAATGGCTTCTCCTACACATTCTGGACCACCTAGTGCGTCTCATTCTCCCCTCAGAATGTCACCTGTGGAAGGGAAGGAAAAAGTTCTCCTTACAGAGACTTATCAAGAACCAGGAGTGCCACTTAGCTCCACTGAAATTAAATCTGAAAAGGAGAGTGGGGAACAAAAACCTGGCATTTTAGATGAGAAAGAAATACCTCAAGCAGAGGAAGAGGAAAAGAAGACAATCCAGGAAGCCACCTTTGCACCATCTCCACTTGTTGATGACATGTCAGCTAAAAAAGAAAGTCTGTCAATTCTACCAACAGAAGAAATAGGTGATACAAAGGTGATGCCTGACCCAAGTGTTGAAAAGAAGGGTGAAGTTGAAGAGGACTTAAAAGAAAGCAGCAAGGCTGTAATTCTTGAGGATAAAGACAGCAAATTATCTGATGATCATGACATTAAAGAAACTTGTGATTTAAAGTCATCTACAGACAAAGAAGAGAAAATAGAGAAGGAGAAAGAAAAGGAGGGTGAGAAAGATGATGCTGAAGGGAAGCATGAGGAGAAAGATGAATTATTAAAGTATGCAGAGGTTACAGATAAAGGTGATGTAATATCAGAACCAGAAAAATCAGCATTGCCCTCTAAAGAGGATTTTGATAAGAAAAATGCAAATGTAGAAGAGTTTCAAGATAAGAGTTTTCCAGCAGTTCTGGAAAGTTCTAGGATAGAAAAACAGGAGAAACAAGTAGAAGAAATTCAGCCAGAGAAAGCCGAAATATCTTCTAAATTGGACAAGGAATTCAAAGAGAAAGATCTGACTGATATATCTGGCCTGTCCATAGAAAGCCCAGACATCAAAGCAGAAACATCAACATCTCATGAATTAGCCAAAAAATATATGGAGACACAAGACACTGTAGAGACAGATTTGACAACTAAACCGGAAAAGACCTCTGAGCAAAAACCTGAATCAACTGATATTACACCTGAACAGGTGGCTTTGAAGGAACCTGAATCATCCGTCTGTACAATCCCATTTAAGGAAGACACAGATGGCCTCAAATCTCAAACACAACAGTTAAGTGAAAAAACAGATGTTTCTTTGAAAGATGAAGAAAAGGTAGAAAGTAAAAGTGAGGCTGGACTGACATATGAGAAAATGATTTCAGCTGCCAAAGAACATGAAGACTCTAGAGATACCGATGTAGAAAAAATAAAATCTGTTACACAAGAGCAAATTTCCCTCTCAAAACCAGATGTTCAATCTACAGAGATGCATGTAGAAGTGTCCATTATAGAGAAGGATATGTCTGCTAAAGACATTCAAGAATCAGTGCAAGAGATGAAACCTCATATATTAGAGGCAACTCTGGGTGAGACTGGAATTACTAGTAAACAAGATAAAGACTTGAAGGAGAAGCTATTGGAAGAAACTCAAACCACACAACATTTAGAAAAAACAGATGTATCATACAAAGAAGAGCCTCAAATACCACATTCCGTCATTTCACAGGACACAGATAAAACTAGCCAAGATATGGAAACTGCAGAGGACACTAAATCCAAAACACAAATTTCTGTTTCAGACAAAATGGATTCCTTACCAACATTAGACCAAGAATCTAAAGATGAACCTTCAGAATTTAGCCAAGGTCAAGCTTTGCCATCTGAACCTGAGAAATTAGATTTGTCTTCTAAAGATGATCAGGACCAGAAAAGCAAAGAGTTTGAGAAGTTAACTAGCAAACTAGATGAAGAGCCTACAGAATGTCAGACATTTGAAAAAACAGATAAGCTTACTATCTCTAAATCTGATTTTGATTCTGAAGTGAAGAGCGAACCCCAGACAATAACACCAGAGAAAAAAGATGCACAAGCTAAAGAGGATGAAATAAGCGAAGGCATATTTGTCAAATCTGAGCAACCAGTTGAGCTTGAAGACATTTCGCCAAAACCGTATGAATCTAAAGATAAGTGTGCGGAGGAAACTCAACTTAAGATATTTACAGATCAATCAGTATCTGAGATTGCCGCTGCTAAAAAGGACCAACAGTATGAAGAAAAACACACTGAAGAGGTTGTAACAAAAGTACCTCAACCAAGTATGGCAACTGATGTGCCATCTGACACAAAACAAGAACTTAAGGAAATATCTGTGGAAGAAAAGCCAGAACAGATTCCAACAGAATCAAAAACTGTGGATTCAAAATCAGAACATGATACTGTAGACACACTAAAGCAAACAGATCTTCCTATTGCAGAAGATAAAACAACTGATTCGAAAGTAAGCAAAGAGCCTGAGGAGACATTAATGAAAGAAGATGCATCAAAATTGGTGTCAGATGAATTAGACACCAAAATGGACTTGGGAGCCAAACAGAAGTCTTTGGTTGAATCTTCAGAGCAAATGATTGAGACCTCAGATCTGAGTTGTAAAGCAACTGCGGAATTGAAAGATGAACCTAAAGAAGATATCAAACAAGACACGTCATTACATGAAACAGATGCTTTCCCATCATCAGACATTGGATTCAAATTAAATTTGGATTATAAAGAAAAATTCATTGAAGAAGCCTCTTCAACTGTGGACAAAACAAAAGACACCAAGTCAACCTTTGAAACTACATTTCCAACCAAGTTTTCAGATGAAGATGAAAGTACTGAAGAAGATGAAGGAGATGCTGTTTGTATGGGAGGTGCTGGTTCAAGACCATTATCAGTGGAACTTTGGAAGTCTGATGAACCAAAGCCAAGCAGTTCTACACAACCACCTGAGACAAGTATGAAAAAAGAAGAAATTGTGGTCCATTTAGAAGAAAAAGAGTTGACTAGAGATTTCAGTGGAGCATCACCTGAATCAGAGAAGGAGTCTAAGGTGGATACCACATCACTTACACCTTCTACTACAGATACAAGTACTAAAGCTGTCTCAGAGACTCTAACTGAGACCAAACCAACAAGTATCATACTGCCCAGCTCTGAGAGTCAGGCAAGTGTTAAGGATGACCAACATGAAACACTGCCCTCTTCAAAGGAAGCTGCAAAACCTGAGAAAGAGGCTGAAAGGGAAAGGGAAGGAGAACGAGAGGTTGCCTCTCCAGGGTTAGAGCCACATTCTGATTTCCAAAAGACTAGCAGTGCAGATGAGAAATGTGCTGAAAAGGCTGACAGCATGGGAATGAAATCCGATGACAAGACGACTTATGAAGTTGAAAAAGAAAGCTACGAAGCCTCTAAATATGAGCCATATGAAAAACCCATTTCAAAGGACACTGAAAGAGAAAGAGAGGAAGAGGACCAGCTGCTTGGAGCTGCTTGTTCAGTAGAGGAGCAAAGTGATGAAGAGCCAGTGTCTTTCAGCAAAGTTGATTACCAGACTTCACCAAGTATTCACAGCAGCCAAAGTGCCTACTCAGAGCAAGACAATAAGGAGCGATATCAAGAAGAAGAATTGGTTAGAGAAGAGAGACCAGATCTTTTTGTCGACAACAGTTTTACATGTGACAGCAAAGCTACTTTGGCAACAGGTTCAAGCTTGTTTGCCTCTAGCGATTTGCAAGACAAATCAGAAAAATTGGAGAGAGAAGAGAAGGAGAAGGAGAAAGAGGACACACATTCTCCTCTTCAAGGTAAAGATGATGGAAGTCATGTTAAATTGTCAGATAAAGAACCATGTACATCTGCTTCCAGCCTTTCAAAACCTGATACACAAGAGAAAGACCATAAAACAGAAGAAACATTGGCAACCCCTTATTCAGAGGACCTGGACAAGACCAGAACCCATGTGACTGAAGCTTCCCCTCCACAAGGACTTCTTACATTATCACAAGATAAAAATCTTCAGCAAAGTCTAGCAACTTCATCAACATCTGCTTCTGATGAAAGCAAAATGGAGAGTCCAATCTCAAGTGAAAGTATCAGAGATAAAAACAAACAGGATTCAGCTGAAAGCCAAAGTGATCTGTTTTCTTCTGGTCGATACTCACCACCTGAAAAGGACATGCTTGCTGCCAGGTCACCACCTGAAGATCCAAGCACCTCCACTCCTGGTTCTTCAGGGCAGTCTGTGAAAGTCGATGACAATGTTCTTGCACTTGAGGGCGCTGGCAAAACAGATTCTCTTTCCAGCAAGTCATTGATTGTGAGTGCGGAGACAGACGAAAGCTTGGTCAGAAGCCAAAAAATATTTGCAGAAGAAGAGGATGACTATGAGGAGGAGGAAGAGGAAGATGCAAGTGACTTGGATATTGAAAAGGGTGCCAGAGAGATGTCCGAGAAAGAGTCCAAAGTAGCATTTGATACCATGACTGCATCTAAACCACTTGAAGCAAAACCAGAAGATACTGCTGCTTCCTTAGCGTCTGGAGCAACTGCAGAAGATCTACAGACAGAAACAACTGGTGAGTCATCCTCAAAAAAGTCCCCCACAACAGAGCCTGTATTAGTACCTGGAGAGCACAAGGATGTAATCAGCAAGGAGGATGAACAGTCCAAGAAACAAGATGCTATTTCAGTCCAATATGACATACCCAAACCCACCGATGACAAACAGGAGCCACAGAAAACATCTGATAAAAAGCCTGAAGTGACTGAATCCCTAGCTACACAAGCAACCATGTCTGATGCAACTTACTCATCATCTTCATCCTTTAGTTACTCTTCTTCAACGTCTGCCTCATATTCAACTGGTCAACACTTTGGAGAAGGCCTAGAAACACCGATTAATATTCCTAGTGTCCAACTAAGATCAGATGGAGACAGTATATCATATGAGTACTCATCGTTAAAAGAGGAAGAGTCGCCCATTATGGATCTACCATGCTTAAAAAAAGACGAATATATGGAAGTCTCAGACCGGATGACACCTGCTACAACAACAGCTGAATCAATATCTAGTCTTGCCAGGTTTTCTCCTCTCAGTCCCTTGGAAGAATCCAAATCGTTTCTTCAAGATCAAACATCATCAGCAGAGGAAAAGTCAGAGGAGGATATGTCAAGCATAAAATCTGACAGGGATCAGGTCTCTCAACCTAAATATGTAGCAGAGCCACATTCCTCAAAAACGACTGAATTAGCAACTTCTGAACATGCAGCTCAACCAACTGAGGTGGCATCTACGACATCTCTCAAGTTTGACATTGCACCTTTGGAGAAGGCTGACTCGACAGATAAACATTCACAGGAAAAATCCTCTGATGATGAGCCTGAGGATAGTAAAAGCAGTTTTGAGGAGGGAACCTTACCATGCAGAATTGAATGCGAAAGATCTTCATCTACTGAAAAATTAAGCACAGCATCTTCACCAGAGCAAGATGCCGATGTAAAACCCTCAACCACCATATTACATTCATTTGATCCTCAAACCACAGATGGACGAACAGAAATGACAAGTTCTCAGAAGGCGCCACTCACAACATGTGGGACTCTCAGTACTGACATACAAAGTGGACAAAGTATGAAGCAAGAAGGGGCAGAGAAGTCTGAGGAAATTAAAGACTTGCCTGAAAAAGAACAGGAGGGGGCTGAAATGAAAGAAGCAAAAATAAGCAAGATGGAATATGAAGAGGAGTGTGAGACAGATGAAAAAGGAGGAAAACATAAAGCAATAAAGGAAGAACCGATACAACCTGAAAAGATGGTTGAAGTGAGGTCAGAAAAGAGGGATGAAAGCCTAGATGATGGCAAGAAGTCAGAGCAGCAGAGCGATAGTGCAGGAAAAACCGAGCAGTCGAAAGAGGTAGAACAAATTGAAAAAATTGTAGAAAAGGAATGTAAAGAAAAAATAGTAGAGAAGAAGGAGCCAAGCGATAGTGAAGGGAAAACCGAGCAGTCGAAAGAGGTAGAACAAATTGAAAAAACTGTAGAAAAGGAATGTAAAGAAAAAATAGTAGAGAAGAAAGAGCCAAGCGATAGTGAAGGGAAAACTGAGCAGTCAAAAGAGGTAGAACAAATTGAAAAAATTGTAGAAAAGGAATGTAAAGAAAAAATAGTAGAGAAGAAAGAGCCAAGCGATAGTGAAGGGAAAACCGAGCAGTCAAAAGAGGTAGAACAAATTGAAAAAATTGTAGAAAAGGAATGTAAAGAAAAAATAGTAGAGAAGAAAGAGCCAAGCGATAGTGAAGGGAAAACCGAGCAGTCAAAAGAGGTAGAACAAATTGAAAAAATTGTAGAAAAGGAATGTAAAGAAAAAATGGAAGAGAAGAAAGAGCAGAGTGTTAGTGATGGGAAAACTGAGCAGTCGAAAGAGGTAGAACAAATTGAAAAAATCGTAGCAAAGGAATGTAAAGAAAAAATGGAAGAGAAGAAAGAGCAGAGTGATATTGAAGGGAAACCCGAGCAGGCGAAAGAGGTAGAACAAATTGAAAAAATTGTAGAAAAGGAATGTAAAGAAAAGATGGAAGAGAAGAAAGAGCCAACAGCAGAAAAGATGACTGAACAAGACAGCAAAAAAACAGATACAGTTGAGTCCAGCCAGCATAGTGCCTTTGCATCCACAATGCAGCATGAGGATGTTTTATGTCTAAAGGCTCCACCTGGCTATGGGGAAGATGTCTATGAGGAGGAAAGAGGAGGAAAGGAAGAAAAGGGGGATGAAGTGGAGGAACAGAAGTATGAGTCAAAAGAACGTCCTCCAACTCCACTATCAGGAGCCCAGGCTTGTTACCCTGAGGTCTCCAAGAAGACAGATGAAGGAGTCACTCGACCCTCTGATCTCAGTATGGAGGCCACGTCCTCACATTCACCTTCACTCTTCAAACACCGCAAAGGAGATATCTCTCCATCCTTTATTAATCCAAGCCCACAGGAACTATCAAGTGAGGAAGGAGAGGAAGATGCCAGAAGCGATCATTCAAGGGACGATGATGAGCGTGAGCAGCACTCTGTCAAAAGGAGATCTCACAAGCAGCAGCATCGTCATCCCCACAGTCGCCATGAAGATGGTAAGGAGGGATCGCACAGCATCCCGAGTGGTACAGCGACTGGGCATGGCATTATGCTAGCAGGGGAGGAAACTCCTCCTACATCTTTAAGTGAGTCACTCCCATCTCAATCTGACTCAGATGTTCCTCCAGAGACTGAGGAATGTCCTTCAATTACAGCAGAAGGGAACCTTGATTCTGATGAAGATGCAGAACATCTACCTGTGGACAAAATGTCTGCAGCTGGCGGCAGCGGAGGAAGTCATCATTCCTCCTCCCCGAGGAGTCACGATCCCCCTCCAATTCCAATGAAAGACCCTCTTCCTCACCCACCACACCCAGATGTGTGCATGGTGGACCCAGAGACCCTTCTTAATGGCCAGACCCACACAGAACGACCAGTGAAGAAAGACCTTAAGACTAATAGAGGCCTGAGGAAGACACTAGGAAAGTCTGCATCACCGGCACGTAAGGGAGATGCAAAAAGGAGATCTACTACCCCTGTGAAGCAGACATCCAAAGATTCCTCACCTCATGATCTTAAAAGAAAAGATTCAGAGAAGACTTTTCGCTTGACCAAAATGTCTGAGACACAGGGATCCAGGGGAGAAATTTACAACCCAGGAAGAGGATTGGTCAATGGCGTAAAGAGTAGTGCAGGTACAAACATCGGGGATGCATGACACATTAGTACCATATTGGTTGAGTGATATTAGAGATTTTAATAATTTATCAGTCAAGGATTAGTTAACTCCAGAATTAAAATTTCTTGATAATTTACTCACCCCCATGTCATTAAGATGTTCATGTCTTTCTTTCTTCAGTCAAAAAGAAATTAAGTTTTTGAGGTAAACATTCTAGGATTTTTCTCCATATTTTAGACTTCAATGGGGATCAGCTGGCTAAAGGTCCAAATTGCAGTTTCAGTGCAGCTCTACATGTTTCCAGCCAAGGAATAAGGATCTTCTGTAGCGAAACGATTGGTCAAAAAATAACAATTTATATACTTTTTAACCACAAATGCTCATCTTGCACTAGCTCGACCTCACACATTACGTAGCCATGCTGGAAAGGTCACGCATGATATCGACGGAAATACAGACCCAGTGTTTACAAAGTAAACATACAAAAAACATCAAATGCCCTTTACAACAATAAAACGTCAGATGATTTTGAAGTTGGAGAAGAAAATAAGATTTTTCGCCCTACTCTACCTTTTTGAACCAAAGCAGCCAGACTACTTGCTAGCGAATAAACCGTTTGTGACCTTTCAATCGTGATTATGAAATGTGTGAAGTAGACATGCAACGCAGAGCTAGTGCAAGACAAGCATTTATGGTTAAAAAGTATATACATTTTTATTTTTTTAGAAAATGACCAGTTGTTTCGATAAACAAGACCCTTATTCTTCGGCCGGGATCGAGTAGAGTGCTTTGATGCTCCACTGAAGCTGCAAGTTGGACTTTCAACATTCTGATCACCATTGAAGTCCACTATATGGAGAAAAATTCTGGAATGTTTTCCTCAATTTTTAACTGAAGAAAGACAGACATTAACATCTTAGTTGACATAGGGGTGAGTAAATTATCAGGAAATTTTAAACAACTGCTTTTTGTTGTCAGTGCTTTGTTTTTAATTTATTTAGACAAACTTTTTTAAAGTTGTCCATCTATCGTCAATCAACCTTAACATGGAAGAAATATCAGTATAAGCCAGACATCTCAACTGTACAACAATGGTTGTTCACTAAACCACATATTCAAATAACCAATCGTATATTCTTTTAGGCTCCAACCTTAAATCCAGCACTGGGACTCCACCTGGACCACCCATCTATGTCGACCTAGCTTACATTCCTAACCACTGCAGTGCTAAAAATGTCGACCAAGAGTTCTTCAAGCGAGTACGAGCAGCATACTATGTCGTCAGTGGAAATGACCCAGGCAGTGGTGAACCCAGCCGTGCAGTTCTAGATGCTCTTCTAGAAGGAAAAGCACAGTGGGGCACCAATCTCCAGGTATGATTTGACTTTTTGACTTGTTTGTTCTAGTCATCCCCTAAAACATGGGTTTTCAAAACTGGGGTCTAGGACCACAAGGAGGTATCTAGGGAGTATGTTTATTTTTCTGGGCTGTCAAAGTAAAAATGCGCTGAGTTAATTAATTAAACATGTTGTTTAATGTAAGGATTGAAAACCCTGTTCTAGGGTCTTACTTGCAAGCAGAACACTGCATTTTATAGTTAATCTGAATATCTTCTTCTCATTTAGGTCACTTTAATCCCTACACATGACACAGAGGTAACTCGGGACTGGTATCAGCAGACCCACGAGAAACAGCAGGACCTGAATATAATGGTCTTGGCCAGCAGCAGCACAGTGGTCATGCAGGACGAATCTTTCCCAGCCTGCAAAATAGAATTTTGAATTGGTTTTCTATTTAGAGCTTTTCATTCGTTCCTCATTCATTTCTAATCTTTTAGGTTTAGATGAGTTACTCCACCCACAGCTTTCCATCCGCTGCCATTTATAGTTTGTATTCTAATCCTCAAAAATGCAACAAAATCCTAGTGCTGTCAAGGGACTTTATTATAAGCTTCGGTCCTGAATCTATTGTACATTTTTGATTGCATCTGCAAGGCTTTGGCAGAAAACTGAATGTTCACTAGCTAGCTGCTATGGAATAATAATATAATGTTCAAGTAGACTAAAGTTGCATTGCAAATTGAGTTTTCTCATATTCTTTAACATAACTTCGAGACCAAGATTTTATCCTGCCCGTAATTTGAACTCGAAGCACAAAAATTGCCCTCTGTGAATTGGTAAATACATCATCATCTGATTACCGTTCTGCATCCTTTTACCACATATAGACACAGTTGCCTGGGAGAACATACTGTAAACATAAGGTCACAAGACCTTAGATCAAACAACCTCTGAGAACAGACTCAAAAAAGACTAGTTTTGAGCTACGGTTACATTGAGGCTAGACACAGTCTCCCCATGAGATCACATACCAGCAGATTGAAAAAAGAAATAACTACTCTCAATTGCTAATCCAAACAGGATTTGTGCCAAATCTCAATTCCATCAAATGCCGATTTACAAAATCAAACATAATCCAAGGTTTGACCCAAGGATTATTCTCTATTCAAACATCTAAGCAATCCAGCAGTTTTATCTCAATAATGTGATAGAAGTGAAGACTGTACATGCTTTTAAGAGTAAAGCAAAGCAGATGGAATCTTTACAAACTACAAACCCACTAATATGACAGATTTTGGTTGACTAGGATCTAATATGATCATGTGACTCAGGTTATAGAAGGCAAACGGTTATAGAAACTGAAAGGTATTGCTATTACTGTACTAAAGCATGATGCTTTCTAGCTCGGACTAAACTTTGTAGGTATATTAATCTAGTGATCTGTTGTGGGAATCTGTTGGGAGTTCAGATCTGTTTCAAAAGCAAACTAACAACAAGCAGCTTGAAAACCATCTGCGCGTTGAGTAGACCAAGTTGGAAATTGGATTTTGTTGCCAATTACTGTACATGATGTTCTGTTGCTTGAGTGAAAATGACTGAAATTTAAATGTGGCCACTTTAAGACCAACTAATAACGCTTCAAATAATCTGTTTTATATTTTAATGTCAAAGATTCAGACTTGTGACACGCTGAATGTTTTGTGTATACTTGACCTGATTTTTTTTTTCTCCCCAAAATGAGATTCTCTGACCCACAAGCACTTTAGGTTTAACTTCTTTGAAAGGAAACTGGTGGAAATTAAACTATATATCCAAATGTAGCAGTAGCAGTCAAAATGTGACATTTGTTATAGAGAGACTAATCAATAGAATTGAATAGATGTTTCATGGTCGCTGTGAGAGCAGACAGTGAGGGTTACCCTCATGTGCCTTTTGCGTGTTGTTCGACAAAGAAAATGCTGAGTTATTGCACACACACACATACACACAAACACAGAGCGATATGTCTACTAACATTCATTTATTTTGGATTAACTGAAATTAGCCTGAAATTGTTTTTAGCCTCACATCTTTAGGTTTACGCTCATGAAGTTTTACTTGACGTTTAATAATTACATTATGTTGTACCAAGTACGATTGCACTTTGCACGAAGTCAGTTTGGTAGATAGGCATCATGTAAATAAGTAACATTTTAATTTATTTGAAAAAACAAAAATTTCAATTAAAATGACTGATCAACATTAGTTTTTTGGTCCAAGAACTACTTCAGCTAGTTATTATCTAACTTAAATTGTATGGAGGTCAGTTACTGAGAAAAAAATACTCTTGAAGTACTAGAAAATGACCAGTTTAAGATACATTTTTGACTTTTGTTGCTAGTATCAATACATTAATTGGCATTTAAATGGCTTATATCTATACAAATGGTACAACTATGAATTCAACCTAACCTGAAGTTATGTAATTTACAAAACAAGCTAACAAATAGTGTTTCTGTTTACACTAGAGACAAGAAGAACATTTAGTATGCCTTTGGAACTGAAGTAATCTTGATTTGACAGTGGCTCTATGTTTTCAGTTACACTGTGAACAGTATCTTCAATAGCAAAACATCAAGGCCTCATTGGTAAATGCACAATTGTTTTGTCCTTGAAAAAACATTGCTTTCAAGGCAGCAGTGCCATCATCCATCCCGTACCAAAACAAGCTCTGAAACACTGCTTCCCTAACCCTAATCCAGTATATTCGGATTGAATGGTTCGTTTTTAGTCTGTCTTGATTTTTTTCTCTTTTTAAGTCAGTATTATGCATTGCAGTAGATTTAATTTTGTGTTATTTGAATATAAGTTCTCTCAGAGAAGTTGTCTGAGATGGTCAAAGTGACAGGGTCTTTGTGTACTAGCTGAGAACGCACAGGTTAGAAGTGGTGGTCAAAGCCTGAGATTATACTAGTTTATTGGTTGGATATATACAGAATTATCTGCAAAATCATACCCAATTCCACCAGTGTACGCAAACCCACACTGAGACCAAATTCTTGTTTTTTTTAGAAGGATTGTTAAAATGGGCTGAATCTGTACTGTACGTTGTATGGTGTGGATATATTTTCATGTTTGAAGACGAGTGTTTTATTTCAAATACCTGGCCTTAGTAACAAGTACTATATGATCTTGTTGATTAGCTGTGATTTCTTTACACAAAATGAGATTTGTGTTAAAGATGAATGCACTAACTTTAATATTTGAATGTAAAAGTTGCTTTGCTGGATGCTGCTTGAACAAAACAAAGAACTAGCAAAATATGCACATGGAACAGCGAACCTCAGAAAATGGGTCACCGAGAGAACTTGGTTTGGATCGTGAGTGACTCATGACAAAATATTACATGTTCAGCTGTTGCTGATTTTAGTACAGACACATAACTCTCTTTAAAATAAGATTCAGAAGCTTTGGTTTGCAGAGGGCTGTTTCACAACTACCACACTGAAAACTGAACACGCTATAGACGTTTCCTCCTTTACGATGAAAAAAGCCAAAACAGAAATGGCGTAACAAACGGCGTAACCTGTACATAAATCAAAATAGCTGACGTGGTCATTTATGTGAAATGGTCATTGTAATTCTACTTTCCTAAAGATAAAAAAATGACTGCTTAAAGTACCTCTACGAATCTCTATTAGTTTCATTCTACATCAAATGCATCATCATCATGTGATGGATTCATTTGGCCATATGTCATGTATACGTATCCATCTTTGCATGTGACCTTATTAGTTATACTCCTGAATGTAATCGTTTAATAATCAGAATTAAAAACTATTTTAAGAAGATATATTTGAAGCTAATTGTCTTTATGGTACTGAAATATGCATATATTATTGGGCTTGGCTTCTGTTTGCCCTAAGATGTTGTCGAGAAGATGCTGTGATATTTCCTCATTCTTTGGCGCTGTATGAATCTTAGTTCTCTTCTTCTTTAGTGCAATATTCAACATTCTGTCTTTAAAAGCTCAATGCAAAAGTAGATTTCTGCTGATTTACTGTAAAGGGAACCATCCTGGTGATCATCAATAAAAACATCAAAATTTGGAAAACTCTTTCTGTGTGGATCTCTTTATTCTTTCCTTTTATTTTATTTTATTTTATGCTTGTCAGACAGACTGGATTTTGATTGGTTAATCACAACAAAAGTGCCTGTCAGCTTTCAGCACTGCTGGTATTTTTTCCATTCATTTTTTTCTATTAGGGTTTTTATAAATATGCGAGGTAATTCACAATATTACAAAATTTTATTTCAATGGGTTCACAAGAGAAGGTGAACTCTTTTGCTGGCTGCGACATTTTGGTGGAAAATTTTCGGAAATGGCCGTCGTGGGTAAATAATTTTTCATCATGAAAAAATATTTTAAATAATGCAAACAGATAGCATCAATAAAAGCATATATCACTGATTAACAACATCAGAGCTCACAACAGGTCTGTTTTTATAGGTTTATATGAGTAATCATCAAAAATAAATGGTAACGCTCATTCTAATAAACTTACTGACGCTAACGTTGCTTTCTTTAACCTTTTTCTTGTTTCTTACGTCTCAGTTATTGATTATATTGAAAATTACCTCAGAGGACTATCTATTAATATGTTGTAATATTACAGTGCTCGTCTTGTTACTAGACTGATTGTTTTATACATTGGACTAAAAAAAAAAAAGTTAAAATAGTACAAACAGATGGCTTCATCTAAAGCATATCCCACTGATTAACAACATCAGAGCTGTCTTTATAGGTTTTTAAGTTTTAATTATAAATCAGTTTCCCTGTTAAGAAAAAAAAATTGGCACCAATCATTAAAGTAAACTTACCGGCGCTACTTTTTTGTCTCTCAAATCACACCATGCACTCGCTTTTTTCCATACATTTTTTTTTTCCAACTTTCTCTTGTTTCTTACATCTCAGTTATTGATTATATTGAAAATTACCTCAGAGGACTCTCTATTAATATGTTGTAATAGTGCAGTGTTCGACTAGACTGATTGTTTTATACACTGGACTATTTTTGTTTGTGGAAGCTTTATTATAATACAAGTTAAAAACGATGAATTACATCAGTAAGGTAAGCTTTAATGCATTTAAAGTTTAAACACTCCCAAATTAATATTAATATTTCTTTCTTTAACTATCTGAGGACCGAATCTTAAGTGTTTTTCCTGAGGAAATCTGCTGTTATTGTTGACAGATGTTTGAACCCAGAACATATATTTTTTTAAATATATACATATATATTTAAAATAATACAAACAGATGGCTTCAACTAAAGCATACACCACTGATTAACAATATCAGAGCTCACCAAAGGTCCATTTTTATAGGTTTTTGAGTTTTAATCCTAAATCAATTTCCCCTTGAAGAAAAAAAAAAAATAGTAACGCTCATTAAACTAAACGTACCGGCGCTTCCTTTGACTCTCAAATCACACCGCGCACTCGCTTTTTTCCATACTTTTTTTCCATTTTTTTTTCTTGTTTCTTACGTCTTAGTTATTGATTATATTGAAAACTGCCTCAGAGGACTCATTATTATTATGTCGTTATATTACAGTGTTGTCTTGTTACTAGACTGATTGTTTTGTACGCTGGACTATTTTTATTAGCGGAAGCTTTAGGAAATACAAGTTTAAAAAAAACGAATTATATCAGTATGTAAGCTTTAATGCTTTTAAGTTTAAACACTACTAAATTAATATTAATATTTATTTCTTTAACCACATGAGGGCCAAATCTTCAGTGTTTTTCCTGAGGAAATCTTACATTGTCTATATTGTCGACAGATGTTTGAACACAGAACAGTCAATTTTTTTTTTTTTTAATTAAAAAAAAAAAAAGTTAAAATAGTACAAACAGATGGCTCCATCTAAAGCATATCCCACTGATTAACAACATCGGAGCTCACAGAATGTCTGTCTTTATAGGTTTGTAAGTTTTAATTATAAATCAGTTTCCCTGTTAAAAAAAAAATGGCACCACTCATTAAAGTAAACTTACCGGCGCTACTTTTTTGTCTCTCAAATCACACCATGCACTCGCTTTTTTCCATACATTTTTTTTTTCAACTTTTTCTTGTTTCTTACATCTCAGTTATTGATTATATTGAAAACTACCTCAAAGGACTCTGTATTAATATGCTGAAAGTTTTAACACTCTGAAATTAATATTAATATTTAATATCTTTAAACATCTGTGGGCCAAATCTTAAGTGTTTTTCCTGAGGAAATCTGCTGTGCTACTGTCGAAAGATATTCGAACCCACAGTCGATTTTTTTTTTTTTTAATTTAAAAAATAAATAAAATAAAACAAACAGATGGCTTCATTTAAAGCATATCCCACTGATTAACAACATCAGAGCTCACAAAAATCTGTCTTTATAGGTTTATACGTTTTAATTCTAAATCAGTTTCCCTCTGAAGAAAATAAAAGGCAAGGCTCATTAAAGAAAACTTACCGGCACTACTTTTGCGTCTTACAAATCACACAGCGCATTCGCTTTTTTCCAAACATTTTTCCATCTTTTTGTCGTTTCTTACGTCTCAGTTATTGATTGTATTGACAATTACCTCAAATGATCATTATTATGTGGTTATATTACAGTGTTCGTCTTGTTACTAGACTGATTGTTTTATTCATTGGACTATTTTTGTTTGCGGAAGCTTTAGCATAATTCAAAAACATGAATTATATCATTAACGTAAGCGTTAACGCTTTTAAAGTTTAAACACTCCGAAATTAATATTAATATTTCTTCCTTTAACCATATGAGAGCAGAATCTTGTGTTTTTTTCTGAGTAAATCTGTGGTGTTACTTGTCACAGACGTCTGAACCCAGAACAGTCCTTTGAACAGTTTCTCCTCCTCTCCTTTTACACTTACATTACCTCATACTAATTGAGCGTCCACAGCAACCCACACCGCTTCCAAAATCTTCTGGCAGGAGATAAAGTGGTTGTTAGCCTCTTAGTCTCTTAGCACCGGCCGATGACACACTTCTTAATACGCCAGCTCACCGTCTCGGAGTACTGGCCTCCTGGTTGCTATGACGATGTCTTTTATATTACCAGCAGGAGCGATTTTAGGGCAGAGAGGTGGGAGCAAATTATGATATTGTCTTTTCAATTTGATTAATCCTCTCGGTAACCTGTCAGAATTTATATCGCGCATAAATTGCGAAATAAATTATGCAGCTACTATGCAATTCAAACTAGGCTAAGCGAATATGCGCAATATCATTCACTTCAAAGACCCAAGTCTGTATAATATTTCATTTTTCCACTCCACCGGGTCCCTGTGGGAAAACATCCGCTGGACATTTGGCATATTTGTCCCCACATGAATGAAAATGAGCTACCAGAGCACAGTATGACTTCATCTGTAGCTCGCAGGTTGCCTGTGATGACTCGCTGTGTTCACTCACACACGGGAACGCGGGCGCGTTCGCAGTCACTCATTCAGTTGAAGTCAATAAGCGGATGAGAATCCGTCACTATAGCAACACAGCAGCACAGCTGAGGGCAAAGCATGAGTCATCATTATTGTTTTGCATCACACTCTTTGAGACTCTCACACCACAGATTGAATTTCAAAACCTCAATTAGGTCGGAGAGAACAACAAATCGTGCCAGGTATAAGTCACAGTGGTTTGGTACACTTTGAAGCTGCGCCTTTCATTCATAAAAATACCACAAAGACATTTTAAAGCAATTTTATTAAGTAATACACGTCTCTAAAATTAAATATACTTTAAACTTTACAGAGTAAACAACAGCAGATTGCAAACAGCTGAACATTCTTGAAAAGGTCTATTGCAGCTCATTCTTAAAGGAGTAGTTCACTTCCAGAACCAAGAACCAAAAACCAAGATGTTCATGTCTTTCTTTCTTCAGTCGTAAAGAAATTATGTTTTTTGAGGAAAACATTTCAGGATTTTTTTCATATACTGGACTTCAATGGTGCCCCAATATTGGACGTCCAAAATTTGTTTGAAATGCAGCTTCAAAGGGTCTTATCTAGTGAAACGATTGATTATTTTCTTAAAAATAAACAAACAACAAATTACAATTTATATACTTTTTAACCTCAAACACTCGTCTTGTCTCGCCTGAACTGTTTTTCTGGTCATGACAGTTAGGGTATGTCTAAAAACTCCCATCTCATTTTCTCCTCCTTTAAAATCGCCCTACATCACTGTTTTACCTCTTTTTTTTTTTTTGGTAAAGGGTGTTTGATCTTTGCATGTTAACTTTGTAAACAATGGGTCGGTACTTCTGCAGCGACGTAGGATGCTTTTAAAGTTAGAGGAGAAAATGAGATTGGAGTTTTTTGAGCGTTTGAGGTTAAAAGGTATATAAATTATTTTTTTTGGAAAATAACCAATCGTTTCACTAGTTAAGACCCTTCCTCGTCAGCTTAGAGCCCTTTAAAGCTGCATTTAAACTGCATTTTGGATGTTCAAAATCAAAGTCCAGTACATGGAGAAAAATCCTAAATGTTTTCCTCAAAAAACATAATTTCTTTACTCTTGAAAGAAAGACATGAACATTTTGGATGACAAGGGGTTGAGAACAATATCTGTAAATTCTTGTTCTGGAAGTGAACTGATCCTTTAAGTCGATAGGTCACCCAAAAAATACAAATTCTGTTTACTCAGTTTCAAGTTGTTCCAAACCTGTATGAGTTTCATTCGTTGAACACACAATTAAATATTTGGAAGAATGTGGGTAACCAAACATTTGACGGCAGCCATTCGCTTCCATAGTTTGGAAAAAAAAAATACTATTCAAAGGGATAGTTCAACCAAAAATGAAAATTCTGTCATTAATTTCTCACCCTTGTGTTGTTCCAAACCTGTAAGACCTTCGTTCAACTTCGGATCAAAAATGAAGATGTTTTTATTGAAATCTGAGAGCTTTTTGACCCTGCATAAACATGCAACTGACATGTTCAAGGCTCAAAAAGTTTGTAAAGACATTGTTAAAATGGGTTCAAACATACTTTTACAAAGCTACAAGAATATGTTATGTGCTTAAAGAAAACAAAAATAACATTATTTAACAAAGGTTGAACCACTAATGTCACATGGACTATTTTAATGATGTTTTGAGCCTTGAATGTGTCAGTTGAGTTGCTGTCTATGCAGGGTCAGAAATCTCTCAGATTTCAACAAAAATATCTTAATTTGTGTTCTGAAAATAAACGAAAGTCTAACGGGCATGGAACAGCATGAGAGTGAATAATTAAAGACAGAATTTTCATTTTGGGGTGAACTAACAGTCAGCTGTGTGGTTACCCACATTCTCCAAAATATCTTGTGTGTTTAACAGATAAAAATAAACCCATACGAGTTTGGAACAACATGAGGGTGAGTAAATTATAACCGAATATTCATTTTGGAGTGCACTATTGCTTTAATCAATCATTCTCAAACAATACATTTTGCATTTCATATAACAATAAAAATACAGCATTTTCATTTAAATCTAAAAAGAAATCATGTGATCAAAAAAGAAATCAAACATCTAAAAAAAAAAAAATCATAAAATAATTCTAATATACACAAACTGAAAAAAAATAGTGGTAAAATTAAAATTAGGCAACTGGATCTGAATGATTTTTTTTTTTTGGTGGTCTTATTGGTCTATGTGCTTCTTTGAGTATTCGAGTTGCATTACTCTTTAGGGTGACAAAGGAAGATGCACAGACAATTACTATTGTCTGTGATGTCTCTGTCTCTCTGCCACTGATTCTGGGATCATAATTACCATCTTACTCCACCGGAGCTCAGAAGTACAGCGGAAGAGCTAATTACTGGTTTCAGAGCTGTATTTGCTGACAGATCAAACTATCAGCTGAATCTCAGCCAAAGAGGCTCTGTATTGTTTAGGCAGAAGTGCAGATTGTATAATATTAGCAGCTTCCAAGTCGATACTAGGACCGTATCAATCTTAACCTCAATTCTTTAAACAGATACTGTAAAATTGATTTAAGAGCAAAAATGTCTTTAAGATGTCTACTCGCTGTTGAATCTGAAGTTGGATGAGGGCTCTGCTACAGATGGAGACGAAGGACCGGCACTGGATACGGTACTGGGAGGGCTGCTGGCATCTGCACACACAAACACACACAGAGTTAAAGCTCCTTGTCTTTCAAGAATTCTTTAACTATTTATTTGGTCAGTAAAAATAGGAATAGTGTTAAATATTGTTGTGATTTAAAACAACGGTTTTCTATTTTCATATATTGTTAAATCCAATTTATTCCTGTGATGCAAAGCTGAATTTTCAGGATTATTACTCCAGTCTTCAGTGTCACATGATCCTTCAGAAATCATTCTAATATGCTAATTTTGTTCTTAAGAAACATTATTATATCACACAGTTGTGCTGCTTAATATTGTTGTGGAAACACTGGCAAAACTGGCTCAACCAGTGGTGTGATTTTGGATGGGGCATCACTAACTGAGTAACCAATGACAGGCGTTTATCATTTGCACAATTCCAATTTGTACCGCTTACACAGTCAATCGCAGCACTTGAGATTAATCTTTAAAACATAATAAAGTTAGCCAAAACAGAACTTGTTGGCAGATTATTAGTATTTGATTCATGAATCATTTTACATGACCGCATTTATATAACGGACATCCTGCTGTATTGTCCTACATAAAGAGCCTCACTGAACTTATGTTACATAACCAAAAACAGCACAATTACACTATTAATATGAAAGAGAGTTTTGTCTTCCAGCATGTTCCTGGCCCCACTTTTTCAAACAATATTATAGTAAATGGGTTGCAAAGAGGCAGACAACACTGTGACTAACGCAACCTAGATTTTACTGAAAGCTGCTTCTAAAGCCACAGACTGAACATAAATCACTAAACTCTCCGGGGAAACTGCACAGCATTAAAAGCCAACAGTAATCATCTAAATGGTGGAGCTAAAAACTAGAATGAACCTAACTAAATTTTGCACCAAATATGAGGTTTCATGTCTTGTCCAGTAAGAGTGAACATTTAAAGCGCCCTCAAAAAAAAAACAAAAAAACATGCATTAAGAACTGGGGGGTGAAAACTTTTTGAATTTGAAAATCAGGCTAAATTTAACTTATTTTGTCTTCTGGGAAACATGTAAGTATCTTCCGTAGCCTCTGAAGAAAAATATGACATTTAGGCAAAATAAGAAAAATGTAAAGAAAAATCTCCATTCCGTTCAAACGTTTTCACTCCCTGGCTCTTACTTGAAGGAGAAGTCCACTTCCAGAACAATAATTCACAAATAATTTACTCCCCACCTTGTCATCCAAAATGTTCATGTCTTTCTGTCTTCAGTCGTAAAGAAATTATGGTTTTTGAGGAAAACATTTCAGGATTTTTCTCCATATAATGGACTTCATTGATGCCCCCCGATTTTGAACTTCCAAAATGTAGTTTAAATGCAGCTTCAAAGGGCTCTAAATGATCCCAGCCGAGGAAGAAGGGTCTTATCTAGCGAAACAATGTCATTTTTTCCATATACAAATAAAATTTTGTATACTTTTTAAGCACAAAAGTTCATGTAGCACAGGCTCTGGGATGTGTGTTCACGATGCTACGTACTATTGAATTAAGTTGAAAGAAGGTCATGCAGAACATAGGTGGAACTACAGACCCAGTGTTTACAAAGCGAAAGCGCAAAGACTAAGAAAGTGCAAGTAAGTTTGTTAACGCTGTTTACAAACAAAAAGGTACAACAATGTCCTCCTCTCAAGTTGTAGGAGAAAATAAGATGGAGTTTTTCGCCATATTCAATACACAGACGATGAACTTACACGTGATTCATAGTAGTGATGGGAAGTTCGGATCATTTTACCGACTCGGACCTTTGAGTCTCGTTCAGCAAAATTAATGAATCTTTTTTGAGTCATGTCGTTCATTTTAGCAAAATATAATTCAAATGTTACTTCCCTAACACATCCCTTACACAAAAGTTGATCACACTACAAACAAGACAAAACTATAATGCTATAAGAAACAGAAAAGATTAATTCAGTGTTTACTTGGGTCTTTAGTCTATGATTTGCTCACCTCACCTCTTATCTGACAAGTTTTTGGGTTTGAGTCGTTCGTTCATCACGTGACATCCCCATAAGATGAACGAACGACTCAAAAAACCTGAAGACTCGAAACACGTGAACTAATTCCAGTACAAAACCTAACAGGATGTGACTCGTTCTTCCCGAGTCACATTAAAGATTTGTTCAAAACGAAAGAATTGTTCAAGAACGACCCATCACTAATTCGTAGCATCAACATACAATGTATTGTTGGCTATTGCTACAAATAGCCAAAATAGTTGGCCACAAATAGTTGGCTATTGCTACCTGTGCTACTTATGAATGGTTTTGTTGTCCAGGGTCACATATATCATGGTAAAGTGAAGTATACTCACTCCAGAGAGACTGTGCAGTTGGTTGGTTCCGGACTGGGGTTGATATCGGCGTCTCCTGATTATCAACATCAATGGATGGCTGGGAGTGTGTCTCAAACATGGCAGACAGGGCTAAAGAGAAAAAAAAAAAAAAATATATATATATATATATATATATATATATATATATATATATATATATATATATATATATATATATATATATATATATATATATATATATATATATACACACACACACACACACACACGATATCTGAGAGCTGTCTGACCCTGCATAGACAGCAACTGAAATGATCAAACGACCCAGAAAGGTGGTAAGAACATTGTTAAAACGTGTCATGGTACAGTCACAAATGCACATCGGAGACTGACACGGAAGAGAAGAAATTGTTGAATAAAGTTATTTTTGTTTTCTTTGAGCGCAAAAAGTTTTCTCGTAGCTTCATAACATTGCGGTTGAACCACTGATGTCACATGGAATATTTTAATGATGAACATGTCAGTTTCTGTCTATGCAGGGTCAGAAAGCTTTTGGATTTCAATTAAAATATCTTAATTTGTGTTCCAAAGATGAAAGTCTTACAGGTTTGGAACGACATGAGGGTGAGTAATTAATGACAGAATTTTAATTTTTGGGCAAACTATCCCTTTAAGTGGTTAATAGCGATACATCAGCATTTAGTGTCAGTTCAGTGTTAATAATTCTAATTTGATGCAAATCTGATCAACATCCTCATAAATTTGATTACATGACAATCAAGTGTAATAATGAATGTACAAGTATCCGTCCACTTACATTTGAGCCTCTTGAATTGGGTCTCACTCCCGTTCTTGCACAACGTTGTGAGGAACTCATCTACCTGCTTGAGGGACAGCGAGTTGTGCAGTGTCTCCAGTGGATAGATGGACGGCACCAAGGAGCAACCTTCAAACCCTGCATCAACACATGGTTTAAAACACAAAGTCTTTCAGTGGCAGCCATCATTACAGAAATCCCATGAAAAGTCTTTGATCTCTTGTACATTAAACACACAACATGAAGCCAACCTCTTGTGACCAACAAGCACTGTATGGCCACCTCCCAACACCGTTTAGACACTAGGTATGCAGAATTGTGTTTAGCACCCTAAAATCTCAAAGATGCACCATGACGCTACTGAAATTGCATTGTACCACGTTGGCTTGTGACACAGTAGCATCTTTGCAATTAATTTGATGAAAATGAGCAAGTTCTAGATCTTTGGTCCACTAACAAAGTGTTTCGCATCTTGTTTGCAAGGCATTATCAGTTTAACGCCAAGAGAATTAGGGCGGACTGCTGCAGACTAATAAACCAATTAGGAGCTTTACATGTTTAACTAACCAATAAAAAGATTAGAGAAACTGTCATTTGAAAAAACAAGTGGAGAAACACACTTTAATGTCCCTAGTATATTGAAATGGATTTAATTACTTCTTCGTTTGCTAATGTGTTTAGGTTAGCAGTAATGGAACTAAATGATGAGAGAGAAGAATGTGTAAATGGAAGTGGTGCACTCTCCCAGTTTAATTATGAGGAAAAAAGCTAACTTCGTTACTCAAAGGCAGTTTAATTCAGCACTTTATATGAAAGATTTGCATATTGTTATAAAGCTTTCTTTATCTCTTAAGCGGGGCGCACTGTAGTTCTAGTTATCTGTCCTTTACAACAGTTGGTAATCAGATTGAACTATATGACCTCACGTATCTTGAGAACTTCTGCAAGCAGGTCGTTCAGTTAGTGAGGAGAGTCTGTGAACGAATTAGATTTATGAACAAATCATTTTGTGTTTCATGACTGCAATAACAGCATACAGTACAGTTTGGGTGACGTTATTCACATAACACAGAATAAAAATGTACAATTAATGTACTCACCCACTTGTCATCCAAGATGTTCATGTCTTTCTTTCTTCAGCCGTAAAGAAATTCTGTTTTTTGAGGAAAACATTTCAGGATTTTTCTCCATATAATGGACGGATATGGTGCCCCGATTTTAAACTTCCAAAATGCAGTTTAAATGCGGCTTCAAACGATCCCAAATGCGGTTGTAAACGATCCTAGCTGAGAAGGGTCTTATCTAGCAAAACGATCGGTTATTTTCATTTAAAAAATACAATTTAAATACTTTTTAATCTTAAACACTTGTCTTGTCTTTCTCTCCCTGTACTCTGTGTATTCTGGTTCAAGACAGTTAGGGTATGTCAAAAAACTCCAATCATATTTTCTCTCTCAACTTCAAAAAGCATTTCAAAATCATCCCACATCGCTGCAGAAGTACCAACCCAGTCTATGCAAAGGGAACATGCAGATCAAACACCCTTAATAAAAGAGGTAAAACAGTGATTTAGGATGATTTTGAAGTTGAAGGAAAACATGAGATGGGAATTTTTCGATATACCCTAACTGTCATAAACCAGAAAAAAACAGTTCAGGGAGAGTAAGACAGGATGAGCATTTGACCTTAAAAAGTATATAAATTGTATTATTTTTATGAAAATAACCAATTGTTTTACTAGATAAGACCGTTCTTCCTTGGCTGGGATTGTTTAGAGCCCTTTGAAGCTGCGTTTAATCTGCATTTTGGAAGTTCAAACTTGGGGCACCATAGAAGTCATGGAGAGATTTTCCACAAAAAACATAATATCTTTACGACTGAAGAAAGAAAGACATGAACATCTTGGATGACAAGGGGTGAGTACATTATCTGTCAATTTTTGTTCTGGAAGTGGACTTCTTTAACTCTACTCAAATAAAGTGTGCCAAGCCGCTTTGTTTTGCATGGCAAATCTAGTCATGCAGTTTGTACACACCATATGGCAACATCTACACACAATATATATTTAAAAAAAAAAAAAAAAAAAAAAAAAAAGTTAAATCCAGACCAACAAGAAGACAATGATTCACTGATAACTTACTACAAAGTGTTTTCATGCCATTTTAAGCCTTATTTTGACGTAACAAAGTGGTTATATCTAAATATGTATAAGTTGTTTGTTTACTTTTTTACGTTTACTTCCCATACCGGTATTATATTGTTTATTCAGACTGATTTGCAAACGTGGAACGCCCACAAACACAAGAGGAGGGATTTATCGCATGAACCAATCACAGCTGAACTGTGACTTTCCCCCATTCATTCTTAATTACCCCTCACCAAACTCACCGCACAGACCACTTAGGTGGTCTGTTGAAACTCAATGGGCTCAGAGAAGGCGAGAGAGACGTGGACTTCTGTTGTAACTTTACCTGCTGGCGTTGCTGTTAGACAAAGTTTCTTTAAAAACAAACAAGTGATTTATACACTTTATAATGTTAGATTTGTAATATTGGTATCGTTTCATTTTGCACTACAATTTTTTTTCTCATCCTATATTTTGAGGAGACAATGCCTCCCTTGCCTCCTTGGAGAAAACAACCCTCAGGTAATTAGATGGATTAATAAACAAAATTTTATATTAAACATCATTATGAAATAAAATTTGTTTTTTACAGATTCATAAAAGCAATATGCCACTTGGGTCACAGATTTGATCGTTACATTAATTTCACCATGGTTAATGGGGTATTAGGGCACAAAGCATGAGAACACTTAATAATGGTGGGAAAATACAGTTGAAGTCAAAAGTTCTGCAAAATTATAATTATTTTACCAAAAGAAGAGGGATCATACAAAATGCATGTTATTTTTTTATTTAGTACTGACCTGAATAAGACGTTTCACATAAAAGACGTTTACATATAGTCCACAAGAGAAAATAATAGCTGAATTTATAAAAATGACCCAGTTTAAAAGTTTACATACACTTGATTCTTAATACTGTGTTGTTTCCTGAATGATCCACAGCTGTTTTTTTGTTTTTTGTTTAGGGATAGTTGTTCATGAGTCCCTTGTTTGTCCTGAACAGTTAAACTGCCCACTGTTCTTCAGAAAAATCCTTTAGGTTCCACAGATTATTTGGTTTTTCATCATTTCTGTGTATTTGAACCCTTTCCAACAATGACAGTATGATTTTGAGATCCATCTTTTCAGACTGAGGACAACTGAGAGACTCATAAACAACTATGACAGAAGATTCAAACCCTCACTGATGCTTCAGAAGTAAAAACAATGCATTAAGAGCCCAGGGTGTAAACTTTTAAACGGAATGAGGATGTGTACATTTTTCTTATTTTGCCTAAATATCATTTTTTTCATTTAATAATGCTCTTCAGAAGCTACAGAAGATAGTTGCATGTTCCCCAGAAGACAAAATAAGTTAAATTTACCCTGACCTTCAAATACAAAATTTTTTTGGATGTGCGTTTTTTCCTTCTGAGGCATCAGTGAGCGTTTGAACCTTCTGTAATAGTTGCATACAAGTCCCTCAGTTGTCGGCAGTGTGAAAAGATAGACCTCAAAATCATACAGTCAGGGTTCAAATACACAAAAATGCTGAAAAACCAAAGAATTTGTGGGACCTGAAGGATTTTTCTGAAGAACAGCAGGCAGTTTAACTGTTCAGGACAAACAAGGGACTCATAAACAACTATCACTAAACAAAAAAAAAAAAAAAAAAAAAAAAACACAGCTGTGGATCATTCAGGTAACAACACAGTATTAAGAATCAAGTGTATGTAAACTTTTGAACAGGGTCATTTTTATAAAATCAACTATTATTTTCCCTTTGTGGACTATATGTAAACATTTTTTATGTGAAATATCTTATTCAGGTCAGTACTAAATAAAAAAATAACATGCATTTTGTGTGATTCCTCTTAATTTGGTAAAATAATTAACATTTTGCAGATTCTGCAAGGTGTATGTAAACTTTTGACCTCAACTGTAAATGTAACTACAGGCCTCTTGAGCCTAATTGTCATTTTTCTGCCTTGGAAAATGGTAAAATTTCAAACAATCAAGTGACTCAAGTAATATACATATAAAAAGCTGCAAGAGCATTATACTTACTCTATACAGACGTCAACATAAACAAGCTGTCTTCACATTCACCAAGCCATATGTACAGGCATGCGTTAAGAAAAGAGGAAGAGAGGTTATGAAATGTTATACAGCAGAAAGAAAGGCCACAGAGTGAAGAAAAGCAAGAAGTCAGATAAAACAGCAGAGCGGATACTGTAACACTTTGACATAAGATGAAGCATCACACACTTTGTTGCACATATACATCAAAAATGAGATAATAAGACAAAGCAAGGGAAGGACTGAGCGAGTGACAAGGGGGCTGACCAGAGAGGCATTCTGGGGGTTTCTGGCCAGCACGGAGCAGGCGGAGGTGGTAGGAGCAGTGGTGTAGGTGGTGGAGAAGAGCAGGGTGAACAGAGAGCTCAGCTAACAGCTCATCTAAGAGCTCTACGGAAGAGAGAGAATGATGAAAGGAGGACAAAAAGGACTGAATGGATGCAAGAGGAGAAAATTAGCAACAGAGAAGCATAACAAACATCCAGGGAAAGGAATTCCGGGAAGACAGAGGAAAAGAAATGGTAGTGAACGGCTGTTGATATTTTGAAGTCCACTAAAGTGCATTCATCCATCATAACTAGTACTCCACACAGCTCTGGTGGGTTAAAAAAGGCATTCTGAAGTGAACTGATGCATGTGTAAGAACAATATCCATATTTAAACTTTATAAAATGTCTAAAATCACTTTATTAACCCTTTGGAGCCATGTGGAGTACTTTTCATGATGGATAGATGCACTTTATTGGAGTTGAAAATCTCAACAGCCATTCACTGCCATAAAATCATAAAATAAACACATAAAATATATAAAATTTATATAAATATAAATAAAATCATAAAATGTCACAGTTGTTTTTGTTTGTTAATTGATTAGTTAATTATTAAGGATGGGGAGTCAGATTCATAGGCAGAATAATTCAAACCCACTGAGCATCAGAAGGAAAACAGTAACAGGAGGAAGAGGAGGGTGAGTAGGAGGACAGGAGGGAGAGGGATGAGGTAAGCAAAGATGTGGCAGAGATGGAGGAGGGATGGTGTGGGCCGTAGGGAAGAGAAATCGTCGGGATTCAGGAGGGAACTAAACACTGCAGGTTGAGGGGGAACAAAGGGATGACAGAGATGGAGGAGGAGGAGGAGGAGGAGGAGGAGGAGAGGCCACTGCAGCACACAGCAATAAGGATCCACTGCTTCAACCCCTGCTGAGATGTTTTTGCCAGAGTGACTCAGCAACATACAATTAATGAGCTCAAATTAATGTTTTTTGTTTTGTCAGGACCTACAACTATTTTGAGAGTGCAATTAGAGTCCCTATAAGCAGCAAACTCTCCAAACAGAGCATAAAGACTGAGCAAAGCACTTTGCATTATCAACAAATGTTCAGTTTATGCTATATATATATATATATATGAATTAAACATTTGAATAGATTAGGTTTCACAGGCATGCAAACACTCCTGTTTAAGTTTCATAACATAGTGAGTCATTCATACAAAGTCAGCTGTGACAAGCAGTAATAATCTAGCACTGAAGCAATTTTTTCATGCGCATCTGTTATACGCAACACATTTTTAAAGAGCATACTTATAATACCACATAAAGTAGGGCTGTCAAACGATTAACCGCGATTAATCGCATCCAAAATAAAAGTTTATGTTTACATACTATACTGTATGTGTGTACTGTGTTTATTTTTTTTATGTACATTATCATTACACACACATTTATATATTAAGGAAAAACATGTTTGATTTATATATAAAATATTTATGTGAGATCTAAATTTTAGGGCTGGGCAACGATTAATCATGATTAATCACAATTAATCGCATCAAAAATAAAAGTTTATGATAACACACTATATTATATGTGTGTGTACTGTGCATATTTTTTATGTACATATAAATACACACACATACATGTATGTGTTAAATAAAAATATGTTAGAATTATATACAAAATATTTACATTTACATATAATCTAAATTATATACAAACTAGCGCTGGGCAAAGATTAATCATGATTAATCGCATCAAAAATAAGAGTTTATGACAACATACTATACTATATGTGTGTGTACTGTGTATATTTATTAAGCGTATGTAAATACACACACATTCATGTATATAATCAAAGAAAAATATGATAGATTTATATATGAAATATTTACATTTATATACATCTAAATTATATACAAACTAGTGCTGGGCAACGATTAATCATGATTAATCGCAAATAATCACATCCAAAATAAAAGCTTTTATGTACATAATATATAATACAATAGATGTAATATGATACATAATATCCAAAATAAAAGGTTATGTTTACATACTATGTGTGTGTACTCTGTATATTTATTATGTATATATAAATACACACACGCATGTATATATTTAAGAAAAATGTTAGATTTGTATGCAAAATATTTATATATAATCTAAATTTTATACAAATTAGTGCTGAGCAATGATTATTCGTGATTAATCGCAATTAATTGCATCCAAAAGAAAAGCTATTAAGTACATAATATATAATATAATATTCAACAAATGCAATATAATACAGAATATCCAAAATTAGAGGTTATGTTTACATACTATGTGGGTGTACTGTGTATTTATTATGTATACACACACAGATACATATATGTATATATTAAAAAATAATTATATTAGATTTATATAAAAAATATTTTTGTTTATGTACGTTTATTTTGGATGCAAGTAACTGCGATTAATCATTTGATAGTTCTATTAAGCACCCAAAAAAACGTATTTTGGATGCGATTAATCATGATTAATCGTGGCCCAGCGCTAATACAAATACAAATATATACATATAAATATTCACAGTACACACACACATACAGTATGTAAACAAACTTTGATTTGGATGACAATTAACCCGATTAATTGTCTGACAGACCTAGATGTATCAAAGCAGGCCAAAAAAAAAAAAAAAAAAAAGATAATAATTAAAATTATTATTACTACAACTAAATTACTAAATAACTAAATAATTAATAATAATTAAATAATAAAAATAATTAAATAAACAATAATTACTAAATTACTTAAGTTACAAAATTAATTTAATACCAGACATCAGAAGTGCAGCATGCTACCGATGTATAACTGCAATAATTGATCATAATTATACAAACAGTAATTAAATAAAATTACAAAATTAATAATAAATAATTGATATCAACTGTGCAAAATGCTACTGATGTCAAATTACTACAATTAATAATAATTATAAAACAGTAAGTACATAAATGCTAAAATTAATAATAAATAAAATAAGACATGGTACTGATTTTAAATTAAAATAATTAATAATAACTACAAAAATTAATAAATAAAATTACTAACATCAACAGGGCAAAAGAGATCATTTGATATTTAAAAAGATAATTAAAAATTTAATTTTGCTTTATTTTCCAATAAAATAGCAGGCTGCAACTGATTGTGTTTAACTTTTATTAACTTGATCTGTACTGTACTTTTCCCCTCCTTAAGATTTTAGGATTTGTGGCTTAAATGTGCTGGCCTGACATTTTTCTCACTTTAAATCGGATTTGGAAATGGTTTTTCAACAGTAGGTCAACAAGTTCAACTGCATCATTATTAAAGCCTGCAATTCTACTATAAATTATCACAGCGTAAAACCTGGCCCTGATGCACTGCTAATGCCATTTCAGTGGAAAAAGAGATAGGGAATCTTCCTCTGTCTTGACAAATCTGCTTAATAGCTGGAAAAATGACACATGTTGATAGAAAACACATGTTTAGCCTGTCTGAAGGGTTTTTAGACTCGTGGCAGAAATGAGTGTCCCTCAAGCAGTGTTGAACTGTCAAACGAAATAAGCAGAGTTTGATCATTACAACACTTCACTGCGATACTGCATGGAGAAAAACACTTCAACCTCAACGAAAGCCGTCTGAACTCGAATCCCTACTGAGACGCCCACATTCGAAAAAGCCTGAACATTTGCATCATTTTATAAGGGTTCAGTCCCTCAGCAACAGACTAGCTTCATGAGCAAACCTGTGAATGTAATATAATGATCATCTTAACCGTCTCTCAGAAGTCTAAAAACGTAAGACCAAAAACAGTCAAACACTGAGGAAATACTAAATGAAGCTTTGACACTTAAATTTCAGTTTCTTCTTGACAAGACAAACAATAAGAAAGAATCAATAAGATCATGCAAATATAATGCCCTGCATACATACATACATACATTTGTTAAACTGAAAAACACAATTTTCAAAAATTTCTTTACAATTAAGATAATCAATCAGGTGAAAACAAATGTTAACCCTTATCCCATTAGCATCTATGACCATCATGCAAAGTGCAAACTGCACAATATTACAGTAAATCTATTTGAAAGCTGTAAAGAAAATTGTACATGTATTTTTTTGTTGTATTATTTTTTATTAAAAAAAAAAAAAAAATATATATATATATATATCCTGAAAAAATGACACATTTACTTGAGAAGCAAAAGTGCATCTAATATTAAAATGTTTTTTTTAAACATTAAATAAAACGACTGTAGTATTACTTTAGTATCACTGAGATACTATTACAGTTTTTATTATTTTGAATCAAAATAATCTCGATTTTTATTTTACTTTTAGTTCAAGTTTTAGTAATTTTGTTGTGTTTTTAGCCATTTTAGCAGTTTCTGTTTATAAACACTTTTTTATTTAAGTTTTAGTTGTAGTTATTCCAGTAAATCATATTAAAATAAAACACCATGGCAACTATCTAAAATAAAAAGCTTTTTTTAATATTTTATTTTATTCCAAGCAACGACTTTGTTTTTATGGTTTTAACTCTTGTTACAGTTTAAGTTTTAGTTAACTATAATAACCTAGGGCCCTATGAAATCTGGGATTTTTTTTCCCCCAAAACCGATTTTATTTTTTCCCAAATTCCGTTTTTACCATTTTAATTTTTCTAGACTCTAGAAAAATAATAATCTAAAAAACATGTCTAAATAATTGAAATCATGAAATGTACACAATTTAACAGCAATTTAAAAGTCCAACAAAAATAACATTTTTAAGTCCCTATGAAATACATTTTATTTTTTCTCAAATTCACTTTTTTTTTTTCTCAAATTCTGTGTTTTCCATTAATTTTCTGGATTCTATTTCAATGGCTTCATTAAATTTTAATAAAATCAAAAGCATCTCTAATTTACTGATTTTATTTAAAAATATATATATATTATTTTATTTCATTTATTTTTTCAGAAATATTGTGTATTTACATATTTCTGGAAAATATTTCTTACAAAAAGCAATGTTTTAATAATTTTATTACAAGTAGTAGTAGTAGTATTACATTGAGAAAAATATTTCTGTTACAGTTTCTTCAAGTTAAACTTTTATTTTGATTTTTGGCTGTTGAGAAGATCTTTCTGTTTGTATTCGATATGACGATGGTTTTTCTCAAAAGAAACGGTAAAATGCTCATAAAATGATCAGTATGTGTGTAGTCAACGAAATAGGGACACAAAGAATATGAAGGATTCATAATAAATTGTATTTTTGGGGAATAATATTTGAAGAGTTTGGTTCCAAAGTGCGAGTTCCTGCCAAAATCAGTATTGTATCTGGTCTGTATTGAAAAGTCCATTTTTAATTTTACACAAAATGTGATATCCGCCGCGTTATTCTGTCATGTTTTCTCCCTCTCTTTCCAAACCACGACAAACGCCAGTGTCCCTTCTCTGCAGAAGGCATTACATCCGCTCAACCAATCACAGCGCACCATTCCACGCATTGTAAACAGTAAAGGCTGCGCTCTGAACACACCCCGCATCCTAGTTTTCCTCATCTACTTTGTACTTTGTGATCAACAAACAAACAAAAAAAAAAAAGAATAATTTTGACGGCATTGATAAACCTGTGGTGTTGTCTGCAGTGGGGAAGAAACATAAACCACCGAAATCTAATCATTTAAGTGAGGAGAATAAAAAGATGAGGCACTCATTTTATTGCATATGCATGATTTATTGCATTTTGAAAATGGACAGGGCTCTGTCCGACTGACCCGATCAGCATATTTATGTTTCCGCTGAGGGGAGCTTCAAAGGTTTCTAAGTGTTGAGTAATGTATCACAGCCAAATCTGACAAATCTATTCATAAACAGTGTAGAGAGATTGTAAATAAGAGATACACTGTGCAGTGTAGAAAGCTTTATTGATTATAATGGAACTTTGTGAGATTGCAATGAACTAAGATGAGTGACAGCAGTTAATGATTTTTAAGGGAGTTTGTAAATGAGATATCGATTTAATTCATATTTAGTGATTTAATTGTCTGACTATAACACTTTTGCCTGATTTCATCGTCAAAAATAGTTTGAAACAAGTCATTACTGAGCCTCTTCACATCTCCATTCAAACATTTATGCGTTTCATTTATGAATGAACGTACGTTTTTAAACGAATCTAGTGAGTCAATGATTCAATTTCTCCATTCATAAAGAGAGTCACTTGTTTTATTTCTGGATGAATCAGCCATTCAAATGAATCAAATGAATGAATGATTCAGCAATTAAATCAATGACTTACCGCCAACTGCTGATCATTTTAGTTTAGTATCGTTTCAGTTATTTAAATCATTTAATATTTCTATATTCAAAATTTTAGATTTAAAACATGAATTTATGAATTTGATTGCACTCACGCCATCTCTGAGCCTCATTAAACATATGAAAATAGCCACTTTTGTGTTCTTCTGTGCCACGTCTGTAGTACAAATTAATTTTGTTAATACTGATTTAATTTGATTGGTAGCTTATTCTTATTCTACTTGTTCTTAATCTGTTGTATTATTTACAAAATTTAAAAAGCTTAAAAACATATATATATATATATATATATATATAAAAAAAAAAACTGACTTAAAAGATACTTTTATAAAGTTAGAAAAATGCCATTACAAAGGTAAAAACAAAATCCCCCTTTAATTCAGTAATTCACAAATGTTAACTCGTACTGGAAAGGCTAATTTTTAATCCGATTTTTTGATTATTGATTAGAAGGTGCTCCTAAAAAGAAAAGTAAATGTAGAGCCCTGATGGATTTATTGCATTTTGGGAAAAAAATTAACTGTTTTTATAATAAATTCTTTAAAATCAAAATCTAGATTTGAATTTTTAAAAGTTATTCGAACCTAAAGATGCTATGTGAAAGTTTGTCACTTTATTGGTAGAGAAAACACATTTTTACTCAAATAAATCAAAATGGATTTATAGCGTTTGGGAACCAAACTCTTCATTTACAGACACAGGTCAAGTTTTCCGCATCACGAAAATCATAGGGCCCTAATAACCCTAAAAAGAAAAATAAACTTAAATTCTCTAAAAAGTCTTAATATCAGTTTTCTTCTCAAATAAATGTGTTCTTCTGACATTTCAATGTATACTCTTTAAAACAAAGGTGCTTCAAAAGGTTCTTCAAACGATGCCATAGAAGAACCATTTTTGCTTCCACAAAGAACCATTCAGTCAAAGGTTCTTTAAAGAATCTCTTTCTTACCTTTTTATAATCGGAAGAACCTTATTTGCCACAAAGAACCTTTTGAGAGACAGAAAGATTCTTCAGATGTTAAAGGTTCTTTATGGAACCATATAGACAAAAAGGTTCTTCTACGGCATCGTGAAGCACCTTTATTTTTAAGAGTGTAGATAAAGACTAATTTTTGCAAAGACATCTATTTTGAGGCATTTAAAGTAATGCATATGATCATTAAAGCAGTAATGGTGGTGGAAGGGTTAACCATTTCTAAATCAAGTGGATCAACATAAAAGGCGTTCACACATTTTTCCACACAAACAGCAATATATCAAGAGAGATATATTCGGTACACAACCCATGCATCTATCCAATCAGAAGGAGGAATGAATTAAGATGGGTGTGTCTTGTGAATCGAAATAAAAAAGGTGAAGAAAAGCCTTCCTGATTTATGAAATTATTTACACAAACGGTGCTAAATTACGAAGACTAGCAGCAGAAGGCATGCAGAAGAGTGTAAACAAAAAATAAAAAACACGGATTCAAAAACTCCAAACATACCGTTAGTCGGATGCCTGGCATATGACACAGAAAATCTCTTTACTGCCGGCATAGAGAGCAGCTCTGAGGAGATAAAAGAGGCATTCGGCATTACTCGTGTCATTGTGCCCCTTGTGAGCTTTCGCTTTGACTCAAAACGACCCGCATTTTTAATCCTCCCACCATCATGCAATCATTTCTGTTCCTAATAACGCAATAAATATCAAGCAGGTAGAAGTAACAGTGCGGCCACATGTTACCCTTGAAAGAGGAGATTGAGAAACAACAGATGTCACAACAAACTACCCAGAATTCTCTGTGCTACAGCATCCTTTTGGATGCAGCATGACATGGCAGTATTTTGGGTGCCGTTTCAAAAGTCTTATAGAAGGTAATCCTCCATATCTCAGAGACACAGCAACACCCTGTGGACAAAACTGTTAATGCTCCTTAGGAGAGAGAAGTGTTTATTACAATTAGTGTTCTTAATAATAATAAAAATAAATATAATAACACAATCAAATTAAAAATTCAAATAATGTATTTGATACTGACAGAGGTGGAGAAAATGCTTTCGTTTTCACTGTATGTTGGAAACTAAAGGGCAGTTTTTAATAAATGTTTTAAAAATAACCATTATATCACTCAATGAGTCTTTAGAGATTGTGGTAAAAGCAATAATTTGTGTTGCCATGGATATTATCCATCACAAACCAATTGCCAGAAGTGCTGCGGGATACTAAAATGTTTCCCTCCTGCATAAAATAGCTTGCAAATTTGTGCAATTATTGAACAAACGTTTGTTTACATGCATATGCAGCATGCAAATAAGCAGTTTGGAGGTAGCAAAGGTGACAAACGATTAGTTATAACATTCGGTCACTGTGGAAACCTCATTTTCCTATGAGAGACACTGATAAACAGCTAAACGCAAATGGTTTAGGAACATCTCCTGTTTATTTGGGATGTCTGAAGGCTAGACTAAAATTTCGAGTACATATTCAATGAAGTAAGCTGAAAAACAGCCACTAGGATATAGCAAATAGTGTACAAGAAGATAATATTGAATGCTTATCAACTTTTTTTGCACTGATTAATTCACACCACAATAAATATTTACTGGTGATTTACTCACCCCATGTCAATCATGATATTCATTTTTTTCTTTCTGTAGTTGAAAAGACATTTTTTGAGGAAAACATTCCAGGATTTTTCTCCATATAGTGGACTTCAATGGGGATCAATGGGTTGAAGGTCCAAATTTCAGTTTCAATGTAGCTTCAAAGGGCTCTACATGATCCCAGTTGAGGAATAAGGAACTTATTTAGTGAAATGATCATTACATTTTGGAAAAAGATTAACGTTTTTATACTTTTTAACCAAAAATGCTCATCTTGCAGTAGCTGGACCTCGCGCATTATGTAATCACGCTACAAAGGTCACATGACATAGTCGGAAGTACCGACCCAGTGTTTACAAAGCCAATGTGCGAAGAAAGTAAAAACGCCCTTTACAAAAAAAGGCTAAACAATGATGATGGTTGATTTTGAGGTTGGAGGAGAAAATGAAATTGAGTACACAGATGATGAACTAAAAGGGCGTGACCTTTCCAACATGATTATTTAATGCATGAAGTTATGGATCCGAATCACAGAGCGCAAGACAAGCATATTCTTTTTTTTTTTGGAAACGACCAATCGTTTTGCCAGATAACACCCTTGTTCCTTGGCTGGGATTGTTTAGAGCCCTTTGAAGCTGTGTTGAAACTGCAATTTGATTTGGGTGAGTAAATAATCAGGAAATTTTTATTTTGGAAGTGAACTAAATCTTTTAGTTAAATGGGAATATCTTTACAATATTCAGAAGAATTGTTTGCTGGGACGTTTGTGATGATCTTCAGGTCAGCCTGGTAAGATAACCCTATGTGTGTGTGTGTGTGTGTGTGTGTGTGTGTGTGTGTGTGTTTGGGACATACCGGCTTTAGAAGGCCGACTCTTGAGCGAGGAGGGCTTTTTGCGGGGATCTCGTGCTAGGTCTCTCAAGTTGGGGAAGGAGGCACTGAAGAGGCCCGCACACTGGGCACCTGCGTGTGGGGGGGGAGGGACACCGTGGGGCGAAGCGGGTGGGGAGGGGAGGGGGGCGATGATTAGTAGTGGTTAGTTTTCAAGTGAATGTGCAAGTGAACATGCAGCTTCTCATCCAAACTTAAAAGGATAGTTCACCCAAAAGTAAAATGAACTGTTCTAAAATTATTTATATATTTATATATTTATATATATATAATCCTCCTAGATCCAGAACAAAAATTAAACTGTCACAAATGTTTTCCTATGCATTTGATTACGCACAGGTGAGTACACAGAAGCTACAGCGATCTTTTTTGGGGGGGAAACAAATTATGGAAATTAAATACTTTTATTTAGCAAGGATGCTTTATATTGATCAAAAGTGATGATAAAGACATTTATAATGTTACAAAAGATTTCCATTTCAGATAAATGCTGTTCTTCTGAACTTTCTATTCAAAGAAACCTGACAAAATTCTACTCAGCTGTTTTAATAATAATAATACTAATAATAACTTTTTGAGCAGTAAATTTGAATATTAGAATGTTTTCTGAAGGATCATATGACTAGAGTAACGATTCTAAAAATTCAGCTTAATAAATTACATTTTAACACATATTCAAAAAGAAAACTGTTATTTTAAATTTTTCAAAATTTTACTCTTTTTGCTGTACTTTGGATAAAAAAAAAATACAGGCTTGGTGAGCAGAAAAGTCTTCTTTAAAAAAACAAAAATTTCATAAAAAGACTTTTGCAGCATTTTAGTGTTTATTTTTAGTTTTAGATCTTTTTATTTTAAATTTACAATTAAATTTTAAAATTGAAATTATATAACTATATTAATTTAATAATAAATATAATATGTAAATAAATATTACATTTTTATATTAAATATGTTATTAGAACTGTATTTATTGTATTTATGCATTTATTATATGTTATTTGAACTTACGTATTACATATTATATACATATATTATTTATAATTCATAAAAAAGTTTAAATATTTACCCTAAAATAACTACTAGGCTAACTGTGGAATGTGCTCTGTTTTATAATTCTTTTATTTTTCTTTTCTTTCCACTATTATCAAATTATCAAGATTATTATTGAATTAAGTACTTTGTTGAAAACTGTACACAAGTTTTTCAGAACCATATTAAACCAGAACGAACACAGATAACTTTGCACAAGCTTTTTAAAATAGATTTTTATAAAAGTTTGTCTTCTTGGACACTCTTATTTGTCATTGACCAATTTTTGACATTTATTTTTGGCTAAACTATTCTTTTACGCTCAATTCCAGGGACATAGAAAACTTTTTTTTTAATATACAAAACCTAGTTAAACTGCTGGTCTTCTGCTGGTAACATAATTACATTCACAGAGAAACACAAATGTAATTTGAGTTCTGTGGCTCTAAAGAACAAAAAAAAAGCCACTAGAGGGCAGTAATTAAAAAAAAAAAAAACACTTGATTTACAGCTCAATGCCACATGCAACATGCACTTAGTTAAAAAAAAAAATAGTGATCTGTAAATCATGCTATAATGTTTTAGTAAGGTGCAAATAACATTAGCCACAATCTCTAAACTTTACGCAACGCAGAGGCTACGAAACATTGTGCATTGTCGCCTCATAAATGTTCTTTGGAAATGGAAATAGTATAGACAAGAATAGCAGCTGCCAGCAGCCATATTTAGACCACTACTGGCAGCATGGACACATTTCCGACGCTCTGAGTATGGCATGATTTAAATAAGCTCGAGCAGGGTCCTTGAACTGTCTCATTGGCGCTAAACAGAAACGGGCATTTAACGGTCAATGGGGACAGAACACTTAAGAGAAGTTGAGAGGTTTTTCCAATGAGACCGATGACAGGAGAGATCTGCTACGTAGAAACAACACAAGTGAAATGTAATTCCCACCTAGCCCGCTGGGTTTGATCTCAGGTGACTGACGAGAAGTCGACGGGAAGATACGATACGCCAGTCCTCGAGAAGAAGTGCTGCTCTCTGAAAGAGCCTGCAGAGAGATGAAAATGAAGTCAAAAAACAGACATATACACAAAACACTAATATCTTTCTATGTAAATTCAACTTATTCAGGGGTTTTAAAAATGTTTTGATGCTAATAACCCACAAATATAACAATCCCTCTGTGAGGGACTATTTTATGTGTATCTTTATATTTTATATTATTTGGCACTGAAGAAACATTCTTGAAAACAGCTGATCAATTTCAGGATTCTTCAAGTAGTAAGATAAAAATAATAGCTTTTATTTAAAACTGATTTTTTTTTTAACATTATAAATGTCTTAACTATCACTTTTTAACGATTTAAGGCATCTTTGCTTAACAAAAGTATTAAGCAAATACAATATTACAGAGCTCAAACATTTGAAACCGTTTTTGCATTACTAAAGTACTAAAAATAAATACTAAAATACTAAAGTTTTATAATAAATATTTTTGTAATTAAATATAATTAAATACCAAAATAAATAAATCGTAATTTTGTATTTTATACTGTCTTTATGACAAATTGTTAAAATATTGTCCAAAACATTTAAAATACTAAAAGTACAAAAATACTAAAAATAAATATAAAAATACTAAAGACTTATGATATACATGTTTGTAATTAAATATAATTAAATACCAAAATAAAATAAACAAACTGTATTTATTTATTTTATTTTTTTTTTACAATATATTATTGTATTTTATACTGTTGTTAAGGCAAATTGTTAAAATATGATCTAAAACATTTAATCATTTTAAACAATTAAAATACTAAAGTACTAAAATACTACAAATAAACATTAAAATACTAAAGATTTATGACAAAAAAAATGTGTAATAAAAAATAATTAAAAAAAAATAAATTGCATTTCTGTATTTATTTTTACAGTATATAATTCTATACTATACTGTCATCAGTGCATATTGTTAAAATATTATCCAAAATATGGAATCATTTTAAACATTTAAAATACTAAAAAATTAAAACTAAAATAATAAAGATTTATGATGAATATTTTTGTAATTAAAATTTAATTAAAAAAGAAAATAAATTAAATAAATTAATAATTAATAATATTAAAATTAATAATTAATTTTACTTTTTTTTTTTACAACATATAATTGTACTTTATCATGACATTAAGGTAATTCTTTAAATATTATCCAAAACATCCAATCATTTTAAAACATTTAAAATACAAAAGGATTAAAATACTAAAAAATACATTCTGAAGTTATAAATATTTTGTAATATAATTAAATGCCAAAATAAATTAAATAAACAAATTCTATTTTTGTATTTAGTTTTTTTACAATATATAACTGTATTTTCTAAATTGGCATCAAGTCAAATTGTTAAAATATTACCCATAAAATTTAATCATTTTAAACATTCAAACAACATTCGTACTTAAATACTAAAAAGAAATACTACCATACTAAAAGTTTTATAATAAATATTCTGTAATTAAATACCATAATAAATAAATTGTATTTTTGTATTTATGTTTTACAATACATAATTGTATTTTATACTGTCATCAGGGCAAACTGTTAAAATATTATCCAAAACACTGGATAACATATATCATCAAATAAAAAACTTAAAGCCAAGTAACAGACTCCATAATACAGTACTGTACCTCCATAGATCCAGCCTTTCGGGTGCGTATGAGCGGGGACTTCCTCTGAATGTTGATTGGCTCAGTCAGTACGGCTCTGTCAGGCTCATCTTGAGAAAGGTCCTCCAGACTGCCTGGGTCTGTCTGCTTCTCGTGGTTCTGTTACATAACAAATGACTATTAGAAGAGATCCAGCATGCAATATTTCATAGAAAGTTGTATATAAAATCCAAGACTCAGCAAAGTAATGTGGTCTGTAATAAATATAGGCCTATATATAATCCTTGGGACGAATGAAACAGACCTCGGACGAGGCGGGCCGGAAGCCAAAACCCATTGGTGCATTATCCTCATCCTTGCACCCCTTCACTCCTGGACTAAAGTGCAACTCCACATGAAAACGCTCCTCTGAGGAGGGGTCCTACAAACACACGTCAGCATATGAAAGAAG
This sequence comes from Labeo rohita, assembly GCF_022985175.1. Taxonomy (NCBI): domain Eukaryota; kingdom Metazoa; phylum Chordata; class Actinopteri; order Cypriniformes; family Cyprinidae; genus Labeo; species Labeo rohita. The sequence continues at coordinate 13,886,591 of NC_066893.1, forward strand.
CATCGGAATTGGGCACAAAGAGCTGATGCCAGATCGTGTACCTTGTTATTGTCCTCATACAGCATAATAACAATCTGTGTCATATAGTTGAGCTCGGTTACAGCACTGAGGTAGTCCATAGCCTGCTTCCACTGTTCATCTTTTTCCTCCTAAATAGACACAGATGAGATAAATGTAGTAACCTGCATTACACATGATAATATGCGTGATTGATGATTGTTTACTTACGTCTAACAGGCCTCCGTAACGGAAGATGTTAAGTAGGGAGTGTACGTGACTTTCGCTAGTAAAATAAAGCCGGGTTCGAACATGCCGACCCGGAGACATCACGCCCCGGGAGTACCTGAACCACCAGGAGGGATGAAAAACACAAAACTGATCACTAACAGGTTCTGAGTCTGCAGAACTTTTTATAATACAACAGCTGAAAACAACAGAAGAATAAAGTGGGAACTTAAAGAGACAGTTCACCCAAAAATTTAAATTACCCCATGATGTACTCACCCTCAAGTCATCCTAGGTGTATGACTTTCTTTTTTCAATCAAATACAATCGGAGTTATATTAAAAAATGTCCACGTTTTTTAATGGCAGTGAACGGGTGTTGAGATTTTGAAGTCCAATAAAGTGCATCCATCCATCAAAAAAAGTACTCCACTCGGCTCCAGGAGGTTAATAAAGGCCTCCTGAAGCGAATCAATGCATTTGTGTAAGAAAAATATATATATTTAAAACTTTATAAACCACAATTTCTAGCTTCTGCTAACTGTCATACGCGCGCGTTTATGAGAGAGTGACGTTTCAGCAAACGTAGTGACGAACACAAAAGCGCAGAGAAAAAAGCAAAATAAAACACCGGTCACAAATTACAAGTGATAAATGAAGATTTGTAAAGAAAAATGTTGGAGGAGACTATTTTTTCTTTGCTGTAAACAAAACTATAAACAAAAAGTTTTTAAAAATGTATAATTTTCTTACACAAATGCATCGATTTGCCTTAGAAGGCTTTTATTAACCTGTCGGAGCTGTGAGGAGTTCTTTTTATGATGGATGGATGCACTTTATTGGACTTCAAAATCTCAACACCCATTCACTGCCATTATAAAGCTTGGAAGAGCCAGGATATTTTTCAGTATAACTCCGATTGTACTCGTCTGAAAGAAGAAAGTCATATACATTTAGGATGGCTTGAGGGTGAGTAAATCATGGGGTAATTTTCATTTTTTTGGTGAACTATCCCTTTAAGTATGTAGTAAGTCAATGTGTCAATATTAGGACTAGCAATGTCAAAAGTCGACTATAAATTTAAAACAATCGTGTAAAAAAAAACAAAAAACAAAAACCCTGCCACAGTCTATGATAGCATGACTCAAACAAATTTGGCATTATTAAACAACAATGAAAATAAAAGCACTGAATTAAATAAATACATAAATGAATAAACATAAATATAAATATACAGTAAGTTTGGTTCACTGGTATTTTAGATGTCATTGTCAACAAAAGACAAAAATGTTAATTTTGTTGACAAAATCGTATGCTATTTTTGTGCAGAAATACAATGGAATACATTTAAATATATCATAAAATTTATGTTAAGTTTAAATATATATTAAAGATAAATATGAATGTAGATTAAATGCATAATTATTTGATAAATATGACAATAAACACGTTCATCAAAAAGCAACTATGACTAAAAAATGTATCAATATTAATAATACTTACAAGTTAAGCACGTGTTTGTGTAATATTACCCCAAAAAGTATGTATGCATGCAGGCTAGAAGTTGAATGTACTAATAATAATTAACTGATACACTGTACAGGATGTATAGCAAAATTACAATTTCAATTACAATTACAATTTTTTCCGAGTGTTTGACCAATTCTCGTTTTTTTTTTTTTTTTTTTTTTTTCAATAAAATCAGATAAATCGCCCAGCCCAGTATGCAAAATGTGATTTAGCCTTCACCCTGTCAAAGAGTTTGGCTTTGGACCCCAGTACAGAGACTCACAGTGGATGCAGTTTGTTAACTGCCTCATCCTCATGTGTCCTCTGAAGATCCAGCTGAATCTTCTTGACCAGAGGCAGGCAGTAGGCACTGGCGATATCAAGCTTCTCCGCTTTAGTGATTCCATACTCCTGAAAGAGAGTGCGTATGCAGATAACAGCAAGATGAAAGAAAATAAGCGAACACTGTTAGTCACATTATCGATTCCTCTACCTGGGGGATGATGATGTCCGCAAGTGCTCTGGACAGACGGAAAAGCTCCAGCGTGTCCTCCAGACCCAGAGAAGAATTGTGTTGGGTGTCGTATTTCACACAGTCATAGATGTCTGGGATCTTACTGATGTCATAGCGGCCGTTTTTCATGCGGAAGTCACGCTCCAGTTTAGACCAGCGCTGCAACATGAGCTCCAGAGTCTCGCTGTGGTATAGCTGCAGATCTGTGAATATTATGAATATTACATATACGTGTATACATATTGTGCATATTAATATATGTATGTATGTATGTATGTATGTGTGTATGTATATATATATATATATATATATATATATATATATATATATATATACACACACACACAGTTGAGGTCAAAAGTTCATACACCATGCAGATTTTTTTTTTTGTTTAGTGATAGTTGTTCATGAATCTCTTGCTTGTCCTTAAACTGCCTGCTGTTCTTTAGAAAAATCCTTCAGGTCTCACTAATTCTTTGGTTTTTCAGCAATTTTGTGTATTTGAACCCTATCCAACAATGACTATATGTTTTTGAGATCCATATTTTCACACTGAGAACGACTGTGGGACTCATAAACAAATATTACAGAACGTTCAAATGCTCACTGATGCTCCAGAAGGAGACACAATGTATTAAGGGGGGTAAAAACTTTCAGAATTTGAAAATCAGGCTAAATTTAACTTATTTTGTCTTCTGGGAAACATGTAAGTGTCTTCTGTAGCTTCTGAAGGGCAGTACTAAATGAAAAAATATGATATTTAGGCAAAATAAGAAAAATGTACACATTTTCATTCTGTTTAAAAGTTTTTACCCCTGGCTCAAATGCATGGTGTTTCGTTCTGAAGCATCAGTGAGCATTTGAACGTTCTGTAATAGTTGCATATGAGTCTCAGTTGTCCTCAGTGTGAAAAGATGCATCTCAAAATTATACAGTCATTGTTAGAAAAGGGTTCAAATACACAAAAATGCTGAAAAACCAAAGAATTTGTGGGACCTGAAGAGTTTTCCTGAAGAACAGTGGGTAGTTTAACTGTTCAGGACAAACAAGGGATCATGAACAACTATCAGTAAACAAAACAAAACAAAAAAAAAACACAGCTGTGGATCATTCAGGTAACAACACAGTATTAAGAATCAAGTGTATGTAAACTGTTGAATGGGGTCATTTTTATAAATTCAAATATTATTTTCTCTTGTGGTCTATATGTAAACATCTTCTATGTGAAGTCAGGTCAGTCTTAAATAAAAAAAAAATAACATACATTTTGTATGATCCCTCTTATTTTAGTAAAATGATTAACATTTTGCAGATTCTGCAATGTGTATGTAAACTTTTGACTTCAAGTAAACTATATGCAAGTAAAAAGCCAAGAAAGAGGACAAACCTGCAGATTTGGGGTCTTCCAGCCTTTTACAGATCTGACAAGTAAGGCTTTTAATTAGGGTGTGAACACGATCACAAATCCTGACTGGATTGACAATTACCCCCATAGAGTTCACCAGAGATGGGCTGCCTGTTGGAGCCAACTTAAAGAGACAGGACAAATTTAAGACTCTTTCAGTTAGACTGAGATTATGAGCCATTTTTAAAAAGTTGCAGTTGAAACTTGCTTCACCTTGTTGTAGTCATCCTCACTGAAGTCTTTGCTCTTCTGCATGATCTCATGTAATCGAGCTTTGACTCTCTGTTGGCAGTCAGTGAGCGAGTCGCTGTCGCTGTCTAGCAGTCCATTCATGTTGGCACTCTTCACCATCTGAACGAGGATTGGAGTCAACTCTCCTTCCAGTGCTAACAGGCCCTGGATACAAATTTGAATGTAAATTAAAAGGACAGTTCATCCAAAAATTAAAATTACCCCATGAATTGATTCGCCCTCAAAAGGTGTACATGACTTTTTTTTCTTTCAGACGAATACAGACAGAGTTACTTTAAAAAAAATGTTCCGGATCTTCCAAGTTTTATGTCAGTGAATGGCTGTTGAGATTTTGAAGAACTAAGTGCATCCATCCATCATAAAAAGTCCTTCACATGGACACTTTCTGAAGCAAATCAATGCGTTTGGATGACACAGGACGTTGGCATAGCATAAGCTCCGGTGAGAATAAGCAAATAATTTCGCGAGAACCAAGTTTTGTTTACAGCAAAGGAAAACCAATCACCTCTTGACTTATATCGAAATCCTCTGAATTTCTATTTTTACAAATCCTCATTTTGTACTTTTAATTTGTGACTGGTGTTTTGTTTTGTTCTCTCCACTGAACTTCTATATTTGTTACTTCCGTGTTAACCTGCTTCAGAAGGCCTTTATTAACCTCATGGAGCTGTGTGGAGTACTTTTTATGATGGATGGATGCACTTTATTGGACTTCAAAATCTCAACACCCATTCACTGTTATTATGAAGCTTGGAAGAGCCAGGACATTTAAAAGCTCCAATTATATTCATCTAAATGAAGCATAATTTTTTAACTCCACTGTAAATCTACTGCAATCCCATCTAAAAGCATTATGCAATACAAACATATCTCGCAAACAAACCCAACAAACCTTTGCAAACGCCGCCGCAGTCATCTGCACACGACCCTCATCGGATGCGTAAATTTTGAGGTCATGGCGGTATGTGCTGTGCAAACGGAGTAGGCCACAACCAGGGAAGCCGGCATAGTCGCCTGCGAAAGCACAGAGAAGCAGTCTTTGAAATAACAATTTCAAGAACAGAGCTCCAGACTTATGTGCATAACCTGGAGCCAAAAGAATGAGCATGAGGATACACACACACATTCACATTACGTAACCATTTTTAACAACCTACATAAAATGTGCTGAACAACCATCTGGCTGAAGACTGTCTCCACAAAATTTAAAAAAATCCATGCATTCCAATGCAGCCACACTGCTGAAAGCATCTGGCAATATGGGTTTAGGTGCTTCTCACATGAGTGTTGCACTGCAGTACATTGAGCAGCAAACATAACTCTGATTTAAGATTCCAGAATGTCCATTTGAGAGAACAGATGAGGCCCGTAAAACAAACTACCTGACAGTTAGATTTGTTTTTGGGGCCATTTACACAGGATGTATTCTTGTGGTCCATTCATTCTTTCTGTCCATGTAAACAAGTGTCAGATGCAGGTATTTAGCCATTAGGCTGTAAGCATATTTTTAAGACAGCAAATGTTTAACAATTTTCATGAGGCTGGTTTTGAACGCAATGTCCTGTGTATATACACAGCCTTAATGGAAGCCCATTTCCACCACATTAAAAAATATATATAAAAAAAAATAGGTAAAGCATAATTAGATATTAATACTGATACAGAAAAAAAAGTAAATTATGACATAAAATGTCAACATTTTATGTAATTATGACAAAAAGTCATTTACGAGATGGAAAATCTGATTAATACACATTAAATCATAAACTTAACATTTTTATGTCTTAATTATTTTGACTTACGCTTTACAGTAGTATGTCAATTTTGACTCTGGATCCCATAAATATGACTTTTTATGCCCAAAGCATGTTTTTTTTTTTTCTAATTTGGTGGAAACAGGCTTTCATAGAGTTTAAAAAGAGTTCAAACCACCTGAAAAGTCCAGCTGACACGGTCTTATTCCACCTACACTCCCAGTCAAAAGTTTTTGAACAGTAAGATTTTTAATGTTTTTTTTTTTTTGTTTTTTTTTTTTTTTTTTAAAAGAAGTCTCTTCTGCTCAACAACCCTGCATTTATTTGATCCAAAGTTTCGTGAAAACAGTAAAAATCTGAAATATTTTTACTACTTAAAATCACTGTTTTCTATTGGAATGTATTTTGAAACGTAATTTATTCCTGATTTCAAAGGTGAATTTTTAGCATCATTAATCCAGTCACATGGTCCTTCAGAAATCACTCTAATATTCTGATTTGTTGCTCAAAAAACACTTCTGAAAAAATGTACTCAATTGTTTTAAAGATTGATAAAAATAAAAATCTAAAAATAATAACAATAATAAATGTTTCTTGAACAGCAAATCAACATATTAGAATTAATTTCTGAAGACTGGAGTAATGATGCTGAAAATTTTGCTTTGATCACAGGAACAAATGACAATTTAAAATATATTCAAATAGAAAAGTTTTCAAATAGTACAAATATTTTTAAATTTTACTGTTTTTTGCTGTACTTTGGATCAAATAAATGTAGGCTTGGTGAGCAGAAGAGACTTCTTAAAAAAAAAAAAAAAAAAAAAAAACATTAAAAATCTTACTGCTCAAAAACTTTTGACTGGTAGTGTACTTAGACAAGATACTGGACTGACATGTAAAGCAACCAATCATTTTTACATGGCGTTTAATAGGTAAACCAGAAATCGATGCTAACACAGTAACAGACATCACAGATTGTTGAAATGATAGCACAGTAATTTAACAAAGGTTTGTACAGATATCACCAAAAAAAAATGTGTACTTGACCTCTCTGTGTACTGTAAAAATGGCTTTACAATTTTCAAACTTTGCTAAACTTGATTGCTAAACTTGCATGCTATTAGGTAAGAAAAACCTCTCATGAACTATGATATTTTATCTCAGTATGTCAAAGTATGACCATTTCATGGAATCTTCCACACAATCCGTGGCAAAAGCGAAGCATGGAATGTTCCTGTGGCGTCCCTGTGATTGGATTAGTTTAATGAGATGGATGTTAAGGAATTAAAATGACGAATGGCGCGGACGATGCATTAACCCAATATCAAGACCACGCACATATCCAAAATCTCTTCTTACCACAGTCAATAGGGGACTCACAGCCAAGGGACCTGCAGCTGTCTAGTTAACAATTTAGGGTAAAAGAACACCACATTAACCAGCATTGCAAAATGCTGCTGACTCAGTATGATGAGAGAAAATGGTCTGGCCTTTGTAAGTCTGTGAACTCTGACATTTAATGAGTTACACTCAATTCGGTGCAGCATGCAAATATGAACTCGAATTTGAGGTCCAGGTGGAAGTGAATTAAAGATTCCACAGCATGACTAAGAAGTTCTTGTGCTGGTGTGCTGAAAGTTAAAGGTGCTACTTGAGGTAAAGAAAGTATTCATTCCTTCCCAAGTCCTGCCCCTACATGCTTTTATACACCAAGCCCACTGAACAAGCAGGTGGAACAGGTTTTCGGCCTAAAGCTATAAGCTTTGAAAACCTGCATCATTGCCCCACTACCTAAAAACAGACACAATATCTTGTCAAGGCATCCAATTTATCATGACATCATGCAAAGGGAGCAAAACAACTGTTCCTGCAAACAACTTGGGCGAGAATTCACAAGAATCTTCTTGAGACAAAAATTAAAGAAAGAAAGCATGCCTTGTTGTATTATTAATATCAATAATATTCTAATTTTTATAATATAATTATTTCAACATAGAGTTGAGGTCAAAAATTTATATACAACTTGCAGAATCTACAAAATGTTAATTATTATACCAAAATAAGAGGCGTCATACAAAATGCATGTTTTTTTTAATTTAATACTGACCTCAATAAGATATTTCACATAAAAGAAGTTCACATAAAGTCCACAAGAAAAAAATAATAGTTGAATTTATAAAAATGACCCCGTTCAAAAGTTTACACACGCTTGATTCTCAATATTGTGTTGTTACCTGAATGATTCACTGCTATGTTTTTTGTTTAGTGATAGTTGTTCATGAGTCCCTTTTTTGTCCTGAACAGTTAAAACTGTCTGCGGTTCTTCAGAAAAATCCTTCAGATCCCACAAATTCTTTGGTTTTTCAGCATTTTTGTGCATTATTTGAACCCTTTCCAACAATGACTGTACAGGACAACTGAGGGACTCATATGCAACTATTACAGAAGGTTCAAACGCTCAAAATGAAATGAATGAAACCAAAAAAAAAAAAAAAAAAAAAAAAAAAAAAAGGTAATTTTTTTATACATTCAACTATTATTTTCTCTTGTGGACTATATGTAAATATCATTTATGTGAAATATCTTATTCAGGTCAGTAATAAAAAAATAAAATAAAAAATAACATGCATTTTGTATGGTCCCTCTTATTTTGGTAAAATAATTAGCATTTTGCAGATTATTTGTATAATTCATTTTAAATTAATTTCAAATTCATTAAAATCAATTCAAAATGTCTATATATATATATATATATATATATATATATATATATTTAAGGTTTTTAATATTTAATGTATTTTTACATTTTAAGATGTAATTATCAACTCAAAACACACTGTAGTGTAGGGGAAACCCTAGTTTAATGTAATGTTTTATGCATTTTATAATGTTGATATAAAAAAAGGAACATATTTTCTTTCTCTTTTCTTTTTTTAATATCAATATGATATGTTTAATGGTAAGTACAAAGCAAATTTGAAAAGAAGTAATCTAATAAGTAGTCAAAATACATTACCTAAAATTAGTAAATTAGATTATATGTTATTGACTACAGTTTTCATCATGTAATCTGTTATCACTAATAGACTCCAGTAATGTTTGTGTGCCTGAAGTGTGAATCTATTTTTAAAATACACTGTATTTTTATCCAGTTTACTAGGACAGCTTTTTGGCTGGCGCGAGTATAGAGTTATACCTTGTCCTCCAGGGTACATGCAACGAAAGGCTCGTCCAAGCTCCTCAGCCTGAACTCTACCCGCTGGCGTCAGCTCACCACCCCACTTCAGCACCAGTAGTAGAGATGGATCCTGCTTCAGAGCGTCTGCCATACACAAAGAGAGGTCAAAAGTTCAACAACAGTAACCTAGCCAATTCTGAATCAATGTTTTAAATCACATACCTTCCTCCTCACTGGATGCTTTGGGCTGCCCATTGGGCAGGTAAGTCAGCTGCACCTTCCTGTTGATCCCTGAGAAATGGCCGTACCTGAAAAACAATAGACGGGGCGGGGGACATAAACATACCACCCCCTCTTAATGAGCATTCTCCTACTGAATGACACAGACAGCACACGTCGGACATAGCACTGGGCTCAAACCGCTAGCAGGTGCTCTATGGCCTCCATGTTTCTGGAAACATGTCTCTGAGTGACCTTCCCAAGCTGGCAGGGGTTAATATGTGCCATACCAGGACTGTCTCTACAGGAACAACAGGCTTTGGGAGGAATAAAACGTGGCATCTGCAACAGTGTCACGTTTTTAGGTTGTACAATACAGCAGAGAGTGAGGAATTCCTGATGACTGGACACTACAGTTTTAAAATATCTTTTATATAAAGCATTATTGTGTTCAAAATGTATTCAAAAGTCGGGGTCATTATTCATACGTTTATTTAGAACGAACACATTAAATTGATCAAAAGTGACAGTAAAGCATTTGAAAGACATGAAAATTCTGCTTTGACATCACAAGAATCAACTGTAGTTAAAAAAATTTTTATATAGAAAACAGCTATTTTTAAAATTGTAATAATATCTCACAATTTTACTGTTTTTAATGTATTTTTTGATCAAATATATTCAACCTTAAATAATCTTACCAACCACCAACTTTCGAACGGTGGTGTAAATATTTAAGGAACAGTAAATAATCAGAATAGCAAGCAAAAATTGCTTTATTGTTGAAGCTGAAGATTTGGTTGTCAGACGATATCTTTTCCTTAATTGCTGTATTGGTATATATTAATATAATGTATATAGGCCATTAGTGATTATAATTTTTATTTTACATTATTATTGTTTAAACCATTTAAAATAACATAATAGTGAACATTTATTAACAAATAATTTAAAAAAACAAGTAATTAAAATTATTCATATTAATTATTTACAATTTTTTTTTAAATATTATATATTATATAATTTTATATATTTTTTATAATATATACATATATGTTATTGTTTAAACAATCAAAAATTAATAAATTAATAAAAATAATAAAAATAATAATAAAAATAACATTTATTTACAAATATTATTTAGAATTATTCATATTAATTGTTTCAAAATATTTTTTACACGTGTGTGTGTGTATATAATATTTAATATTATATCATTTTATAATATATACATTAATATTATTGTTTAAACAATTTAAAATAATATAATAGTAACATTTATTTACAAATAATAATTCTAATTATTCATATTAATGGTTTAAAATATTTTATATAAAAAATTTTTTATAAAAAATGTACATATATTTTTATTATAATATTCAATAATATATAAATTTATAATCATATAATATTATATACATATATTATTATTTAAACAATTTGAAATATAATAGTAACATTTAAAATAATTATAATTATTCATATTGATTTTCAAAATAATTTTTATATATAAAAATAATTATATATGATAATTATATGTATGTATGTATGTGTGAGTGTATGTGTGTGTGTGTGTGTGTGTGTGTGTGTGTGTGTGTGTGTGTACATATAAATAAATAAATATTTATACATACACATACAATTTTATAATATTATATACATATACATATATATATACACATATATATATATATATATATATATATATATATATATATATATATATATATATTATTGTTTAAACCATTTAAAATAACAATAGTGACATTTATTTACGAAATAATAATTATTCATATTAACAGTTTAAAAGTAATTTATGTGTTTAATGGCAAGTTTAAAAAAAGTTTGATAAAGCAATTTAAAAGTAATCTAAAAAGTAGTCAGAATACATTATCTAAAATGAGCAACCTAGATGATGTTATTAATTACAGTTTTATTTATTTATTAAAAACAGAGAATTTTAATATTGGCCAATTATCAGTTATCAGCCATAATATCAAAATAATTAACAGTTTATTAATATCGGCCAGAATTGTAATGTCAGTGCATCCGTAGTTTATATTGGACTCTGACTCTGAAGTGAATTTGCTCTGCTGTATTATGTTTAATCATCCCAAATCCCAAGCACTTCCCCAAGCACCTGTTTCCTAGTTAATCCATGACCCCGGACAACCGATAACGTGTTGATTAGGTGCCTCATTTGAGCTCGTTGAGAGGGGTCTGTAAGAAGTGAGCGTTCGTGAGAGATTAGAAACACTTTCAAAATGACATGCAGATGCCACACAGAATTGCAAAAGGGATTCATCTCCAAGGTACGGTCAATTTTGGAGCCCTTATTAAAGTGTGAGTAATTTGGACAAGATCTCAGGTTAATGAGGGTTATGATCCACTTTGCCTGCTTTCTAAAGAGACAAGGGATATGAGAGTGCGCACTGATTATCATTCAGGCTGGATTCCCTTTGGAGTGAACGGCCAGGACACAAAGAGGGACACAGAGAGAGGAGAAGAGAGAGAAAATGAATGAAGTTAAGAAACTCATCCACATGAGGACATCTTAAGGAAGCAAATGAGTCAAGTCAGTTACATTCAGCTGTTCATGAAATATCAGGTTTCTCCTGTATCCATGTATCATGACACTTAAGACTAGAACATATGATAGCAATGTAAGTTTTAGCTGTGTGTCAACAACAAAATCAAGTCTGGCTAGGCTTGAATTGAATCATACTTGATTCCTAAGAAGATCTGCAAACTTTACGAATTGATTTTCCTTTGTGATTTTGCCTTCTAAAGACACTAAATCTCCCATCTAAATCGGTACCATATCTTTAACCAGCCGATATTAGAGATTTTTTTCAAATTTATCTGTAGCATTCAATAATGGATTTTTAATTATACATGCTCATTTTCACTTTACATTTTGACCTTTGGACAAATTAAGTTAACCTATAAAAAACACTTTTTGGTTATGTATGTGTCGGATTAGGCTTGCAGTGATTCCTAAGAAGATTCGCACACTTTACAACTGATTTTCAATTTGTGATTTTTCTAAAAACACTAAATTTCCTACCTAAACTTCACTACAAAGACAAGGGAGATGTAATATATCAGTACCATTTCTTTAACCACATATTAGAGATTTGTTTAAATTTATCGGTATCGGTTGACATTGGATATTTAATAGTACATGCTCATTTTTGCCTGGACAAATGAAGTTGATCTATAAAACACACTCATAATTAAACTAGACTAGAAGATATGATAGCAATGCAAGTTTTGGCTATGTGTGTCATGTTACAAAATCAAGTCCAGCTAGGCTTGCACTAATTCCCAAAAATATCTGCAAACTTTACAAATTGATTTTCCTTTGTGAAAACAACAACCTCCCACCTAAATTCCACTGGTACAACTAGGGAGAAGTAATATATCCGTACCATATCTTTAATCAGCCAATTTTAGAGATTTTGTTTTTAAGTTATCGGTAGCAGTTGATATTGGATATTTAATTGTACATGCTCATTTCCGCTACTTTTACATTTTGACATTTGGACAAATTAAATGAATCTTGTCCTTTGGTATTTTGCCTTCTAAAAACACTTAAGTTCCCACCTAAATTTCATTGGTACAACTATGAAGACGCAATATATATCGGTACCACATCTTTAACCTGCCGATATTAGAGTTTTTTTTTTTTTTTATATATTTATTGGTATTGGCTGATGTTGGATATTTAATTGTACATGCTCATTCCCACTATTTTTCCATTCCAAAACTTAACTGGTACAACTAGGAAGATGTAATATATCAGTACCATGTTCGATATTAGAATTTTTATTATTTATCAGCAGCAGTCAAAATTGGATAATTGACATACTCATTTCCATTTAATTTTTTAATCAAATTTATTTCAAAACAGTACAAAATTTTAATATTTGCTAATTATCGGGTAATTACCGCAACATCAACAATTAATTATCGGCTTCTCTGTATTGAGTAAAACTGAAATATAGGTGCACATCTACTTACAATTAAATGTACTGAGCTTAGCTTATTTAACAACCATTAACAGTAATGCTACATATATACAAATATGTTTTTATATATGTCAAACTTGTTGCTTTTTTAATGAATGATTTTTAAATATTTAATTATTATTATAATTATTTTATGTATTTTAAATTTAAAAGATTTTTCAATTTTGACTAAACTGATAAAACTATGTGTAGAAGTTAGGGGTGTAACGATACATGTATTCGTACCGAACCGTCACGGTACGGACATCTCGGTTTGGTGCATGAGGCCTTACGACAAATACAGGCAATTCACCCTCAATCCAGAAGGGGGCACCCACAGTAATGAAACGCTGTTTTATAACCGCCAGCAGATAAACAGCAAATTCCAGGAGTTGCGCTCTTGAAAACAAAGCCCTGCATAACTGTAAAAGGTGTTTTTGTAAAATAAAGAAAACAAATGAAATTTGTGCCATTTGAGTTTCTTTTTTCAAAAAATCTATATAAATGAAAAGAAACTTAGCATAGTAGATTTGTTGTTTTTCCTGTTTGTAATTTGTACTACAGTCTGTTCAAAATAAATGAAAAGAAACTTAGCATAGTAGATTTGTTGTTTTTTGCCTGTTGTACCGAAATCATATCGATCTGTGACCCCCGAACCGACGAACGTACCAAAGCGTGACATCTGTGTACCGTTACACCCCTAGTAGAAGATATACAAGCATTTGTGCACATTTCACAAGGGCCTACTAATACCGATAGTGAAGCTAATCAAAAATCCTGGAAATGTGTCTGGAAATTATTATACGTTCAGCAAGACCTTGTGCCCTAAGATGCGAAAAGAGAAGTGGGAAATTTCAGGGGCATAAACAGGAGACAGAATGATTCAAAAATGTTTTAGAAATGATCAAGATGATATGATGGTGTGTGGACAGTAGCTTTCCATAAAGTCACAGGGTTGGAAACAGAAGGTTTGGTATCACAGCTATTGAACTTTTGAACAGTTTACTTACATCTCCAGAACCGTCTTCAGTTGCTCTAGTTTGGATTTCTTCTCTTCAATCTCACAATCATTATGTAGGACCAGTTCTGCCAACAGCTGACGAGCAATATCCAGCACTTCCTATAAAACAGGGTTTAAGTTTTCATAATGATGTACAAATCAGAAATGCACAGATAAGATCAAATTGGCCAAAGCCTAATCAACTGTTCACATAGTTATTTATTTATTTATTTATTTTTTACACAAGATCCAACAGATCCACATGTACAGCATTCCAGACATAACACTACATCAGTCTTAAAAAAGACAGCTCAATCCTGCTTGACCTTTGACCTTGCGGCTCAAATTCCTGGGCCATACAAAGTAAATCATTAGGCTGGAGGCAAGCCTGTTATGAAACTGAAATATTATGTCGGTTCTTGCATCTACAGAAGAAGTAGCACTTGTCATAAAAATAAATTAACTGCATAGATCACTTGTACTTCAAAACAGACCCACCTGGAGCTGTTTTGGTTTCTTCAGCTTGAGTTTTCCAGACTTATAGCCACCATATTTCTCAAACAATTCAAAAAACCTGAAATGGACATAGCCAGAAGATAAAATACTTTAATCATAGAAACAACTTTGACCCAGCCACTTTGAATCTTGAAGTGAATCCTATAATCATTCAGTTCAATTCTGTGATGTGAAAGCAGCCTATTTAAATTCATCACTTACAGGGCGTTCCTGACCTCCATCTTCATCTTCTGTTTGGGCGTACGGTCGCCATGGCGAATTACAGCAATAACACAACGGAGCTCCATCCTTCAGACAAGAGATGACATGTTCAAAAGCATAGCAAGTCATAGCAAGCATATAATTCTGGTGGTTTTAATAAAGTGAAATGTGTCCTTAGGACAAGAATGGTACACCCACATGGTTCCTGAGGTAGTCGGGACAATAGGGATGTCCTCTGCTTCCATGGGGATTGACCAGGGAATGTGGAGCTGAGGAGCCAGCTCTCGCATCACCATGTTTCTGAAGGAAAGAAATCAAATGTGAGCTAAAATATCTAGAAATTACCCTATAACACAGGAATGAATACATCAGTGTTGAATATCGACACTATTGCCTTCTGTAGAGCTGCTTAAAAGTTGAACTGAGTTCACTTTAGAACTAATGAACCAGCAACATTCACCATTAATGAACTAAACTGAATCAACACTGGACTAAGTGAATTGGATAATGGCACTATTGTCAGAGCAGCTTTAGAGCTGAAATTGTATTAGTTTCTTGATTGAAAAACCTTGCAACATTAATACTATTATTTACTTGTTTATTACTGCTGATTTTGGCTGATTTAAAAGGACCTGTATTGTATAAAGCGCTATATAAATAATAAAAAAAAAGCTGTTTTTCTGGCTTAAGCTGGTCTTAGCTCCTAGCCTGTCAACGAAGTATTTAGCTGGTTTAGCATGGTGGTCAGCTAAAAAGTGCCCAATAACACTCTAAAACCAGTCAACCAATCAGCCTTACCAGGCTGGGAGACCAGCAAACCAGTTTATACTGATTTAATTTTTTTTTTTTTTTTTTAAAGAACAGATGCATTTTAAATTCAAGAAAAAAAGAAATTCAGAAAGAAATAAAACAAGGAAGAAAACTGAGTGTTAGTTTAATGAGCATATGTTGAATTTTAAAGAAACAACTTCAGAAATTGCAAGTAAATTTCACAAATAATTACAAAGACAGCAAGTAACAAGTTTAATTTAATGTGATACTTTAAAGTATTAAGAATGCAATTTTTATTTACAAATTTTGAAAAAAAAAAAAAAAAAACATGTAGCTGCAAAATCTAGGGCTGGGTTAAAAAAAAATTGATTTCTCGATTTTAATTGATTTTTATTTTTACAAAACAATACTGATTCTTAAATCCCAAGAATTTATTAGTTTTGCCTGTTTTCAGTTAATGAACGGAACATCGGAGCGCACCTTCCATTCAATAAATTGTAATAAGCTTTGTGCTCTTTTACTTTTGACATGAAACTCATTTTTTTTTTTACAGTATTCAAACAATAAATGCCATTTTGATGCTGTTTAATGTGGAGTGACAAATAGCTTTAGCACCTCAGTTTAAGGTGGCGCCAACGCAAAGCACACATGAACTGATCGTCTTCTCCACTTCGATACCGGTTTCAGTACGAAATAAACATGAATAAGCATCCAAAGTTATCCAAAAGTATGTCAACTTACTTATCTTTCATGTAATTGCTCAATCAGTGTTTCAACCGTCGAAAGACGTCAATATATCAGCTTGTAAACTATGTCACGTAACATCACTTACCTCAGAAAAAAACAGAAACAAAAAAAAAAAAAAAACAGAAAAAAAAATTGGTCACAGCGACCATAAACTCGTTAGTCAGCTAAAAAAATTGAGTGGAGAATATATGTGACCACAAAACCTTAAGTAGCACAGGTATATTTGGAGCAATAGCCGAAAATACATTGTATGGGTCAAAATTATCGATTTTTCTTTAATGCCAAAAATCATTAGGACATTAATTAAAGATCATGTTCCATAAAGATATGTTGTAAATGTTCTACCATAAATATATCAAAACAATTTTTGCTTCAGCTTTCAGATGATAAATCTCAATTTCGAAAAATGTACACTTATGACTGGTTTAGTGGTGCAAGATCACATATGCATCACATAACAATCATTATAATTTTTACCGTTCTTCAATGTTTAATTTGTTTGAATAAATCAGTCAAGTTTTTATGATGGCCACCATTTAAATGTTTATATTTCAAAAAACAAATTGGATTAGAAATATAATAATGTGCTTATAACTTTATTATTATAACTTCATAATTTCATAATTTAAACATCTGTATACAAATCAGTTAATTTTAACCTTCGATATTATAGTAATTTAGTACCAAATGACTTTCATATGTACTGTACTATAGTAGTTGAGATTTTTTTTCCTTGTACTGTACCTGATATATATCCAATATAATCAAATATTGAAACGAAAAATTTATTGAATCACAAGCTTGTGAATCAGAATCGAAATGTGAAATTTTACCCAGCCCTAGTAAAATGTAAAAATTGTATGATAATGAGATTTTTGAGTTATCACAGACAACAAGACAGCAACACGGCCTCACCTACCCAAGGACTTTGGCACAATCATCATAGTACTTCATGGAGTTCTTTACAAAGCTGAAGCCATTAACGTCACAAACGAACGAGTGACCATTTGCTCGGAGGAGGTCAAAACCACAAACTGTTTGCTGGTTTGGAAAGAAGTTATGAGACAAAAAATGCTTTCATTATCATTCTTAACTTTTAGCTGAGAAAACACTTTGCTTTTTTATTTTGCAACTCACTTTAAATGCAAGACACACTTTTCTGGCCACAAGCTTCTCCATTGCAGTGAGCATCACAGGATAGCGGATCTCCTTCCCCTCACTGTCTCTCTCCACTTTCCCATCCAGAGCAGGGGACTTACGGGCCTCAGCATGAGCATAATCAGGTCCTACTGTGTAAACCTATGACAGCCATATGGAACAAACAAACTAAACTATAAGCCACAACATACAAGAGTGTCTTGACACGTAAATCATATGTACCTTGACATCGGTGCCATCTGTGGGCATGAACTCCTCGTAGATGTAAGATCCAGTCTTACGAACAGTACTTTCAGGAGAATACACACTGCTTCGACTGCCGATCTACAGAAGAAAGGACCATATGAGCTCCACAGCAAAAAAAATGTTAAGTTATTAAAACCTATCAGTATATGCACCTTTCTAAAGAGACGCTGGCTGCCGCCACCAGCTGAGGTTGGGTAATAGATATAGACATTGTGGTCCTCTGCGCAGACGGGTTTCTCCACAAACGGTTTGTGAAACACTTCTCCGTTCACTTCCACATGGTCCTCGCTCTCCACCAGGTTACATTCTAATGTCACAAAGTCAAAATGTCAAAACCTTTCGCAAAACAGAGAGTATTTATATACACACTATGAGGAACTTGAACCATTCACTCGAAAAAAAAAACAAACAAAAAAAAAAAAAAAAAAAAAAAAAAAAGGCAAATGGGTTTATAAACGACATGAGGGTAAATATATCAGGCTGTACGATTTGGGGAAAAAAATATTTAAAAAAATAAATAAATAAATCAAACTGCCATTTTTCTGAAAAAAAAAAAAATGCTTTTAATAAACCGTTTTAATAAAATTCTATTAATGAATTACATAAATAAGAATAAACTGAAAATTAACTGAAGTAATTTTTTTATATATATTATTTATTTTACTGAAATTAATATTTTCTTAACATTTCATCAAGTTGAAAAGGCAACATGTTTCATTTTTAACTATTAAACACGCAGAATATCATGCATTTTTTCAAATTTATGACTAAGGTAAGAACTTTTACCTTCTGGTCTGTCGGGGTCCCGGTTCAACACTGCATAGCGTGGAAGGTCAATGCCCTCTTCCCGTAGAATCCTGTACACTTCCCTCCTAAAGCAATGAGCATACAGTATAGTTATATGTCTCAGTCAACTCTTATAACAATATTTCCTTATCATAAATATTTCAGAGAATGATTTACCACACCTGTCTTGAATGAAATACTGCATATTGAGGTCGTTGATAAGGAGAGGGTTTCTTAGTTTGGCATAACTTACTGCTTTGTCAAGAGGAAATCCTTCAAAATGAGAGAAAAAAAAAAAAAAAAAAACTGTATCCATTTGTATCAACCAACACCAAATTTTGGGGTTGCCAGATTGCCAGATGTTGATTTTTCTTAACCCTTTTTTTTTTTTAAGAAGTCTTTTATGCTTACTGACACTGTATTTATTTGATCAAAAATACAGTAAAAAATAAATTGTGAGAAATTATTACAATTTAAAATAACTGTTTTCAATTTTATTAGAATTTAAAATGCAATTAATTTCTGTTTTGAAGGCAGCATTAAAGGAATTAAATAACCATTTCCTGATAATTTACTCACCCCAATGTCATCCAAGATGTTCATGTCTTTCTTTCTTAAGTCAAAAACAAATTAAGCTTTTTAAGGAAAACATTCCAGGATTTTTCTCCTTATAGTGGACTTCAATGGTGGCTAGCGTGTTGAAGATCCAAATTGCAGTTTCAATTCAGCTTCAACAGACTCTACACAATCCCAGCCGAAGAAAAAGGGTCTAATCTAGCAAAAATGATCAGTCATTTCCTAAAAGAAATAAAAATTTATATACGTTTTAACCACAAATGCTTATCTTGCACTAGCTCTACTTCACGCATTATGTAATCCCATTGGAAAAGTCATGCATTGTTAGTTATTCGTCTCTGTACTACAGTTCTTGAAACTCCATCTCATTTTCTCCTACAACTTCAAAATCATTTGACATTGTTGTTTTAGTCGTAAAGGGTGTTTGACTTTCTTTGCACGTTCGCTTTGTAAACACTGGATTGGTACATCTGCCTATGTTATTTTTTTTTAGAAAACGACAAATCATTTAGTTTGATAAGACCTTTATTCCTCGGCTGGGGTCGTGTAGAGCCCTTTGAAGCTGCATTGAAACTAGAATTTTGGACCTTCAAGCTGCCCATTGAAGTCCACTATATGAAAATCCTGGAATGTTTTCCTCAAAAACCTTAATTTCTCTTCGACTGAAAAAAGAAGATGAACATCTTGGATGACATGGGGGTGAGTAAATTATCAGGACGTTTTTATTCTGGAAGTGAACTAATCTAATGATACTGAGACAATATGGCACATCAAGATTTGTGTGTGATGTCAAATACCTTTGGAATGGAAGGAAATGAGGCAGTCACACAACGGCCACTTGTCCACCGGTTCATTCAGTATAACCTCCTCTGGAAAAATGACCACAGTGATGTACTCAAACTTACAGAGCCTCTCCAGAATCTCAGTCATTGGTTTGGATTTTGATTTCTTCATCATGGCGCAGATCCCAACCACAATCTGACGCTCTGACTAAAATAAGAAGATATCACATGAGCATCATTTATAAAAACCAAATGCTCATCCAACCATGAACATTTTTCTGTACCTGATCCTCATCCTCCTCCTCTCCGTAATGTCCTGAGATGTTCCTCATGTCTTTGTCATCCAGCTCTCTGCTTTCACCACCCTCACTTCCAATCAGGAACCGGGGAAGTGCGCTGTTGCACATCCCCTGTCCACCTGACTTCGACATTTCTGTCGAGTCTCTGTCAAACAGCCAAATTCCCAGCACACCATCTCGTGCTGAAGCTCAGTGGTGGAAACATTAGATAGACGAAGTGTATAATCCAGTCAGATGAGGGTCCTAAAGTGACTTCAACGCCAATGTTATCTTAGAAAATGATGGTGTGTTTAATCCTTACAGATTTGGTGTTATCCTTCCAAAAACCGGAACATTTAATCAGTTAATCCTGATTAATTTCTGTCACAATATTGCTTCCTGTTATTACCTGCAATAAAGAATCAACACACAATACATAAGAAATTAATACTTAGTAAGTATGCATTAAAGGGAGAGTTCACCCAAAAATGAAAACTGTCATTAATTACTCACCCTCATGTCGTCCCAAACCCGTAAAGAATTTTGTTTATCTTCGGAACACAAATTAAGATATTTTTGATAAAATCCAAGAACTTTCTGAGCCTGCATAGACAGCAACACAACTACCACGTTCAAGCGCCAGAAAGGTAGTAAGGACATTGATAAAATAGTTCATGTGACATCAGAGGTTCAACCTTACTTTTATGAAATGACATGAAGCCTTCGGATTTCATCAAAATATCTTAATTTGTGTTCTGAAGATGAACAAAGGTCTTACGGGTTTAGAACGACATGAGGATGAGTAATTAAAGACAGAATTTTCAGTTTTTGGTGAATTGTCCTTTTAAATTGATTAAAAGAGACAGTACAGACATTTACAAGATTTCAAATGCTGTTCTTTCAAACTTTCAATCCATCAAAGAGTATTATTTATATATAAATATTGTTTCTTGAGCAGCAAATCAGCATATTAGAATAATTACGAAATGATCATGTGACACTGAAGACTGGAGTAAATTCAGATTTGCCATCACAAGAACAAGTAAAATTTTTAAATATATTTTTAGTGTAAATATATAAATTATTTTAAATTGCAATAACATTTTTAAAAAAAATACAGGATTTTTGATCAAATAAATGCAGCTTGCAACTTGAGCATAGGACGCATACTTATTAAAATAAAAAAAAGAAAGAAAAATCGCACAGACCCCAAACATTTGAACAGTAGTGTAAATTATGTAAAGAGTGTAAAATAATGTAATGTACTCGATGAACAGACATTTGCGATTTTACATTAGCATATTTTTATACATGTTATAAAATATTGTTTTTAAACATTTAAAGCATTATGTGCATTATTCATTTTTGTTCATCATTAACAAATTTGTGTAACCTCAAAATAAATAGTATATGCTGGAATTTACTTCAACCAAGATTAATAATTGCTGACAAACTGCTGTTCAACATTATTTAAAGGAGAAATTCACTTCTAGAACAAACATTTACAGATAATTTACTCATTCCCTTTGTCATCCAAGATGTTCATGTCTTTCTTTCTTCAGTCGTAAAGAAATTATGCTTTTTAAGGAAAACATTTCAGCACTTCTCTATATATAAAATGGACCTCTATGGTGCCCGTGAGTTTGAACAAGGGATGCACCGAAATGAAACTTCTTGGCCGAAACCGAAAACCAAAAAAGAGAGGAAACCAAGGCCGAAAACCGAAACACCAAAAGAAATTATGCCAATTATTAATACCATTGCATTTGTGGCTATGACTGTGTACTAACCTTACTAAAATCAAGGCATTGCAATTGTATAAATTAATATTAAAGTTTTAAAGAATAAATCGTTGAGGTTGAGCTTGTCATCTGCCTGACATTTGAGAAAGATTTGAGAGAGTGTATTTAAATAGGGCCAGTGCATAAATTAAAATTTTTGTCAAATTTAAAAAATATCTAGCAGAAATATGGCTACAATCTGATTAGTCACATATATAGTAGCCTAAGGCCGCAATCACACTGAACACGTTTTTTAGTTCTGAAAACGCCCCTCATCTGGTGCAGAGAGACGAGTCTTTTTTCTATGCTCTGATCTCCTTCTCCTGCGCCGTGCGCTGCTCCCTCTCCGTCTCCCCGCAGGTTCTCCACATCCATCGCGGTCTGGATCATTTCTCGTGCGCGCTGCTTTATTTTCGCATCCAGGTAATGATCTTTATAGTGCGGATCAAGTACAGTCGCGATGAAGTGCAGAGGATCCGAATAGATCTTGGTGAAACGTGTGCTGACAGACTCTAAGAGTGTACTTTTCATTGTTTTCACTCCGTGGTCCGTCTCAACCTCACACCGCAGACATGTTGCTTCAGACAAGCACGTGCAGGCCGCGGTTTCTGTTTTCATCATCACAACATGCTGTTTTGGCCGTGTTGTTTCGGTGATAAAAATCTTTCGCCCAAAAAACGAAAATGCACTTTTGGGCCACTTTCGTCCAAAAATTTTCGGTGGCTGAATATTCGGTGCATCCCTAGTTTGAACTTCCAAAATGTAGTTTAAATGCAGCTTCAAAGGGCGATCCCATCTGAGGAACAAGGGTCTTATCTAGCGAAACATTTTTTTTTTTTTAATTTATATCCTTTTTAACGTCAAATGCTCATCTTGTCCAGCTCTGCGTGTACTCCGTGTATTCCTTTTCATGACAGGCTATGTCGAAATACTCCCATCTCATTTTCTCCTCCAACTTCAAAATCGCTTCCTAAATCGCTGTTTTACCTTTTTTGTAAAGGGCATTTGATCATCTTTGCACGTTCTGCAGCGATGTAGGATCATTCTGAAGTTGGAGGAGAAAATGAGATGGGAGTTTGGATAACTGTCTTGAATGGAGTACACACAGAGCTGGACAAGATGACCATTTGGGGTTAAAAAGTATATAATTGTAAACAATCCCAACTGAGGAAGAAGGGTCTTATTGAGCGATTATTTTCATTAAAAAAATACAATTTAAATACTTTTTAATCTCAAACGCTCATCTTGTCTTGCTCTGCCTGAACTTTGTGTATGTGAAATGTCAAAAAACTCCATTCGTATTTTCTCTCTCAACTTCAAAAATCATTTTAAAATCATTCTACATCGCTGCAGAAGCACCGACCCAGTCTTCGCAAAGTGAACATGCAAAGAAGATCAAACACCCTCAACAAAAAAGGTAAAACAGCGATATAGGACGATTTTGAAGTTGAGGGAGAACATGAGATGGGAATTGTCATTAACCAGAAAAAAACAGTTCAGGGTGAGTAAGACAAGACGAGCATTTGAGATTAAAAAGTATATAAATCATATTTTTATGAAAATAACCGATCGTTTCGCTACATAAGACCCTTCTTCCTCGGCTGGAATCCTTTACAGTTTTTCAACATACCCTAACTGTCTTAGTCAGAATACACGGAGTTCAGGGAGAGAAAGGCAAGATGAGTGTTTGAGATTAAAAAGTATTTAAATAGCATTTTTGTAATGAAAATAACCAATCGTGTCACTAGATAAGACCCTACTTCCTTGGATGGGATCGTTTACAACCACATTTGGGATCGTTTGAAGCCGCATTTAAACTGCATTTTGAAAGTTCAAAATCGGGGCACCATATCAGTCCATTATATGCAAAAAATCCTGATTTTTTTTCCCTTTAAAAAACAATTTCTTTGTGGCTGAAGAAAGAAAGACATGAACATCTTGGATGACAAGAGGTGAGTACATTATCTGTCAATTTTTGTTCTGGAAGTGGACTTCTCCTTCAATGTTATGTTTACAAATATAACCATATTCTAAAGAGTTACCATATATTTTGGACCCCATTCATTCATTTTGCAGATTTTTTAAAATAATGCAAAGAAAAGTTCTACAGCATTTAAACAAGCCTTACAGTTACACTCACAGCATACAGATTCCAAAGTAATGCCATGTCTTCCAACATGCTGACTGCTAGGGAAAGCATGCAGTGTTGAATATATATGCTGTCTCATATCACATTTCCATACCCAAGCTGATATAGGTCATGCTAGCTATCCCTCTAAACAAACATTGCACTGTTGCTTAATCCAAACTATCCCAGCGTTATGGGATACTGCTTTTTTTCACAATGTATAAACGACCATCAAGTCATCCAGATATGGAATCAATGTGTCCATCTGATATGTTTCGCGGTTTGTAAGAATACTACAAACCACAAATAGAAAATAGTTAGCATGTGATAAAGGGCCCAATAATAGCCACCGGCTTCTGGCAGAAGTGAATCTGGGGGAGGGGTGAGACTTGGATCAAATGCTGAGGTCTACGGCTTCCAAAGATAACTCATCACGCTGTGGACGTGTTGACAGCGAACATTAAGTTGAGAGGAAGCCGTCTGCAATGACCCAGGGTCAGAAAAAACACACACACAGATAAACAAACTCATAAATAAATGCTACTATCACTTACAGTCCAATATCCTTGCAAGATAATAACATGAGGCTTTTTGTACGTCTTAACGCACATTGCCGCCTTCTGCAGGACCTCTCCTGTGTTGTGCAATCTTGATTTTGTGTTAAGCAAACATGTCAAAGTAAGCATGTCCAAGTATGTAACATTCAACATGCCCTATGTAAATGTCTATTGTGTTTATTCATTTGTCAGCCTTAAGTGGACAGATTTCATTATGTTTATGTCTATACAGCCTTGTTAAAGGTGAAGTCATTTCTGGAATTGAAAAAAATACACTTTACACTTGTGAACATGCCCTTATCTGCTATTAGTCAAAATAAAAAAGTAGCTCCGCCCTAAACTCATGTCATTGGTTGAGCTGACATTGCAGGGGCTGGAATTTGTGGTGGCATTTACTGACTTTTAATTTCAAACCTGAATGCATTTCTTTATTTTGTGTATTCTGAGATTTAGACTTTTTTTTATCTTACTCCTGTGGAAAAGCTGTTTTTGTCCATACAATGAAAATCAATGAGGTTCAGAGTTAAGTTTGGACCCCATTAGTTTTTCCTCAGAAGAAAAAGTCAAATAGGTTTGGAACAACAGCACCATGACGACTGAACGGTGACAAAACTTATTTCTGTTTCCAAATCAAAGCAACCGAGTGCCAATTTCCATCTTACATCATAGGAAACAAATCATAGTCCAGTACATATCAGCAACATGCCAACACGATCCTGTGCTGATGAATCTAGCAGTCCAGCAGCTACCAATCGAGAGAGCCAATGACCTTTGAGATCATATCCTGTAAAGTGCTTTCATTATGATTGTTAGAATTGCCACTATTTAACAGGTTACTTCTGTCATAAATGATTATCATTCAGATAAAGACAACAGCAGCACTGCAATAGCCTTGCAATTGTATACCAATGACTGAACGTGACCATATGATTTATACAAGCATTTTTATGTATTTATTTATTTAAAGGTTTAAATGTTTTGGTTTGCACTTTAGGTTTTGTTGACAAAAATATGCAAAATGTCAAACACAAATACAAAATTTTGCAACACATTTATTGAAAAATTATCTCCTTTTTTTTGATGATATGTAAATGACATAAATGCCTTAAGCAAACTCAAGCTATCTCAGTCAAAAGTGAGATAATGATACTGAGTTAATGCTCCTGACACATAGAACACGTCCATCAAATACTTATTCTTCAAACTAGCTAATATATATATATATATATATATATATATATATATATATATATATATATATATATATAAATTTTTTCAACAATTTGAAAAATGTCATTGTCATTTATTTACGTATTATTTAAAGTTAGGAATGTTTAGGTTTCCACTTTTTTGTTGACAAAAACATGTAAAATGTGAAAAACAAATTTGCAAATAATACCACATTTTAGCAACATATTTAATGAAAAATTATCTCCTTTTTTGGATGATATGTAAATGATATAAATGGTCAAAATAAAAAGGCAGCTCCGCCCTAAACTCACGTCACTGGTTGAGCTGACATTGCAGGGTCTGGAATTTTGGTGGCATTTCCTGACTTTCAATTTCAAACCTGAATGCATTTCTTTATTTTGTGTATTTTGAGATTTTGATTTTTTTTTTCTTACATAAATGACTTAAGCAAACCCAAACCAAATTTTACAACCTTTTTGGGGAAAAATTCTATGCATTATATATATATATATATATATATATATATACAGATAGATAGATAGATAGATAGATAGATATAAACATTATATAAACAAAATTTTACAATTTGTTTTTTTTTTTTTTTTTTTTTGCGACAATTTTTTGAGATTTATTGAGATTATATGTCTGAATAAAGCTGAATAAATATGCTTTCCATTGATGCATGGTTTGGATATTACAATATTTGGCCGAGATACAACTATCTGAAATCTGGAATCTGATGGTGCAAAAAAAAAAAAAAAAAAAATCAAAATATTATGAAATCGCCTTTAAAGTTGTCCAAATAAATTTCTTAGCAATGCATATTTCTAATCAAAAATTACGTTTTGGTTTATTTACGGTAGTTAATATACAAAATATCTTCATGAAACATGATCTTTACTTAATATCCTAATGATTTTGGCATAAAAGAAAAAACAATCATTTTGACCCATACAATGTATTTTTGGCTATTGCTATAAATATACCCGTGCTACCCAAGACTGGTTTTGTGGTCCAGTGTCAAATATATATAAGGCATTTAACATTTTGAAAAAAAAAAAACCAAAAATTAATTCATGTATTTATTGAAGTATTTTATTTTATTTATGTAAAGTTACAAATGTTTAGGTTTGTTCTTAATGCAAACTGATTGTGGGTGTTAAAGTGAATGCTTACAGTAGTTATTAATAATTGCACTATAATTAATAATGTGCACAGCAATAAAATTGACACAGAGTCAAAAGAGCTTGCAGTTGCAGAATAAGAGTGCTAAATTGCCTAACTGGTCCAAAATGGTACATAATTAACTAAAAGTTAATCATTAACAGTCTATAGAAAAAAAAAACATTATATGCTATTATACTACTAAATAACAAAATAAATGAACACAAATAAAAAATAAGATGATAAAATTATGCTCAATTTCCCACAAAAGAAAGTAAGTCATACAGAAAGCAATTCTCTCCTTTTTTTTCTTTTTGGTTAAACTATCCCTCTAAGTGCTTCTTGGCCCTAAGCTTGAATTAACTGAGAGTTTTAAACGTTTTAGGACACTTTACAGTTTCACAAGTATGCAATTGGCACACACCAACCTCACAAATTAGCCATAATGAGCAAACATGTCATACAAGTAGGGCATGATCCACAAAGAGTGTGTGAGAGAGTTAGATGTGCAGCTGTCAAACTGATGGGCGCATTTTAACACCGCCTTAAAAGTAGTCACAAGAGGCCAGGACATAAAGACCAAATGCCATGCTGCTGGATGATGGACCAGCTGAAAGACGTCAAACAGAAATGACGTGCACCGCACCTCATAACTAACAACCCATATGCATCTTTTCCTATCCAATAAAACACAAAGACGACTAAAAGCCCAATAATTAAGACAAATTGGAGCTACAGACAGAAAGTGGACAATTATACTGCTCAAAACGCAGTAACATATACAACATCCTCCTCTCGTCGCATCATCCGGCGATGCAGCTCACAAATCAAACAAACCATCACTCAACCCACTTCATTTAAACTCACGAAGCGAACTAACTCTACAAACACAAACTTTAGAAAGCAACTAATGATACGTAGAAATGACTGCGATATGTCAGGGTCTATAGTGCAGGATACTCACTTGTTGAAAGAGGAACTCGGTCTCGGACAGTGCTTGACTTCCTCATCTGCTGTCAACTGGAGCTCCGCGTGAACTTACCTTCAGCAAACATTTGACAAGCGCCGTCTTTCGTGCTCTATGATACGGAAACCACACATCGATGACTGCCACCTACAGGACCGGCGAAACAATACGACCCTTAAGTATTTAACCATGTAAAGACAGACCTTACTGTTTTTTTTTTTTAATGAAGAGTTTATTATACATATGTGACCCTGGACCACAAGACCAGTCTATGTTGCACTGTTGTAGCAATAGCCATTGGATGGGTCAAATTTATCGTTTTTTCTTTTATGCCAAAAATCATTAGGATATTAAGTAAAGATCATGTTCCATGAAGATATTTTGTAAATTTTCCACCATAAATATATCAAAACTTAATTTTTGATTAGTAATATGCATTGCTATGAACTTCATCTGGACAACTTCAAAGGTAATTTTCTTAGTATTCTGAATTTCTTGCACCATCAGATTCCAGATTTTTCAAATAGTTGTGTATCAGACAAATATTGTCCTTTTCTAACAAACCATACAGCAACGGAAAGCTTATTTATTCAGTCAGTGTCAAGACACGTCCACTTATGACTGGTTTTGTGGTCCTAAGAGTCAATTTTTCGAGATTTATACATCAATAAGCTTTACACTGATGTATGGTTTGCTATGATAGAACAATATTTGGCCGAGATACAACTATTTGAAATCTGGAATCTGAGGGTGCAAAAAAAAAAAAAAAAAAAAAAAAATCTAAATATTGAGAAAATCACCTTTAAAGTTGTCCAAATGAAGTTCTTAACAATGCACATTACTAATCAAAAATTAAGTTTTGATATATTTACAGATATATTTTACAAAATATGTTCATGTAACATGATCTTTACTTAATTTCCTAATGATTTTTGGCATAAAAGGAAAATCTATAATTTTGACCCATACAATGTATTGTTGGCTATTGCTACAGATATACCCCAGTGACTTAAGACTGGTTTTGTGGTCCAGGGTCATATATGTGTTCTATGTTTTGCATATTTAATATATCAGACTTTTACAGTAAGAGCTTATACTCAAGGAATAAAAACATCCAAGACAAAACACTGACAAAAACTATATACTTTTTCAGCTGGACGAGATATATATATATATATATATATATATATATATATATATATATACACTAGACCAACCTATTTTGTATTTACAAAATGAGTTCACAAGTAAATTTGCTTTATTTATTTTCCCCGATGTCAAAATCAGACACATTCTTAATGAAAGAGCCAATCATTGATTAGCAAAGTCAGCACGTCACTGCAACTGCCGTTAGAAGTCCCGTTTGCCATAGAAACAGTCAGCATTTTTCTCCATATAATGGACTGATATGGTGCCCCGATTTTGAACTTCCAAAATGCAGTTTAAATGTGGCTTCGAACGATCCCAAACGCGATTGTAAACGATCCCATCCAAGGAAGTAGGGTATTATCTAGTAAAACGATTGGTTATTTTCATTACAAAAATGCTATTTAAATACTTTTTAATCTCAAACACTCATCTTGCCTTTCTCTCCCTGAACTCTGTGTATTCTGACTAAGACAGTTAGGGTATGTCGAAAAACTGCAAACATATTTTCTCCCTCAAGTTCAAAAATCATTTCAAAAATACATCACTGCAGAAGTACCAACCCAGTCTTTGCAAAGTGAACATGCAAAGAAGATCAAACACCCTTAACAAAAAAGGTAAAACAGCGATATAGGATGATTTTGAAGTTGAGGGAGAACATGAGATGGGAGTTTTTCGACAGGCCCTAACTGCCTGGACTGTTTTTTTCTGGTTCATGACAGAGTAAGACAAGACGAGTGTTTGGCATTAAAAAGTATATAAACTGTATTATTTTTATGAAAATAACTGATCGTTTCGCTAGATAAGCCTCTTCTTCTTCAGCTGGGATCATTTACAACCGCATTTGGGATCGTTTGAAGCCGCATTTAAACTGCATTTTGGAAGTTCAAACTCGGGGCACCATATCAGTCCATTATATGCAGTAAAATGCTAAAATGTTTTCCTCAAAAAACAATTTCTTCATGTCTGAAGAAAGAAAGACATGAACATCTTGGATGACAAGGGGGTGAGTACATTATATGTGAAACTTTGTTTTGGAAGTGGACTTCTCATTTAAAAGAACTTTGGTAATACAGACTGTCACAGATTAACTGTGACCCAGGACTTTAATATTTAAGGGACTCACTGGCACATCGTAACACAGACCCTTGTGCTATCTGCCATAAAACAAAAAAATAAGTAAAATCGAGTACTCCAAACAAATCAAGGAATCGTGACAGGCAGCCTAAATTCATGCATCAAATTTGATACAGTTGGCTTTATACAATTATTGTAGTTAATCTGACGTGTGAACTATCAAGTGGTCAAGAAAATAAAATATTTTGTTGACAGGCCGGTCCCACCCTTAAAATTACCATGGTAGGCCTATATTTCAATTATGCATTCTACAATAAAATAGCTAATATTAGTCACCAATCTCATAAAATACATCGTAGCAATTTCTCATGGAATTTAGAGTTACAATGGTGAATTGGCCTTGTACAAAAAGAATTACATTTCATTCTATGCCCAGTTTGTATTTTGTAAACCAGTGTTTACCTGATATGAATCTCTTATAAATATACACAATCCAAAGCAGTTGTTTTAAATTAAGGTTAAAGGAGAACTCCACTTCCAGAACAACAAT
The DNA here is from genome assembly GCF_022985175.1 of Labeo rohita. Lineage (NCBI taxonomy): Eukaryota > Metazoa > Chordata > Actinopteri > Cypriniformes > Cyprinidae > Labeo > Labeo rohita. The sequence continues at coordinate 13,917,278 of NC_066893.1, forward strand.
TTACAAATAATTTACTCACCCCCTTGTCATCCAAGATTATTATGAAATTATGGTTTTTGAGGAAAGCATTTCAGGATTTTTCTCCATATAATGGACTTCATTGGTGCCCTTATTTTGAACTTCCAAAATGCTTTTTAAAATCAGCTTCAAAAAGCTCTAAACAATCCCAGCCGAGGAAGAAGGGTCTTATCTAGTGGAACGATCAGTCATTTTTTCGAAAAATAAAAATTTGTATATTTTTTAAGCACAAAAGCTTGTGTAGCACAGGCTCTGGGATGCGCGTCCACAATGCTACGAATTAGTAATGGGACGTTCTTGAAAGATTCTTTCATTTTGAACGAATCTTCAATGTGACTCAGGAAGAACGAGTCATCTCAGGGAGTGATTCGTTCAGTCGCGCATGCACAACATCCTATTAGGTTCTGTACTTGAATTAGTTCACCTGTTTTGAGTTTTCCGAGTCGTTCGTTCATCTTATTTGCGAATTACTTTGTGTTTGTTTGAAAGTCACGTTTTTTCTTTGCAAAGCAGTGTTTATTTGCAAAACGCTGAATTTGTTTGATGAATACTGGCACAAAATTCACTCCATAGAAATGACTCGAAAAAAGATTTGTTCATTTTGCTGAACGAGACTCAAAGGTCCGAGTCGTTATAATGATCCGAACTTCCCATCACTACTACGAATCACATGTAAGTTCATCGTCTGTGTACTGAGTATGGCAAAAACTCCATCTTATTTTCTCCTACAACTTGAGAGGGGGACATCGTTGTACCTTTGTACCTACATTTGTTGTTCTGGAAGTGGACTTCTCCTTTAAAGACAGCAATGAGTTCATTCAATTTAATTTATATGCAAGGTGAACATGTTCAGCTACTGTGTATGCTGGTACATGGGAGGTTGTTCGGAACTGGAAAATAATATTAGTGCTTAGAATTAATATGGAAAACCTCTACAACCTCACACTCTGTCATCTGAATGCGATTACGTAATGATGCTGAGACTGAGACAGAGCAGCACTGGCTCCACTGAGGTGCCTGAAGTCTCTCCAGAGTCTAGAGATTGTAAAGGGTACGGCCTCTGAAGTCATAAATGTCTCTGAAAAATATGAAATGGTCATTGAAATGTGGACTCTTGTGGACAGAAACACAGGTCTTTATAATGCTTTTCAAAATAGATTTTGTTCCAATGTTATATCAGCAGATAATAAAGTCTAGTAATAAAAAAAAAACACATGCACCAAACAAAAATACAGCATTTAAATGTCAACTAAGTGTATTGTGTAACATTTTAATTTAATGAGGAAGTATGTATCAACAAAAAATATTTTACTGACTTTACAATGTGAGAATCAAAATGTGTGCAAATGCAATAGCATGCAACTATAAAAATAAATATAAATGTCCCTATGCCAAATATTAACCATTGACATATTATTCATAATAACAAAAGTAAATTAATATACAATTAAATAAATATAAAGTCCTTAAACTGTGTAAATCCTACAAATCCTATAAGAAATAATTTTCCTAATAGGAAATAATAGGAAAAAAACAACTGTATTGGTTAAAATGTAAATACAATGTAGAACTTTATGACTCTATATATCAATAATGATTATTTTAATAGCTATAATATGCAAATGCTGCATACAAAATGGTGTGCTTCTGTAGGCATAAATGTCTACATATTATTTATAATACATTTAAATAAACAAATAAATACAAAATTGAAGGAGAACTCTACTTCCAGAACAACAATTCACAAACAATTTTACTCACCCCCTTGTCATCCAAGATGGTCATGTCTTTCTGTCTTCAGTCATGCAGAAAATTTTGTTTTTTGAGGAAAACATTTCAGGATTTTTCTCCATATAGTGGACTTCATTGGTCCCCTGATTTTGAACTTCCAAAATGTAGTTTAAATGCAGATTCAAAGGCTCTAAATGATTAAGAAAGACTAAGAAAGTGCAAGTAAGTTTGTTAACGCTGTTTACAAACAAAAAGTTACAACAATGTCCTCCTCTCAAGTTGTAGGACAAAATAAGGAGGAGTTTTTTGCCATATTCAGTACACAGACTATGAACTTACACGATTTTGTAGTAGTGATGGGAAGTTCGGATCATTTTACCGACTCGGACCTTTGAGTCTCGTTCAGCAAAATGAATGAATCTCTTTGAGTCATTTCGTTCATTTTAGCAAAATATAATTAAAATGTTACGGGTTACTTTTCCTTAACACATCTACTGCTTACACAAAAGTTGATCACACTACAAACAAGACAAAACTATAATGCTATAAGAAACAGAAAAGATTACTTCATTGTTTACCTGGGTCTTTAGTCTATGATTATCTCACCTCATTTCTTATCTGTCAAGTTTTCGAGTTTAAGCCGTTCGTTTATCACGTGACAGCCGCATAAGATGAACGAACGACTCCAAAAACCCGAAGACTCGAAACAGGTGAACTAATTCCAGTACAAAACCTAATAAGATGTTGCGCATGCGCAACTGAACGAATCACTCCCCGAAACGACTCGTTCCTCCCAAGTCACATTAAAGATTTGTTCAAAATGAAAGAATCGTTCAAGAACGACCAATTACTAATTCGTAGCATTGTGGACGCGCATCCCAGTGCCTGTGCTACAAGAGCTTTTGTGCTTAAAAAGTATATATATAAAAAAAAAAAAAAATTCTGAAAAAAATTACAGATCATTTTGCTAAATAAGACCCTTCTTCCTCAGCTGGGATTGTTTAGAGCCCTTTGAAGTTGCATTTAAACTACATTTTGGAAGTTCAAAATCGGGGCACCAATAAAGTCCATTATACGAAGAAAAATCCTAAAACCCTTTCCTCAAAAACCATAATTTCTTTATGACTGAAGACAGAAAGACATGAACATTTTGGATGACAAGGGGGTGAGTAAATTATTTGTGAATTGTTGTTCTGGGAGTGGACTTCTCCCTTAAATAAAACAACATCAATAAAATAATAATAAATTAGCAATTAGCTTAGAAAATTATTAATAAAAACAACTAAATAAGATATAATATATTCTAGTCTTCATGGAGCATTTCCTGCATAAATGTCACTGCATTCATTCATATTAATACGTAAGTTTAAAAAAAAAACCTCTCTGCAACCCGTCAGTTGGTCACTGAGTGCTTATATACAGCAGTAGGGGTCCGTGGCTGTGACATCTCCATAATGCCTCCATTCATTTAAATGAAGCCAAGAAAAAAAGACTGCTTCCCTCCTCAACAGACACCGAAAAGCTGTGTCAATACCCTGTTGAGCAGGCCAAATGGGAAGTGAGTCAAAGCAAGCTTGTTTAAATCCAGGCCCTGCGTCATATTGGGGCGGGTGATGAGAGTTTGGGTTCGAGACCTGCGCTGGGGTCAAAGAGGACAATCAGTTGTGTGTGACTCACCACAGCACGTACAACCCAATCATGATTGATGGCATGTCATTTGGTTTACAAAAAAAAAAAAAAAAAAAACAAAAAAAAAAACAGGGGAAAAAAAAAAATCAGTGTTGGAACATGCATGTTTGTTTCCAATCAACACACAATATAATGAATCATTTGAAATATGATTTTTCTTTTAGCTTAAGATGTCAGAACACTGATGACTATGATTTAACCATTACATGGTCACTGAACATTTCATAGGCAGAAAGGCCAAACTAAGACATGGAGTAGACATCAAGTATATTTTTGTGCACTATGAATCATGTGTTTCCATTTGTCATTTGCCAGAAGCTAAATGTGAAGATAGGCCAGCTCAAAACATTGAGACGAGGACTAACCAAAGAAGAAGAATTAATCATATTGTACATATATAAATGTATATAGGGACCTCGATTTTATGCATTTAGTAAATACATTAATATGTAAATGAACTACATGTATCATGTTCCAAAATCATAGCAGATGCATTGAGGTTTTGAGCCATATTCCAGTAAATTGTGAGTATCAGCCACTAAAAAATTTCCTATCCCATGACGACCCTCATCCCGGGCCGGAAAACGAAGCATCAGCAGTCCCTGACTGGCTTGAAATTTGTCACCTCAAAGAAAACGCTACTGTTTTCCATTGCATCCACATGCTGGTCTGAAAAATAAGCAATCCAGCTTGTTCACTGATGAATATGTGTTTCTCGTTTTCATTTTGGAAAGGAACTTAAGCAAACATTGCGATGTGAATGATGCTGCTGTGAACAATGAAATACTGTGATGGTCTGAATGACATTTCTTTTAGCTTTAAAGGTCAGTTTCTCTTCAAGTTCATTTTCTGAGACACACTGAATCAAAATCATGAGGAATCCTTGGATCTCTGTATACACTTACATTATATCATTTATAATTACATATTTCATTTTTTATTTACATTATTACATTTTGCAACTCAATATTTTTGTGATACATTTTTTTCAAGATTTTTTTTATTAGACTAGAAATTAGTGTTTATTTGTAACATTATTAATGCCTTTACTGTCACTATTGATCAATTTAATGTGTCCTTGCTGAATAAAATTACTCATTTTCTAAACTTTTGAATGGTCACAGTTTCAACAAAAATACTAATATTTTACAATATAACAGTTTTCACGCTTTTTTCTTTTTTTTTTAAATTGTGATCAAATCAGCCTGGGTGTTGTATGAAAGCCCATTTCTGCCAATTTTTTTTTTTTCTCAGAATTCCTTGATACAAACTAGCAATTCTGACTTTTTTCTCAAAACTGTGAGATATAAACTCACAATTTAGAGAAATAAAGTCAGAATTGCAAGATATAAACTCACAATTCAGATTTTTTTCTCAGTAGCAAGTTTATATCTCACAATTCTGACTTTATTTCTCACAATTGTGAGTTTATATCTTGCAATTCTGACTTTTTGCAATTGCGAGTTTATATCCTGTAATTCTGACTTTTTAACGCTCATACAAGTTCATATCACACAATTCTGAGAAAAAAAAATAAGAATTGTGAGTTTATATCATGCAGTTCTAACTTTATAACTCACCATTCTGAGAAATAAACACAACTGAGAGAAATAAAGATATAAACAAGATATAAACTCACAATTCAGATTTTTTTTTCTCGGTAGCAAGTTTATATCTCACAATTCTGACTTTATTTCGCTCAATTCCAAGTTTATATCTCTTAATTCTGACTTAACTCGCAATTACAAGTTTGTATTATGCAATTCTGACTTTTTTTTGCAATTACGAGTTTATATCTCACAATTCTGACTTTATTTCTCACAATTGTGAGTTTATATCTAGCAATTCTGACTTTATAACACTCATACGAGTTTATATCATGCAATTCTGTGAAAAAAGTTAGAATTGTGAGTTTATATCACGCAATTCTAACTTTATTTCTCGCAATTGTGAGTTTATATCACGCAATTCTTTATAACTCACCATTCTGAGAAATTCTCATATTTCAGAGAAATAAAGTCAGAATTGCAAGATATAAACTCACAATTTAGATTTTTTTTTTCATAATTACGAGTTTATATCTCGTAATTCTGACTTTATTTCTCGCAATTATGAGTTTATTTCATGCAATTCTGACTTTATAACTCAGCATTCTGAGAAATAAACTCACAATTCAATTTTTTTCTCAGTTTATATCGAGTTTATATCTCACAATTCAGAGAAAAAAAGTCATTTGCGAGAAAAAAAAATCAGAATTTTGAGATATAAGCTTGCAATTCTGACTTTATATTTCGCAATTACGAGTTTATATCACGCAATTCTGAGAAAAAAGTCAGATTTGTACGTTTATATTACACAATTCTGACTATAACTCGCAATTACGAGTTTATATCTTCCAATTCTAATTTTATTTCTAGCAAATGTGAGTTTATATCTCGCAATTCTGACTTTATAACTCACAATTCAGAGAAATAAACTCAGAACTCAGAAGTTATATCTCACAAATCTGATTTTGCGAGTTTGTATCTCGTAATTCTGACTTTAATCACGCAACTGACTTTTTTTTTCCCGCAGTTACAAGTTTATATCTCACAATTCTAACATTATTACTCACAATTGTGAGTATATATCTTGCAATTCTGACTTTATAACTCACCACTCTGAGAAATAAACTCACAATTCAGAGAAATAAATTCAGAATTGCAAGACATAAACTCACAATTAAATTTTTTTTCAGCTGCAAGTTTATACTCCACAATTCTGACTTTATAACATGCAATTGCAAGTTATTAGGTCAGAATTGTGAGATATAAACTCGCAATTCTGACTTTATTACTCGCAATTATGAGTTTATATAACAGTTCTGATTTTATATATCACAAGTATCGCAACTGCAAGTTTGTCATGAATTCTGAGAAAAAAAAAAATGATGAACTCTAAGATAAAAATCAAACAAAAAAACCCTTCTTATTAATTCAATGGCAGAAACGGGCTTCCATAGTTGAGTATAAAAGCTTTCTCTCAATAACATTAAAAATCTGAATTATTCCAAACATTTGACCTGTAGAGTACACAAGTCATTTTCCTTTTACATAGAATTATTAAAGAATAATTACAATTAAGAGCATTTAATCCTGCAGTACAACACATATACTATTGATACTGCCATGTAGACGATGTCATCACTTTACCTGTTCATGACTGTTTTAACTAGTATCCAGGGACGTGTAAAATCCTGCCCCTAATGAACTCACCCCATCCTCCACCTCATTCAGACTCCTCACTGAACTACAACTGTTATAAACCAAGTATGTTACAAGGCTCAGTGCAGACAATACCTTCAATTCACTGACTTCCCAGTATATTTTGAAATAAACCTGAATGGCCACTCGTGAGACCTGTTAGTTTGATTCATAATGTACGCAGAGCAACAACGTACTAGTATGAGAATTAACAAACACAGCTTGTGTAACTAGACACAATATGTTTTCATTTGAGCCGTCCATGGTTTTCCTGGTAATTAAATTTCTGTTTTACACACATGATTTATAGCTCACACATGTGAATATATCGCAGGATTTGTTTATGTTGCATGTGTAATGAGGTGTACCAGCTCAAGACACTGTAGCAAATACATGAGGGAAACATTTGCTAGAACAATCTGAAGACAAATGGTTAAGTCTGGAGAAAAGGACGAGAAAAAACATTCAACGTGTAACCAAACAATTTTTATGTAACCTCTACTGAATCTCTGCTCTGTTAAATGTCTGAAATGCTGGCCGTTGCACAGTTTTCTCTTACATAATTAGCTTATCACACTTCCTGTGACACATTCTTTTCACATAAGTGACTGGGCTTGTTGGTTTAAAACAATATATTTTCACATTTCCTGACCATATATAACCTAAGAATGGGTGATGGACTCCATTACATTGTTTTACTGAATTTATGCTCCACAGCAAACAAGTTCAGTTGGGTTGCGAAGATAATCAACTTGTCTGGGTAAAGGATAAGAACTGCAAAGCAAATTCTTTCACATTCTGTGTAACAATAGGAGAGTCTTAAAGGGAACCCAGGGTATTAAGACTTGTATGGCTTAATATAACGTAAATGATGTCTCTTACTGAAACATGTAGTAGAAAACCCATGAAAGACATCATTTTATACATATTTTGGACTATGGGGGGCGCAGTTATTTCAATTACGTAAAACGGTTGTGCTTGGATGAGCTACAGGCGCTGCCTGTTGCTATTTTACCTCGATGCAACTGAACGATCTTATAGGTGGTGATGGATACAAGCATAGGCTTAAACCAAATGCCGTACCATCGGCTTTTCCCCATAAGGAGTCTAAATGCCCCCGGATATCAAGTGAAATCCATGCTAAGAAACTCCTTCAGTGGCTGCGGCGTCGGCATGTTTACATCCTGCCAGGATGGCATCTAGCATTTTTTTGTCTCTGCCGTTTGTAAGCTCTTTTAGTAGCTGACTTATATTAAGCCATACAAGTCTTAATAGCCGAGGTCCCCTTTAAAGGTGTATCTCACACTTCAAAAAAACATGCAGAAAAACAGCTTCTTTTGGCGAGTCATCACTTTAAAGGTTGAACTGTGAAATTCCAGAACCATCAGATGTAGACTGATATTTGGTTGAGAGATTCTTGCAAGATTCACCAATGTCTCTAAATATACCACACCAAAGGCCCACAATAGAGCTATAAAACTTGTACTAAACAGGAAACTGAAGCACAGATCGATTTTTTTTTCCTGCACAACTAATGAATAAGACTCATAAACTATCCACATTTCATATTCACGACGCACAAAGCACGAAAGCAACGACCCCTATGACCTCTTTTGGTTTCTGGAGTAAAAACTTAATTAAAAAAAAACCTAGATAGAAATTATTAGTGATCTAAAATACTGGAAAATGCATTATGGGTAAGGAGAAACTGGGGCTGGTTTGTGCCCCGGTAAATGAAATACACTACCAGTCAAAAGTTTTTGAACAGTATGATTTTTAATGTTTAAAAGTCTCTTCTGCTCACCAAGCCTGCATTTATTTGATCCAAAATACAGCAAAAGTAGTAATATTGTGAAATATTTTTACTATTTCAAATAACTGCTTTCTATTTGAATATATTTTAAAATGTCATTTATTCCTGTGATCAAAGCTACATTTTCAGCATCATTACTCCAGTCTTCAGTGTCACATAATCCTTCAGAAATCATTCTAATATGCTGAGAAGCTTGTAATCCGTATAATTTTTTTTTTTTCATTTTGGGGGTTGGAGAAATTATAGAAATGTATGCTTTTATTAGGCAAGGATGCTTTAAATTGAGCAAAAGTGACATTCATAATGTTACAAAACATTTATATTTCCGATAAATGCTGTTCTTCTGAACTTTCTATTTATCAAAGAACCTGAAAAAAATGTACTCAGCTTTTTTGAACATAATAATAATAATAATAAATGTTTTTTGAGCAGCAAATCAGCATATTAGAATGATTTCTGAAGGATCGTGTGACACTAAAGACTGGAGTAATGATGCTAAAATTTCAGCTATGAAATCACAGGAATAAATTACATTTTAAAATATATTCAATTGAAACCAGTTATTTTATACAGTCAAATAAATGCAGGCTTGGTGAGCAGAAAAAAAAAAAAAATTACTGTTCAAAAACTTTTGACTGGTAGTGTACATATATTACATAATAGGCTATATATCAAAATATAACTGGTCCTGTATCTATTAACTAACATTGATATAAGTACCTCTCTGTAAATACTTTTTAATAACATTTTTCACTGATGGGGAAGTTGTTCATTTTTGTTAAAACCAAAATGCACGTAAAAACTGAAAAGCTGTCTTCACTTTGACACATTTTGAGCTTTTAATGTATTTATAGATTCAATGATTGTGGGTAAAGAGGGCAAAAACGTTACATTTTTATGACAGCACCTTATTACAACTCCGAACTGAATCATGTGTCAATCAACCCCTGCAAGCTCTCAACCCCAGTCTCCCCCTAAAGTTGTGATTTGAACATTCAAAACGCCACTCAGTGGCACTCAATAGTCCCCACTCCCACCTCTCTGCCTCCCTCTGCCCTTTTCTGTCTCTCTCTCCCACTCACTTTGCAAAACTTGTGCCCAATTTGAATTAGATCCCTTTCTGTTCCCGACTCACACAGGGAAGGCAAGCAGTCTAAAAACACCGGATTTTTAGAAATTCCCCAACTGACAGATTAATGCAAGACACAAGGACATTGCAAAAAGCAACTAAGAGAAGCAAGGGACATTACTAGTTTGGTAAGTTTATTTATTGTAGTTAATTACAACATATATTGAACGCTATTAAATGCATTATTAAATATATGTAAGCACATCATGTTTATTTATTTGTCTACTAAGTTTAAAATTACATTATACTATTTTAGCAACCGTGTTATTTTATTAAGTATTTATAAAGCATGTTAATTAGAATCATAAAATAATTCAGCATTCAAATTAAACTGGATGAACTGGATATGTTTTATTAATATATTAATATATAACCAATATCATATTGGCACGCTTGCCTTTTAATTTCAGACGGCATCTATTTTCTCATTTTGGGAAGTAATTACATTTGAGTAACTTAGGTGTTTGAGATGAATGTTGCAGTTTATTAATGGATGTAAAATTCTCCTGATAAAGATGGGCAAGGTGTGTCATAGGTAAATCTACTTTTCTAAAATGATTGAAAGCGTGCATGCAAGTCATGATCTATGACCAAATGCATGTAGTATGTTCATGTCCATACCGTATTACAGTACTAGACTTACGTACCTGCCACTGTGGGTGTTGAATGTGGACAGTGTTCTCTTCCTGTGGCTCTCTTGGGGTTTTGGTGACTTAGGGCCTCCTGTGGAATACAGCAGTGTGTTTACATTGGCTTTAACGCAGGTCTGCGTCCATGAGCACAGACCACAGCAGGAACAGAACTCTGCTTATTGGCCTGTGCCTGATGGGAAGAGAACATACCACACTGGCTGAATGAAGATACTGTGGAAGTCCTCTCACCACCCCTCCTCGACAAGACCAGAATATAACTGTAGACATCAAGTCGCATTTTTTAAACAGCATCTGAAAGGCACATGTGACTGGTCATTTTAAAGGCGGGACCCAGTTTGCTTATAAGACTAAAACAGATATACTTCTTGTCTTCATGACAGAGGAGATCCTCCATGACTCACCTCAGACAGCTGAGTTAACATATTTCCGTCTATCGAGCATATGTTGAATGTGGCGCTTCTCACCTCACACAAGCTATTTGCGTCTGTGATGTGGAAAGCATATTTTCTGCACAGAACCTAGAAAATAGAATAACTAGTGTTAGTCTCTAAGCGCTTTGAAAGCATGATTAAGCTCTCGTTTACTTGTATAGGAAGTGGTCTTTTGTTCTTACTTCTGATCCTACTGGCATATAAACCAGTAAAACAGAAGTAAGGCAGGCATTAGGGGTGGGAGATAAAAAGCTACTTCAGGGCCGTGCCAGGATGGAGGTCTCCTACAGTCACTCAGCGCATTTAAAACAGCTTGATTCAGAAAACCTGAGCAATAGCCAAGAGGGAAAAATTTAGGGAAAGCAGTGAATGATGCACTGTGCTCATTATCAAACTGAACTTTAGTATTTATAAATCATAGAGGGAAATATTTTTTTTTTTCCCAAGCAGATTTCACAGTAAGCATTGATTAAAATTCAACTTACCATGCCCAGAACATTTCCTGTGGCTCAAACAGTGAACTATTCTTCTTTTGAGAGAGACAGGGAGAAAGAGAGTGTACGTGTGAACATTTAAATGGGAGAGTGAATTAATGACGTCATGTTTCCAATCTATTCCAAATTTCCACCAGGAGTACAGTAGCTCAGTCAGTCAGGACGTGTAAAGCCTCAGAAACAGGGAGAAACTCCCTTTGGAACGGCTTGAGTGATTTGCTCAGTCTAGTGTGCCTTGCATCTTACACCTTTAGGGGTACAACAGCTTGTTAGTGGGGCAGTAGTCTTAAAGGGACATCGGTGTACCCTACGAACCCTTACTCTAAGTTTCTGATATGCACCTTTTAGGGGTATTTTGTTTTCAATCACATGTAAATTCATGTCCAAGTCACATTTTCTTGGGTAAATAAACATCACTTATAACATTAGAAAAAAATTACAATGCTATTTTATATTCTTATATTAACAATATTCTATTTGTTAAAGCCAATCAAGTTAGTCTTTTAAAGCATTTTACATTTATTTCAAAATAATAACTTAAGGCAGTAACAATTTAATGCATTTTGTTTGTGAACTTTTGTTCAGTTCTGTGTTCAGTTCTTTGTAATAGTTAACTTTTGATTATTTTTAAACTTTTCAAATCATCAGTCGTGTTGCTGCTTGTTGCTGTTACGTTACGTAGCGGTGCCTGGCTAAGGTGACATCATCGTTTCACAAAACTGACCTTTTTCACATTTTCAGGTTTCTCAGCAGCGGAAGTTGTCATAGTTGAGTTAACTATGAGAGAAGTGAATGGAAAAGTACCACAAATATATTTTTTTGCATTCCCATTTGCTCAAATAGCAAAAAAAAAAAAAAAAAAAAAAAACACTCCACAATAGCGTTTTCACGATTTTCACAAAAAAAAAAAAAAAAAAAAAAAAAAAGGGACAGAACTGAGAGACTAATAACAGCAGTCAGAAGAGATAATGTTAAATTGACCTATCCTACCTAGGGCTGGGCGATATGGCAAAAAAAAAAAAAAAAAAAAAAAAAAAAAAAGTTCGATCGATATTCAATTATTTTTTATTTATTTATTTTTGTATGATTTTTAACTAACCGACTTGAAAATGTAACTACAGCAAGATTCAACTTTTTTTTTTATTAACCCTCTACAATGTAAAAAACAATTTGAGTAAGCTTAAAATAATTTGTAACCTGGCTGCCTTAAAATTTTAAGTTCAGTCAACTCAAAAAAGGTTTATTCAACTTGAAATGTTAAATTATACTAAGTGACAACTTAGATATTTGAGTTGAATCAACTTAAAATTTTAAAGCAGCTGGGTTACTTACCCATCTGTTAAGTTTAGCAAACACAAATATCTAGGTTGTTACTTAGTACAACTTAACATTTCAAGTTGAATAAACTTATTTTACTTGACTGAACTTAAAACTTTTAAGGCAGCCAGGTTACAAATTATTTTAAGCTGACTCAACAAATTATTTTTTATTTTTTATTTTTTATTGTAGTTAAAAAAAAGTCTATTCCAAGTGCACTACACATGAACTTGTCAACATGATATAAATGTTAAACAAATCACTTATATTAAATATCTTTGCATAAAAACTACAACCTTGTCTTATATATATTATGTTAAGAAATGATACGAGGAAAATGCTTTAAAATCTCAAAATCAAGGTAATTCAAATTTAAAACATCTGAAGGTAAAACGCCAGCAGAATATTAACTATAAATCTGTAAAAAAGATGAACAGCAGCTTTCAGTCAGTCAGACATACAGTAGTAGTTTTTCACAGGTTTGTTTTTTCGATTGCGCTTTTTAATTTTTTTATATCGTTAAAATCGAGAAAAAAATAAATAAAAAAAATCACCCAGCCCTACTCCTACCATAGATACTGGATTAAAACACCCTTGCATTAGCCTTAACTTCTTCTTTTTTAATACATAATAATGCTGATGATTGCTGAAATACGTCATTACAGTCTTGTGAAACAGATTGCCTGTACACACGAAAACGTAATATTGCAATTTTTTTCTCATTCACTATTTTAAGGAGGCACTGCCTCCCTTACCTCCTCAGAGGAAACACCCCTGGGTACTACATACATAATAATGCAAAGCATCCACTTTTTTTCTATATTTCCTAAGGTGAAACATGTCTTTGATTTGGCTCCTGCTGTATGCATGCATCCATGCCATTTCTGGCATGATCTTATTCGGAGACATGGCTGGTAAGTGAATTTTTCAGATTGCTAAGTTTTACTGCTTTTACGTGAATGAGAATTTCAAAATAAATTATGTTTTACAGATCAGGACAGCCCCCTCAGTGTGAGCATCCCTGTGGAATCGCCACTGCGTCCCTTAATGGGGGGAAGCATGGTCATACCTTGCTACTTTCAGGACAACACTGTCCAGGACCCTGGTGCCCCAACTATTACCCCACTGTCCCACCGTATAAAGTGGAGCTACATCTACAAGGGCAGAATCTCTCTTATTCTCGTTGCCAGAGGGGGCCTGGTGCAGGTTGAGACAGACTACGTGGACCGGGTTCATATGGTACATTACCCCATGGTGCCAACTGATGCTACCATTGAGATCTCAGAACTCCACTTCAGTGATTCAGGCACCTACCGCTGTGAAGTCATGCAGGGGATTGAAGATAACTACGATTCTGTAGAAATGCAAGTTCAAGGTGAAGCCCTTTCAAACTGTTCAAACAAAAAAAAAAAAAAAAAAAAAAAAAAAAAAAAAAAAAATTGATAAACATGTAAATAACTGGGTCAAATCTTTACAGGCATTGTGTTTCACTACCGAGCAATAACTACCCGATATACCTTGACATTTGAGATGGCAAAAGCAGCCTGCATCCAGAACAGTGCCGTTATTGCAACTCCCGCACAGTTGCAAGCTGCTTATGATGATGGATACCACCAATGTGATGCTGGCTGGCTTTCAGACCAAACTGTGAGGTAATGTGAAAAGGTCAATTTTAAATAACAACATAAATAAAAACCACTCACAAACATGGGTGGTCACGAGCAGGTGTATAGGACACAGTGAATACAAAGGTTAACTATAAGTAAAGTTATAACTATAATAAGATTCTATGCAATTTTCCGTAGGTATCCCATTCATGAGCCAAGAGAGCCTTGCTATGGAGACAAAGAAAATTTCCCAGGTGTACGAACATATGGAGTCAGAGACGTCAATGAGACATATGACGTGTACTGTTTTGCAGAGAAAATGTCAGGTACTTCAAATAGTGTTTCCAACCTGAAATGTAACTAGTTGGTGCGTTTTTGCTGTGTTTTTACTTATGGATTCTCCTCGTTACCCAGGCAGTGTGTTCTACTCTATGTCTGCGGAGAAGTTCACTTTCGCAGAAGCTGAAGACCAGTGTGCAAAGTTGGGAGCCCAACTGGCCACCACAGGACAGCTCTACCTAGCATGGAAGGCTGGCATGGATGTGTGCAATGCTGGCTGGCTAGCAGACAGGAGTGTGCGGTACCCCATTAACATAGCTCGACCCCAGTGTGGTGGGGGACTTTTGGGAGTGCGAACGGTTTACCTGTTTCCAAATCAGACTGGATATCCATACCCAGACTCCCGCTATGATGCGATCTGTTATGCAGGTAAGCACAGAGAATGTAATTCAAATTTTAGCTTTCTTGTACTTTATTTGCTTAACCACTTCACATTTACTGTACACACCTCAGAACAATCATATCATAATGTCAAATATTAGCATTCAAGGAGGTTTGTGTCAATTCTCACAAACTTTCTTTTTAATACTTTTTTTTTTTTTTTAGAAAAAGAAGATAAGGTTTTAACAAAGACCTTACCGTTTCCTGAATTACACGCTACAACGGATTCCATGCTCAGTGTGGATACAGTCACTCTAAGCCCTTCGGACTATACTGAAGAGGTGACCACAAAAGGGGAGGTCCGTGGCGAGCTAGTGACAGATGAGCCTTTTAACACCACAAGCATAGAAAGTCCCCTTTCGCTACCTCCCAACATAACTGAGGTTGAGGTGGACATTATCAAAGTGGCCACGGCTCTGCCTTACCTGGAATATGAGATCCCCAAGGACAATGTCACTGCTAGTAAGTAAACTAAACTGGATCCAGTAAAATTCAAATTAGCTGTGTAAACGCCCACACACCACTGGAGGTAACTGAACCAAAGTAGTTGAGGCAAAACAAGGATCTTCAAAAGTTACAGAGTTTAATATGTCCAAACCTTTTCTTACCCTAGAAACTAAGGGAGTGGTATTCCATTATCGTGCTGACTCCAGACGCTATGCTTACACCTTTGAGGAAGCACAAGAGGCATGTCAGAAGCTGGGAGCAGTCATAGCCACCCCTGAGCTTCTTCAGACTGCTTATGAAGCTGGCCTTCATCAATGCAGTGCAGGTTGGCTACAGGACCAGACTGTCAGGTAAGCGTATTTTTTACAAAGTTCTGCATTATAGGTTCCTAACTGCATTTGTTTCTGTTCTGTATTGAATTAACTGGAACCCTGGATTAACACCGTACAACACATTTCAGGTATCCAACTGAACATCCTCAAAAGAACTGCTCTGGAGATCAGGAGGACCTCGCTGACCTACACCCCTACAATGTTAGGCCTGCACATGAGCGGTACGATGTGTACTGTTACATGGACCACATAAAGGGTGAGTACAAGTTAATTCATAATGATGAACACTTTTATTTAACAATCTATAATCTGACTGTGTGGTCTCTGCCCCATAGGGGAGATCTTCCATGTGAGCTCATTAGGAGGCTTCACCTACTATGAAGCTGTTGCCCATTGCAGAGAACTGGGTTCTACTCTTGCCTCAACTGGAGAACTCTACGCCGCATGGAATCAGGGTTTCCACAAGTGCAGTCCTGGCTGGCTCTCTGATCGCAGTGTCCGCTATCCTGTCCGCAACCCAGGTTTTGGTTGTGGTGAAAACGAGACAGGAGTGCACACCATTTATGCTCAACCAAATCAAACAGACTTCCCAAACTTATATTCCAGATATGATGCATATTGCTTCAAAGGTATAACAGCTTTTAAGCCTGCATGTATGAGTTTGCAATGAAAGGCAAGACTGGTTGTTGATCTTGAATATTCTTGTTAATTTGTTTAGCAAATCTGTCTATTCTGGTTGATGAAGATATGTTGAATGCCACATGGACAGGGAAGGATCTTAACATGACGAACATAACAGAGCTGCTGAGTCCTGGTATGAGATATGCTGGATATCACCACTTGCTACTGCTGATCTTTACTGCATTATTTTCTAAAGTAAGCATGCTATGTTTCTGTGATGTGCGTTACAGTTCCTCCAATTGTTTCTCCCTTGCTTGTGGACGGGTCTGGATCTGGATCAGGCTCAGGCTCACCATCAGGTGACCCTGATTCCAGTTCCGGGTACATATCAGGGAGTGGCATTCCCAGTGGGAGCGACATACTCAGTGGGAATGGCGAACTCAGTGGGAGCGGCATACCCAGTGTGAGCGGCGAACTTAGTGGGAGCGGCATACCCAGTGGGAGCACATCTGGTTCTGGCCAAAGTGGTGATGGATCAGGTTACCTTGTGAGGTACCAAGAAGGTGCAGATACACTCATGTGGCAGACTTCTGCTTCAGGCAGTACTTTAGAGGCAAAAGAAGGTAGTGGCAGTGGCAGTGGTGTTATTATTACCTCAGGAATAGAATCAGGGGACCAAGAATCTGGAGAGGAATCTGGACTCCTTCATGAACGAAGTGAAGCTAGTGGCCTTCCATCGGGACTTGGCAGTGGAATTAGCGGTTCAGGAACAAGTGGATTCTTCAGTGGTGGGGAAACAAGCCTTCCATCGGGGCTTGGCAGTGGAATTAGCGGATCAGGAACAAGTGGATTCTTCAGCGGTGAGGAAACGAGCCTTCCATCGGGGCTTGGCAGTGGAATCAGTGGTTCAGGAACAAGTGGATTCTTCAGTGGTGAGGAAACAAGCCTTCCATCGGGGACTGGCAGTGGAATTAGTGGATCAGGAACAAGTGGATTCTTCAGTGGAGAGGAGACGAGCGGGTCAGGCTTCTCTGGTGTATCATTTATGAACACAGAAATGATTGATCTGACTGCAAGACCTTCTGGAGAACAGGAAATGTCTGGTGTTTCTCCATTTGACTTGACTTATGTTAGTGGTTTCGGCTCTGCTTCTGGTTCTGCTATTGGATCTGGCTCTGCCTCTGGATTTGGATCTGGCACCATCACTGACTTTGGATCTGGCTCTGCCACTGGCTTTGGATCTGGCTCTGCCACTGGCTTTGGATCTGGCTCTGCTTCTGGAGCTTCAGGTTATCCCAGTCCTCCCTCAGGTGAGGTATCTGGCCACATTCAGAGTCAAGATGAAAAGATTATCATTCTAACGGACGTTGAGGTCATGTTGATGATTGGGCCTACAAAAGGACCAGAACAGGGTCGTGGATCAGTAGAGTTCAGTGGAGAGGGCAGTAGTCAAGAACATTATGCTGAGGAACTCTCCATATCTCTTTCTAATAGTACTTCATATGAAGATTACTGGAGTGCCAACGAAACAGTTGATCTCCTACCAGAAAAACATGAGCAACTTAATTTCATCACAGAGGCATCTGATGTGACTGAACAGGCACCACTGAACACACCACCACCCACCACTTCTATACTCACTACTTCACCTTTAGCTTCACTACAAGCACCAACAGCTATGGAGGAGCCATCTGTTACTGATGGTAATAACTGAACAAAACTCATTTTACAACAACATATTTCTCACTATTTTTAATTAGGATGAACATGTCTATCTTTGGCAGCTAGTCTTCTGTAACTAGCCACCCCCTAAAGAACACATAATGAAAAAAACAAAATGCATTGTCTTTTCTGTGTTGTCAGTGGTACAGGAATGTGCAGAGGGATGGATGCCATTCAAGGGCAGCTGCTATATCCATTTTGATGTGCGCGAGACCTGGACCAGTGCTGAGCAGCACTGTGAAGAGCTAAACTCTCACCTGGTTAGCATATCCTCCCAAGAAGAACAAGAGTTCGTAAGACGTGAGTTTAATCTTATTTCTAATAAAATACATGCACCTACTTGTTGATCTAAATTAAAGCACTTGTACATTTCTAAACCACCTAGATCAAGCTCATGACTATCAGTGGATTGGACTTAATGACAAGGAAGTGCAAAATCATTTTCACTGGACAGATGGAAGTCCCTTGGTGAGAACACTTCCTCTGAGATTATTTCCAAATTGAGTGAGGCATCTGCAATAAGTCATTGTTTCAACCAGTGCTGCTTCTTCCACAGGTATATGAAAACTGGAGACCCAACCAGCCAGACAATTACTTCAGCACAGGCGAAGACTGTGTTGTAATGGTATGGCATGAGGATGGCAAGTGGAATGATGTACCCTGCAACTATCATCTTCCCTTTACTTGCAAGAGTGGACCTGGTAAGAAGAGGTGACAGACTTCAGCACCAAGTCAGTCTCACCCAGTTAGCTAAGTGAGCTATTAGCCTATCACAATAGCTATTTATTGTGTTAATTCATGTTAATTATAGTGCAGCTACATCAAGCTACTTTTGTGTAATTACCAATGGACAATGAATACTGTAAATTTAAAGCAACTACTATTTTGTTTCTTTTTTTACTGTAGTCACATGTTCATCACCTCCTGAAGTGAAGAACACCAGGATGTTAGGCAACAGCAAAGATCGCTACCCTGTTAATTCCATCATTCGATACCAGTGTGATAGCGGATTTACACAGCGCCACCTTTCAGTGGTGCGTTGCTTACCTGACGGTCAGTGGGAGGAGCCTAAAGTGGAATGCATAGATGGTAAGTAAACACCACACAATCTAGAACAGGGATAGACACCGTTGGTCCTGGAGTGCCAGTGTCCTGCAGAGTTTAGCTCCAATCCTGACAAAAAAAAAACTCACCTGCCTGTAGCCCTAGTAATTCTGAAGACTGTGATTAGCTTGTCCAAGTGAGTTTGATTATGTTTGGAGCTTAACGCCGGACAGCGGCACTCCAGGACTGATGTTGCCTATCCCTCCTCTAGAGGGCAAAGTAAAGTTACTATGTCATGCTCAAAAGTCAACAAAAAGTATTTGTGTCAATGTTATTACCTACCTCAACAGGCAAAACAAACAACAGGCTACGGAAAAGATCCATCAAGACACGTCCCAAAGCAGTCAATAGTCGGACGTGGAGGAAGGTCCTCTAAACAAGACAAAAAAACACCTCAAAACATCCAGAGGACTGTTACTAATAAAGATCATCTGTACAGAAGCCTTGTTTACCCAAAAAATCTCAAAGACAAGGGAATCACTTATGTAATGACAAACTTTACTTAGTCCGTCTGGCTGATTGGTTTACTAGTGCTACTCAGAGCTCTGTTTTGGGGATGAGAAAGATATCTGGCTTTATTTAAATAGGACTTTATTTCTCCCACTTTTTAGTATGGAACTTCTGGGCCACAAGAGATAATCTAATCTAAAAAAAATAGACCAAATTGCACAGAGCGCCCCTTGAGTTTTCACTTTGATTATTACATAAGCACCACTTAGTCCCTAAAATAAAAGCGCAGTGAACATTTTCCCACTTTCCCAATAACAATTTGCACAATCCTACACTGTGATCTGTGGCTATGTTCGGGAATTGAATACTAGCTTACTAGTTACTGAATATGGCACAGTGTACTGCCTACAATTCTTTAAAAAATAACTGAAATTGTAGGCATTGACATGACATGACATGGCCTATTACCAGTGTTACCAAGTCCGCAGTTTTCCAGCGGAATTGGGCTACTTTAACAATGTCCGTGGGTTGAAGTGTCCCCAATAACCAGGGGAACCCCACCAAAAACATGCATTTTACCTCCCCGGAATGTGATTTTTTGATGGGGGGGGAGGACCCCCCTCGAAAGTGACTGGACTTTGGGTGGCAATTGGGTGGGTTTTGTTGTGAAAACCTGGCAACCCTGCCTATTACTCCGCATATGAGTATCGCCGATCAAATTAGCATACTCTGCTGTAGTATGTAGTGTTGTCAAAAGTACCGACTTCGGTACCAATCGGTACTGAAATATTAAAAACGTGTATTTTCCGCTAGCATTTGAGCACTGTTGAGTAGATTCTTAAAGACTGCTGATTGGCCATTGTGTTTATTGTGTTGAGCACATGAACGCAATGGCCAATCAGCGGTCTTTAAGAATCCGCTCAAATGTTAGCTGAAAATGGATGTTTTTAAAAACGATTGGTACCGAAGTCAGTACTTTTGACAACACTACATACTACAGCAATAGTACAGGTAGTATAGAATAATGCAATACGAACACAGCCTCTAGAATCCCCCAAAGCCGCCTCCCAATTTGCATACCCCTATTTCATACTTAATGTACTTCACTGATGATTGGAAAATGCACATTTCTGAATATGTAGAAGCATAACAGTATTAGGACATTTTTAGTGTTTAGCATTGTCGCATGCTGTTTGAATTTGAATGTAAGTGTTATCAAGCTTCGCAATTACCTTAGCTTAACTTTTAGGTTCATACATTTACATGTGGCATTGGCCTTGCATTCCTTTTTATTCTTTTACAATTTAAAAAAAGAGGACACAAGGGGTTGTGGGCAATATTAGCGCAAAATCCACAGATGAACTTCGGAAATCTGCCAGAAATAGTGTAACATCCATCCTTTGGCATACTATTTTCAAAATATTATGATTTGGGTTGCAAAAAACAAATAACAAAATCTTTATCTGGCATACTATTTACGGCAGACAGTATGCGAAGTGGGACAAAGTCCAAAAACATCTGTATATTAGATCGCACAAAGGTAATATTGTCTGTGTGCCTCTGAGTAACACTAAAGTTCAGAACAAGACAAAAGGCTTTAATGACCACAGCTGGACACAATTACATTTAAGTACATTAGTATTTCAGATTCTTTAATTAAGATGTATCTTTTTTTTTATTCGTTTGGTTGTTTGTTGTAGTTTAAATGTCTAGTTGTATGTGTGTGAAACTGTGAAAGATAAATTCCCCAACTTCTAGCTTCCAATTCTAGGTCCCCTTGCATAAACACTTACTCAGATTAGAAAGATTTGTTAATTTATTAATTCCAAAGTTCATATGATTTGTCTTGGCCTCCATAACAGACTCAACCTCTAATATAAATGATAAAACAATATTTTCAAATTTTGTAGACATCAAATCTAACGTATGTCTTTAGAGACAAAGATCCATTTTCAAATAAGCACAGGAATACAAGATGGGAATTTTTAAATTGCCTAAAGTTCAAAAGTTACTGATCAAATTAAAAGTATGTACTAATAAGCCAACACGCAAAGCGTGTGCCACAACGTTGACTGACAGAGTCAATCGTTTCCAGTTGAGCAATTGCTCATTGTTCCCAACAATATCTATCTCATTTATTTTGCACTCTCAATGTCATCTCAATGCTGAGCTACTATCTGTCTTAGTACCTCTAAAATAAACAGACTAAATGTGTCTAAATAAAAGCGTTTTTCTTTTAATATCGGAGTGTGGTAAAAACAAATTAAAGTTGAAATGTGTCATTTCTATGCCACCAGCATCTGTCTGCCATTGGTCAAGCAAACAGACAGTCCCGCCCAAAATGTTTGCCATTGGATGAGCCAATGTTGCTGTTGTCGGGCTGACTGGGATGCTTAAACACACAGAGCCACAGTGTTTCTGGGAAATAAAGCTACCAATGACTTACTTGTAGTTTGTTCTCCATATTAAACAGGGATGGAAAACATTTTAACATAGAAAAACCACACACTTCACATTTAAGTGGTTGTATGGTGAGTTTGTGAGAGAGAAAGAGAAATATTGAGAGAAACTTATTCTTGGAACTTAGCCTCTATTTAGTCAATATATAAACAGTAATTGCACCAAATTATTGTAAGGATTATGTTTATTGTTTATTCTTTTCAGGGTTCCCACAACCTGACCAAAGCATTTCCATAACTTCTCCATGAGATTTTTAATTATCTATAATTACTAGATACAGATTCTGTGGAAACTGAACAAACAATGGCAATATCAACTCAAATTTTCATGACTATTCAATTCTGCTATATTTTCATGCTGCTCATTGTGTGCCCAAATAATGTTTGGACAAGCACATCATTGCTTTAGATATAAAATATCAAATCAAAAGCAATTACGTTTAACCAAATAGTGTCAAGATAGAAAAGGCAGTAAGTGTCTAAATACTTTTGTCTTCATTTTAAACGCCGTTTATCTTTTATTTAAACCTAGCAAACTTATTCTGTGATAAGTGGTTTTGTACTACACATACAGTATCTAGCGTGTATAATTGAGAGATGGGTCAAAAAAGGACAGTTCATGTGGACATGACCCAACATTACTCAACATCCAAAACCTCAATTATACAGCAAACAAAACAGTGCTTACTTCATGACATTTTCTCAAGGGAAAAGAAAAACCTAAAAGCTCATGAATATACCTCTCTTACCTAACACTGTGCATCTTTATGTGCAGTTAGCAGAGTGAAAAAGCCAAGCTGAGAAACACTGCTGGCTTTTCATATGCTACTCCGCCTTCCATCCATGTTTGGGAAGCAGGTGTAAATAAGGTACATCTTTGACGCCAGGGGATCATGAAATCCAGTGGAAAAGGTCGGGTAATCATACCTAACCTCCCATAATTGGCTTAATACTACAGAGAAACTCATTGACACCGACACCATGAATGTTGGGCTGCTCTTGAACCGCGTTTGTTGTTTTACGTCTTTGACGCGGGATCTCGCTGACTCACTTTCGCGCGCCTTCTGCCGGTCAGGATAAGAAACTTACCTGAATGCCACACTGATCTACAGACGACGGGACAAGGCTGACTTGTTCCAAAACACTAACAGGTCAAGGTGATTTATTGGGTAATCTGAACATTTGAAACACATACAGAATAGTTGTTGGGAAAAAATATTTATTGACAGGAAATTTGGGTATTTGGATGACGACGTCTTTGATAATAGTAAGAAGTCATGCATACAAGATACCAGGAGATGGCACCGACTGATTATTTGCATTAAAATGCTACATAACACAAGCAATCAGATCATAAAAGTGTTGAAAAAAAGACCCACCACCAATTTCAGGCTTTACCCCTAAAAACATAGTAGAACTGACTGTACATGCTGTAGAAAATGTAACGCACAAAGTTAGTTAGTTTAAACCTTCATTTTTTTATAGTGTAAATATCCAAATAGCACTTGAAATGTAATTTCCCTACAAAGTAGAACATTTTAGGCGTCTTTACACAGAGTTAAAGGCACAATATGTACGATTTTTTTTATTGAAATATCCAAAACCACTAGAACAGTGTTATATATTTTGCTGACTTACATCATCCAAAATTTTTCAAAAAATGTTTAAATCCAGAGAAATAAGCAATTTTAACAGACCGCATCATTGAGTCGCCTCCCAGTGACGTCATAATCCCTCAATTTTCTGGTTTTATTTTGTAGAAAACATGGAAACCCTAAAGACACTCTATATTTTATGCATTTTATTGGACATGTGATGAACGCACAGAGTAGCATTATAACAGAACTTTCAAAACACTCAAATGTATCTAGTATGATAAAACAGCGCTTTTTACCTCATATATGCATGACCAGAAGGAGCGGAAGCGGTTGATGCTTTTGAGCCGTGTATCACGCGCGTCTCATTACCAATCGCTCAAGCATCCTCGTTTCGCTTCCAAGACTTTCAGCCCTATCCTGCTTCATACTACAGTGACCTTAAAGTAGAAGTCCACTTCCAAAACAAAGATTCACATATCATGTACTCACCCCCTTGTCATCCAAGATGTTCATGTCTTTCTTTCTTTAGTCCTAAAGAAATCTTTTTTTTTAGGAAAACGTTTCAGGATTTTTCTCCATATAATGGACTGATATGGTGCCCCGAGTTTGAACTTCCAAAAGCTCCAATCGTATTTTCTCCTTCAACAAAAATCATTTTAAAATCATCCTACGCTGCAGAAGTACAGATCTAGTCTTTGCAAAGTGAACATGCAAAGAAGATCAAACACAAAGGTAAAGATCTAACAAAAAAGGTAAAACAGCGATATAGGGTGATTTTGAAGTTGAGGGACAACATGAGATGAGCGTTTGACATTAAAAAGTATATAAATTGTAATGTTTATATGAAAATAACTGATCGTTAGGCTAGATAAGACCCTTCTGTCTTGGCTGGGATCGTTTACAACTGCATTTGAGACCGTTTGAAGCCGCATTTAAACTGCATTTTGGAAGTTCAAACTCGGGGCACCATAGCAGTCCATTATATGGAGAAAAATGCTGAAATGTTCTCAGAAAACATATTTTCTTTATGACTGGATGACAAGGGGGTGAGAACATTACATGTGAATCTTTGTTTTGGAAGTGGACTTCTCCTTTAATAGGTCTTTAACACAATAGATCGGGGTGGCGAACTCCGGTCCTGAAGAGCCGCAGCCCTGCAGAGTTCAGCACCATCCCTAATTAAAACTCACCTGCCTGTTGCTTTCTAGTAACCCTTTAGACATTGGTTAGCTTGTTCAGGTGCGTTTGATTAGGGTTGAAGCAAAACTATGCAGGGCTGCGGCTCTCCAGGACCGACGTTCGCCACCCCTGCAATAGATTATCTATGGACATGTTTTCTGCCCGAGCCCCGATGGATAGCATCGGCTGTGGGAATGAAGACTACAACTCCCACGATTCCACATTCAATCACAGTGTCATCAAACTATGCCTTTGTTACAATGTTTGTTTTAAATATGCACCCTCTAGTGGCGAAAACTTACATTTTGTGCCTTTAAGGCTGCTCTGTGCCTGCTCAAAATGTTGTGTAAAAACATAAGCCAACTACATTTAAGCCACCTCAGCTTCTAATACCAAAACATACAATTGTATTTGCTGTGTAAATGCTACTATGTCACCTCTGAGCAGTTTGTGTAAAAACACCTAAATGCCACTTCAGAGGCGCTTCTGTGCCGCCCTCACGGTGTAAATTTGGTAGGAATCCCAGGACATTTTAAATCAAGTCAAGACACAATACAAACACATTATTATGATTTGAATATCAGTAGTGTAAAAAAGTACTGTTCACGGTGGTTTTCACAGAAGTGTTTATACATTTAAAATGAACTGTACATTTTACCAGCGAACTTTGTAGCAGTACACGCCATGTTTTAAATGCTTTGGAGGGAAGCCAAAGCTGCGCACTCCTGCTTCTGATGTACCGCAGTTCGCCCTAGGTTGGATGATTGGGTAACGTACACTACCGTCAGCCAACCAGCCCGCATCACACTGGTCCAATCCCACAAACTTCCAGGCTGCATATAACTGGCCAACTTTAGCAATACGACCACCGTCGTTCTGACAGGCCTCCGCCGCCTCTGTAAAATTTAGTTTGACGGGATGTTGCAGGAAGTAGACCTCTCCTGATGTTGAAGAAAGACATAAGGTAACTTGTTACATCATATTTGGTGACTCAAAAACAAATGATTTAACCATAGAAATGAATGCCAATAATTGACCCATGGTAACAAAATACAACTGGCATATCAAGGCAAACAACTTTAAAACATATGCATGGCTGATTAAAACAAGGAAGAAGGACATTTTATAATTAATTCTTGTTGGCATGTTCATCTAACTTGTCATCCTCAACTTAGATTTTTAAAGAGGAACATTTTCCAGAATGAGCAATTGCAGCCACATGCACTGTATCTTGAGCCGAAATTACTATTAACTCATCTTCGTCCGATTTAAAAAATCTAAAACACCTGTTGAAAGCACAGTTGTGGAAATGTTGTTGGCCTGACAAGATTTCACAGAACACACCAGCGTGAGCCAGGAATGGATGAAGTAATATGAAATATATACAAACATCATTACCTCTAATGGACGAAGTAAAGCAGAAGGCATCAAAACGGTCCAGACTTTTGTCTCGAACGCCATAGCTCCGTACACCAGGTGCCAGGTCGGTGCCGCCACAAGCGTCTCGTGGCACAACAACGGGATATTGTGCTGTCCCGTCCATGAGCCACCCAGCGTTGCACCAATCCAGCCCTCCCTCCCAAGCAGCGTAGAGCTGTTCAAAGGTAGCCAGATGTGAATCCTGCTTCTCACATGCCTCCTTAGCCTCATGAAAGTTCATGAGATAGCGCCCCCTAATGGAGTGATAGGGGAACACAACACCTGTGGAGCACACGTGCACAAAACACCATTGAATAAACTGTATCAGCAAAACTTTGTTAAAGATAAAAGATAATTAGGGTTTGCCAGTTTGTTTGGGGATAAACTGCATAATGAATAATTAAACACAGTACAAATATACATACATTTTTGTAGTTAATATAATTTAGATATTAGGTTGATAATTTAAACATTTTATATAAATACTGTATAAATTACAATATTACTACGATATATAATTGATCATATAATTCTACATTTTAAAATAAAATTATAGTGTTCAGGTAACTTTAACGCACTTCCAATAGATAGGAGTTAATCTGTGACGCACCTCGAAACTCAAGCTGCACTGTCACGCTCTCGTCCTCGAGACCATCAATAATTTCACACCGGTAACGGCCGGTATCGTCGGACTGTAGCGGGTTGATAACGAGGGACGCATCGCCCGGGGCGTTTCGGCGGAGCCGCACCCGTCCTTTGAAGTCTCCATAACTCCGGTGACGTGTGCCGATGGCCACCATGACGTCATGCTCCTGGCCCTCGCCGTTCACGGGCTGCCAGGACCACTTGACCCGCGTTCTGCGGGGCGAGCTGAGCGCGGGCTCGTATCGGTAATGACAGGGGAGTGTGACGTTACTGCCCTGAACAGCCGACACCGTTTCAGGAGACTCGACGTGAAGACGGATCTTGTGGAAGTAAACTAAAAAAGACCATTAAATAAGTAAGTACACTACCAGTCAAACGTTTTTGAACAGTAAGATTTTTTTAATGTTTTTAAAGAATTTACTTCTGCTCAAAAACCCTGCATTTATTTGATCCAAAGTACAGCTGACTATTTAAAATAACTGCTTTCTGTTTGAATATATTTTACAATTCTTTGCTGAATAGAAAAATCCAAAGATCAGCATTTATCCGAAATAAAAAGCTTTTGGCAACATCATAATAATAATAAATGTTTTTTGAGCAGCAAATCAGAATATTAGAATGATTTCTGAAGGATCATGTGACTGGAGTAATGATGCTAAAAATTCAGCTTTGAAACCACAGGAATAAATGACATTTTAAAATATATTTAAGTAGAATACAATTATTTTAAATAGTAAAAAGTTGACGCAAAGTACAGCAGATTTTAAGAGACATCTTAAAAAACATTAAAAATTGTACTGTTCAAAAACTTTTGACTGGTAGTGTAAGTCAATAAATAAATATACAAAATCTTCAAAGACAGTAAGAAACTACTTTACTATGCAAAAGTGAAATAGCTTTGAAACAGCCTTAACCACCCTAAATGTATATTACACCTATATTATTATTATAAAAATATAAACTATATAACATAATTCCAACTTCATAGAGTTTATAACAAATTTGCTTGTTTGGGAATTTAAAAAATACAAAAAAAACATTACATTTTATATCAATTTAATTCTATGAAAGTGACAAAAGTTAAAATTTTGCTTAATTCTAACATGCTATATGTGACCCTGGACCACAAAACTAGTCTTAAGTAGCATGGGTATATTAGTAGCAATAGCCAAAAATACATTGTATGGGTCAAATTTATCCTTTTTTTTCTTTTATGCCAAGTAAAGATCATGTTGCATGAAGATATTTTGTAAATTTCCTACCATAAATATATCAAAACTTAATGTTTGCTTAGTAATATGCATTGCCAAGAACTTCATTTGGACAACTTTAAAGGTGTTTTTCTATATATTTTAATTTTTTTGCACCCTCAGATTCCAAATTTTCAAATAGTTGTATCTCAGCCAAATATTGTCCTAACCTAACAAACCATACATCTTATTTATTCAGCTTTAAGATGTTGTATTCATCTCAATTTCAAAAAATTGACCCTTATGACTGGTTTTGTGGTCCAGGGTCACATATATCAGCAAGGTAGTTTTTGGTTGCTGGTTTGCTATTTTGTACACATGAAACACATAATTAAGTGTAACTCAGGAATCAATTAACTTACTCTCCCCATTGCCATTTCCATTGCCATTTCCATTAACAATGTCCTGATAATAATAGCCATTGGAGAATCGCTGTGCAACGCTTCCAAAAACCAGGTGCATTACAAGCACCAGCAGATGGCGTAAAATCCTCATATTCACAGTGATTCCCTGAATCCCACAGCTTTCCAACAGCGTCCTTGAATTTTAAGACAACCCAAGATGTGTGAGCAAGGGGTTCAGCAAACAAATCTAACGCGGCATATATTTAAATTTTAGCACTTTTGAAGTCTGATATATTTAAAAATAGTTTAATTTGCTCTCCATATACGACATAATCATCAGACATTTACTTCAAGAACTGCATGAAGTTGCTAGTCAAACGAATGCAGAAGCAAAAGTCAAAAGGGTACAATTATCTATACAATTCAGCCACGTAAAAGTCGTTTTACGACAATAGTAAAATGTAAATAATAAAAAGTTACAAAATTCATACAAAAACAAAGATTTAAAGTCACAGCCGAAACATAGCGATTGTTGTTGCGTTCTGTAGTTAACTAGTTAATTGTAGCATTCGAACCATCTGCGAACTTGCACATTCGTTAAGTATTAAAAGCATTTTCGCAACTTACCAATGTAAAATACTTTCTCAGGCTCCTTTTGCTACAGCTACTCAGTTCATCGTCCGAGATGAGGAATAATAGCTCTCTCTCTCTGTCTCTCTCTCTCCCTCTCTCTCTCTCTCTCTCTCTGTAATAATATTGTGGGACCGTGAGGTGACGTCACTCAGGCATCTCTTTTGAAGTTCTCCAGCTTGCGAACAATAATAATTGTGGGGTCTACAAAGCAGTCGAGGGCTGCCGTCCATCATCACGGTATAATTTTACAGCATAAGGTGTGTTGATAATTTCCCAAAACTGAAACTGGAGCTTGTGTTCACGGTGCCAGCGATAATAATTTCACCATATATTCCACCCAAGTCTCTTGTTACGTGGGTTTTTCACACAAAAAACAACAACAATTCTTAATGGCCTCAGAGGCTGCCTGGCCTAATAACACACTTGGTAATAATAGATTGTCACATACCTATTTCTTTTACATTCTTAAAGCACAGAGTTATAAATTATGTCCTTTTAGGTGGAAAACAAACCCTAAAATCTGTACAATAATCTGTATATAATAATAGTATGACCGGATATTTCACCACTATTAAGTAACAAGAATACAAAAAAATTGCTATGATATGAAATTACACACCAGAAACATGACTGCTGACCTTTGACCGAGGTCTCAAAAAAGATTACTATGGGAAAGTCAGTGGTTGAAATTCCACTTCTCCTCAGTGAAAACCCCCAAAGTGTGCTAATTTTCCAAAGTCAATAGCAGAGGAAAGTATCCATAGCCCTGCAGATGTGAAATTTTCCTCTTACACGCGACCACTGGGGATTCAAAAGTTTGTTGTTCTGTGTCAGCAGCCAGTAGCTATAGAGTTCACCTTTTATCTCTTCCCGAAATTTCTGACCTTTTCTCCCTGTTATTTAGCGATACAGCTGATATAAGATCTAAATCGCAATTTTGAAAGAGGAAAAGACTGTTAGGCGGCCTTTGGAAGGATCAGGATGTTGTACTGACAGCATCACTCACTATTATGACCCCAAAATGTGCCACATCACAACACCCTTTCTCTGTCACATTTACTCTTTTAGTGAATTTTCAGTCATTTCAATAGAAGCCGATGCATCATGTTCAAGTTGTTCACACAAATTCTGCTTGGTTTGGAGGTAAGTTCTGTGTGAGTTGTTCTTTATACATCACTAAGAAGAGAGTGAGCAGATTTCGCCTCTCTCACAGATGCTTACAACATTAGCGACGCATTTGAAGATTCCCGTCAATTAGTCCCCACAGCCAAGATGAAAGCCGTCGCCTTAGGCAAGGAACGCTGAGACTCTTTGAATAGCTGTGGGCTTCACAGGAGCATGATTTTGGCAGCTATCTTTGGAGGAGCATTGTACTCTAATACTTTGCTCAAAATGAATAGGTCCAAAATGGCTGGATGTAAATGTTTTAGATTCTCCTGATGCACTTGTCAGTCTTGGTTACTGCAGCCTGCCTGAGAAAAAACTCTTTCTTTTATACTCATTTAAAACGATAAAATGATCAGACAAAGTGTTTGAATGTTGATTAACTGTATTGTGAATTCTACAGAAAAATGGACATACATTTTAATAATTAATATTTAATAATATTTGCATCATCTCCTACTAAGAAATGATGAATCATTCAAGAGTTTGGGTTTTGTAAGATATTTCAATATTTTTGAAAGACATCTCTTCTGCTTACCACTGTATTTAATTAACAATACAGTAAAACAGTGATATTGTGAGATTTAATCCTATGATGACAAAGCTGAATTTTTGATGGGTGTGTGCTTCATTTGGGACAATGTTGCCAAGTCCTGAATTTGGCTACTTTAAAGGGACTGTTCAACCAAAAATTGAAAATTCTGTCATTAATTACTCACCCTCATGTCATTCCAAACCCGTAAGACCTTTCATTCATCCATTCATCTTCAGAATACAAATTAAGTATTAATATTTTTTGATGAAACCCAAGGGCTTTCTTACCCTACACTCTTAAAAATACAGGTGCTTCACGATGCCATAGAAGAACCTTTTTTGTATAAATGGTTCCTTTAACATCTGAAGAAACTGTTTCACAAAAGGTTCTTTATAGCTAAAAAAAAAAGTTTCTTCAGACTATAGACCTTTTTCTTGAGTAAACGATGAGTGCCGCCATTACGAATTCTAACTTCCGATTGGATGCTCTTCTGTTCTGTTACGCTAATTTGACTAGAAACACTGGACACCGGAAATGCAAAGCATTCTTCAGGTTAAAAGTCAGGCTGACTTATGCGTTCAGGAAAAACGTCTTTAAAAAGGTAAGAAAGAGATAGTTCTTTAAAGAACCTTTGACTGAATGGCTCTTTGTGAAACCAAAAATGATTCTTCTATGGCATGGCTGTGAAGAACTTTTTAAAGCACCTTGATTTTAAAGAGTGTACCACGGTCAAGGCACTCTTATGTCACCTGGACTATTTTAACGATGTCCTTACTATGTTTCTGTGCCTTCACCGTGGTAGGACCCTTGCTGTCTATGGAGGGTCAGAGTCAGAGAACTCTCGGATTTAATCAAAAATTTGTGTTCCAAAGACGAACGAAGTTCTTACGGGTTTGGAACGACCTGAGGGAGAATAATTAATGACAGAACTTTAATTTTTGGGTGAACTATCCCTTTAACAGTGTTGTTGCGGGTTGAAGCGACTCCAATAACGTGATATTTAGCCCCTGGAATGCGAATTTTACCAGGGGAACCCGGTTTTTAAAGGAGGAATCGCGACTGGGCTAGTTTGGACTGTAGCAATTGGGCGGGTTTTGTTGTGAAAACCTGGCAACCCTGATTCAGGTAACAGAAGTCGCAGCAGCGCTGGATAGGACTTGCTTGAGAAGGATATGTCTTGTTGTTTCTAGATCACGAAATCAACAATGTCACCAAAGAATTGTGTTTTCAGGTGTGTGAGGTAAAGATATCCTTGTTTAGCTTCCCAAAGAAGCAAGTCGATAACCGCTACGCAAATGCTGCGCGTGCTCGTGACCCTTTACCTCAGCCCACGACACGCCTCAAGAAGCTCGACTGTTTTCGGAGAGAAGTGGTAATGTTACAGGTGTATCTTTCTTTTATAAATCTTAATAGTAAATATAATATGATACTACTCTACAGGTACTCAAACTGCGTGTGTTATGTCCCAATTAATGAATAGAAAGTTAAAAACAACAGTATTTAATTGAAACAGAAATCTTTACTGTCACTGTATGAAAGTATTAATTTCTTTAAACGAAAATAAAATTAACAAACAAACAAAAAAGTACTTACCTCAAACTTCGGAACAGTAATGAATTACCACCTTTTTCTTCCTGTAAGAGCGGGCGCTGCCATTTGTAAATTTGATGTCATTTTTTTTTAATTTTTGCTACAAAACAACTCGTTTTGCTGCATGAATTGGTTTGTCTTAACATATTTTTTTAATGTATTATCTTAATTATGAACACACTGGTTTAGTAGTGCAAATAGTTTTACCGTCTACTGCACGTTGTTATGTCACAAATGACACTCATTCTGTAGAATCAGTAGCAAATTTTTTATTACAAATTTTGAAAGGGTGTTTCTTTGAGGTTGTTCTCCCTATGATTAACAGCGCTGAAAGGCCTTGGACAATACATGTAAGTGTTTCCAAACATCTTGTTCTTTTGAATGACTGTATGCGTGTGAATGAATGGAATTCGGCCACACAATTTTGTGGTTTTTTGATTTATTTATTTTGGCAGTTTCCATCAAATAGGCTTTCAGTGAAACTCTAGTAATACTTCTGTTTATACTGATGATTTTGACAGTGTGGGTGAATTTTAAAAATGTTGACCCAGTTTACAACCCCTCATAAACTTGTCAAGCAGTGCGGCGAATGAGGCGAGATTTCCTTTGTGAAGAGGTTATTAGAAAGCAAAGAATGTTTTGCCCCTGACAAAATATTTGCCACAATACCTCATCTAAAATAGTCTTGTTTTTCCAGAAAAGAATCCTTCCTGGCTTTGCCCATCGGGTGCTGCTGTTTTCCTGCCATTCTTTAGACTATCACTTGATTCTCTCATGCCTTCCTGCTTTGAGCCTCTAGAGCCTGTATATTAGTGTCCCAGTCAATCACAGCTAAAGGCAGTTTAAATTAAGGGCCTATTTGGCAAAGGTACAACTAAATAAATACATAAATAATGATATAATAAAATCCTCAGATATGTTTTTCATTATACACACTTAAAATAAAATATAAAATGTATTATTAAAATAATTATCTTAATTATTTTTAATGAATTCCATTATATTATTATATACTACTATGAATACATAAACACACAAATAATAAAATTCATTTTTAAATTATACACAAACTATTAAACTTACTATTGAAATTATGTATATTTCATTATATTATTATTTATATTATTATTAATAATTGTGTTTCGATAATATAATTATTATTAATAATATTATAATATAAATATAATACTAATTATTATGTATTATTATAATAATAATAAATAATAACTATATTAAAATTACTTTTAATATATTTAATTATTATATACTATTATTAGGGTACAAACGTAATAATAAAACAAAACAAAATCAAAATTTTAAATATACACATAATAAAATATTAAACGTATTAAAATATTTTATAATATTATTCATATTAATAATCATTTTATTACGATAATAATTAAACTATTATTAACATCATTATATAAATATAATACAAATGATTATGTATTATTATAATAAATAATATATTTGATTATATTATTTTATACTATTATTAGGGTACAAATAAATACATAAACACACATAATAATAAAATAAATTTTTAGTATTATTGATTTGTTATTGTGAATAACATTTTTAATATTATAATAG
This sequence comes from Labeo rohita, assembly GCF_022985175.1. Taxonomy (NCBI): domain Eukaryota; kingdom Metazoa; phylum Chordata; class Actinopteri; order Cypriniformes; family Cyprinidae; genus Labeo; species Labeo rohita. Next base: position 13,951,210 of record NC_066893.1, read on the forward strand.
AATTATTATTAATAATATAATAAAATAAAAATAATTTAAATTGAATTATTATTCATTATAAATGATTATGTATAATAATAATAACAAATATATAATTTTACTATATTATACTTTACACTACTATTGGAACAAATAAATACATAAACAAACATAAAATCAAATAAAATCCTATTTTTTATATACACACACATACATTATTAAAAAATGTTATTAAAATAATTATTAATTATTTTTTGTTTTATTATATCATTATACGCTATTATTACGGTACAAATAAATAAACACATAATAAAATAAAATAATATATATTAAATATTAAATGTATTATTAAAACTGCACATTTCATTATATCATTATTATTACAATTCATTCTATTATGATAATAGTATTATTAATAATAATATATAATATATGAATAAATTAACATTAAACATTGTTAAAATAATTCTATTAGTTATTTTTAATAGATTTAATTATATTATTTTATACTATTATTATGGTACAAATACATAAACATGTAATATTACAATAAAAATAAAATCCTATTTTTTATATACACACTAATATATATATCAAATGTATTATGGAAATTATGTATATTATTATTGATATTATAATTAATAATTATATTATGATGAATTCATAATTATTTTAAACAATTATTATAAAATAATGTTATTCTATATATATAAAAAAGAATATTTTGTATTTAATTTGTGTCTTTTTTTTGTGGTTAACAGAAGACTTGAGAATTTAAGTTGGGGAAATATCCAAAGATTTTAACTTTTTTTTTTTTTTTAATCAATAACAGCATATTACGGAGGATTCATAACAAGACACAACATGCTTGATAGCCCATAAGTATCTATTAATATTCTTTATTAGTTTCTACAGTTGAAAACATGAGGAAAATATTTCAAGAGTACTAAGGAAATGCATCTAGTCTAAACAATCTGAACACAAGAAGAGTGCTACAGTGTGAGGCATTAAAAAAATTACAAAAGAAGATTCAAGACCACAAGTCAATGTGTCTTTACTGCAATGAAAACAACTCTCTGAGAAAAACCAAAAGCTACCATCAGTACAGAATCCAAACCAAAGAAAATCAAAACGCATGCAGCCTAAATGCAGAAATCATGCTGGATAAGTAGAATAATCTTCAGTGTTTGTTACCTTGAATACCACTTCGATTCTTCTCAGAAAATAATACCTCAGAGAAATACTGCCCATATAGTGTCTCCTAAAGCTCTATTAATATTAATACTCATATCATATTGCACAAGCCCAAAAATTGTAAATTTATTCGAGTGGATGGGATGGGGTGAGGGGGTCACAATGCATCATTTCGAAAACATTATGTAGATTGGACGCTCATATCACAGATTCAGTGCCACCGTAAAAATTACTCGAAATTAGATTTGCACCGTCCCGCATCTCATTACACGACCAAGCTGGGTACGTCAAACCTTATAATATAAAAAAGAAAAAAATCTAACACATTTGCTGACATCATAGTAAAAAAAAAAAAACATGAGACCACTTTGGCTTTTAAGTATTTTTGTACCCAAAAATGTGATTTATTTCAGAAAAACAAAAATAAAATTCAGTAGCACACTGCAAATGACTGAACTGCACCTGAGATCCGTGGCCATTCAAATTAAAATCAAATAATAATAGATGATTGACTGTCACATTTTATATCTAGGTTTGATGAGGTTGTAAAAATGCATTAGTCTACTTAAAAATCTAACTGATTTAAACCAAACAATGATCAAATGGCTACCGTCGTTACATAATATACAAATTAGCATAAAGCACAACCATATTTTATGATTTGCTAATTTAAACTACTTCATAAGATGAGATATAAAACAGCTTGACTGCATTTATAACCAGATACAGATTATACAGATTCTTGTGAAAATAAATAAATTGTAACTTGGTATGTACAGTCTTTTTTTCCAATTGATTCTAATTGAGCTTTATCTGATGAAAAAAATAAGTTGTTACTCACAATTAAGTTATAAAACATAAGCTATTTCCTAATATGGTCATCTAGGGAAACTAAACATTATACATTAGCATTGACTTCATTTTCAAAGGGCCACTGCGTACTAGCGTACAAAATATTGAATGCTAAACGCGTCACGCTGTGGGTTTGAGCTTCGTTTGCTGCTGGCCGCCGTGATTTGGGTCCCCAGCTGTGCAGGGTGGTGTGGCGATGGTGCCCTCTGTTGCTAAGAGTGAGGCAGTGCAGGCGTGGTTGAGGGAAGAAGGAATGGAGGGAAGTATAAAATAGAAGAGAGAGAGAGAATGAGAGAGAGAGGTGGAGAGGGAGGAGTTCTACTCATCGCAGCCCAGCAGCTCCATTCGCAGGGTAATGCGTTCATGCCACGCCCACGGCAGGATGCGGACGAATCGCGCGTAGAAGGGGGGCTCGAACACGTTCTTTTTGTGCACGTTGTTGTCGCTGTTGCCAGGGAAAATCTGCAGGTGAAGCAGAAGGAAATAAAGATGGGGTGAGACAAGGACGTGAAAGACGGATTGGGGGGGAGCACCATGTATACAAGATGTGCGGCCAACGCTGTGGCCAGTTGAAAAGATGTGGAGGGAGTCTGGATTCTGTTAGACGAAAATTGTCATCGGCGTGTCTTTCCAAAGCTGAAGGAATGCAAAACATGATGTTTTGAGGAATGTTTCAACTTTTTTTTGTTCATTTATGTGTGACAAAACAACATATTGTTCCTGACAGACTTTCATATTAATTGATCAAAAAACCTGCATTTCCTCAAAATATGTTCCACGGAAGACAAATAGTTGTACTGGTCTGGAATGACATGAGCCATTAGCACATGCCTCTATGCTCAGTGGCACAACCACTGACAAGATTAAATCTTGCAATTTTGACTTTTTTTCTCAGAATTGTGTGATATAAACTCACAATTCCAAGAAATAAGTCAGAATGTCAAGATAAAAACTTAACACAAATCCGTATTTGTATCTTGTAATTGTAACTTTTTTCGGAATCTCCACTTCTTCAACTTTTGCAATTCTGACTTTTTTTCCCTCACAAATGCAAGTTTGTATCTTGCAATTTAGACTTTTCTTCTTGCAGTTGCGCATTTACATTGCAAGAAATAGTCAGAATTCGGAGATAAAAACTCACAAATGAGAATGTGTCTCTCGTAATGCTAACTGTTTTTCTGGAATTTTGAGTATATCTGGCAGTTCTGGCTTTTTTTCTCACAATTGCAAGTTTATATTTAGCAATCCTGACTTTCTTGGATCCTATTCAAATCCTCTATAATGACATCATGGAGCTGCTGGATGTTAGACACATGGTGCTTCTCCACCTTCTGCTTGAGGACTTCGTTGATCGACCCTTGCAAGGCCTATTCCGAATGGAACCCGTCTTGGAAAACCTCTGTATGACCCTGGCCACAGTACTGTAACTCAGTTTCAGGTTGTTACTGAACCTCTTATAGCATAGGCCATCTTTTTGGAGAGCAACAATTCTAATTCTCAAATCTCCAGAGAGTTCTTTCTTTGCCATGAGGTGCCTTGTTGAACATCCAGTTCATCCAGAAGCAACAAATTTTAACTGCTCTAATACAAGACCCACAACTTTGTATGGTTTTGTCAAGCAGACAAAAACACGAACATGATGAATAGGACATGTGGCTTTGCATGGTTAAATGACAGTGCTGTTTTCACTTAGGGTGTACTCACTTTTGTTGCCAGCTGTTTTGACAATAATGGTTGTATGTTGAGTTATTTTCAGGGGACAGTAAATATACACTGCTATACAAGCTGCACATTGACTACTCTAAAATATATCCAAGTTTCATTTCTATAGTATTGTTCCTTAAGAAGATATACTAAAAACATTGCTGAAATGTGAGGGGTGTACTCACTTTTGTGAGATACTGTATATGTTGCAATTCTTACTGTTTTTCTCAGAACTGTGAAATATAAACTTGCAATTGTGAGTTGAAAAGTCCAGTTCTGAGGAGACAAAAAGACTGATATGTTCTCAGCAGTGCAAATTTATATCTCACAATTCTGGGTTTGGAACAGCATGAAGGGAAGTAATTAATGACAGAATTTTAATATTTGGGTGACCTTCCCTCTTAAATCAAGTTTAGGAACCAACCTTATCTGTTTTGGTCTTGTCATCTTTGAGTATGGTCCAGTATTTGCCGTCATCGCTGTGAGCCATTTTAAAGGCGGACACAAACTGCACATTGCCAAAGTCTTTGGCCCCTTGCGTGATGATCCCTGTTATGCGCTTTGGTCTGAGGAGGTCCACCTAAAAACATACATAAAACAGAAAGATAAAACAACTCAGCAAGCGGCATTAAGTCACAATAATCTGTGTTATGACAGATTCACTACTGGCCTCCAGATAATTGTGTAATTGTAAGAGATTTGTTGTTTGTAAATGACGGCCTCTCAGGACAGTGCAGATTGAAAATCAGGGTGATCTGACTGTTCAGCCTCTGAAAGGTCATCCAATGTGTAAAAGTGCTAAGATCCCACTTCCCAGTTCATTTCCTATGCAAACATTGCCAGACGTTAACAAAAGGGAAGACACTCAAACTCAACATGGACGGTATCCAGGCAAAACTCCCAAGTTTCCAGCATTTTGTCTTCACATTGTAACTTTATTCAGTTAAAGACATACTCCAGATGTTACACATGACTGTAAATGTAAATATCTGAAGTGATTCTGTCACTTCAAAGCCTTACAAGTTTGTCATCTCACCTGCAGCCACTCGGAGTGGTTATTGGTGGCTGCGGTCCAGGCGTTGGTCTTGCCCTGCTTGTCCAGACGAGCGTAATGCGGGTGCCAGGTGAACGACTCGATCCCCCAGGTGCGGAAAGAGCTGGAAGCCGTCATCTGCCTGTCATCGATCAGCCGTGACTTGACACCTAGCGGCTCGGAGCAACCTGTCGTGTTCAAATACACTGTGAAGTGAGACAACAGAAAGAGGGAGGGACGGGGACAGGAAGTGGCAGAGAAATGGATGGGAAGCGTGTCAGCACAAGCAGCACAAACCACGTCAGCGTTGAGCAAGTTTCATGCAGGTGAGCGGCAAGATGCTGTGTGTGATGGGTGAGTGTGAAGCGCATGCGGGCGAGAGCCGGCAGTGTTTGAAGCGGGCTGTGATGGACAGCCTGAGAGACACAGATGGGACAGTGAAGTGGGCAAAACTGTGAATGAAACATTGACATTTGCACCATTTCAATGATTAGAAATTAGACTTTCATGTATTGATGAATGATATAACGTATAACGTATCGGCCAATATTAGAATTTTTAAAAAATTATCTGTATAATTGGTATTAAATATTCAATTGTTATATATATATATATATTAATTTACATAATATTGTAATAGTATATTTTAATATTAGCCATTAAATTGTCCAATTACATAATTTATATATTGATTTTATAATTGATTTTATGTTTTTTATAATTAATTATTGTGTTTATTAATTAATTGTATATTTGTTATTAATAAATAACAATTTTAAAAGAAACTGTATAATTATTTACCAATTTATAATGAAAATGGCCATTGAAAATTGGCCAATTACATAATTTATACATTCATTTTATAACTTATTAAACTTTTTTCAATTAATTTATTAAATTGCACACATTTGTATTAATTAATTTTATATTTATTATATAAAAAAATGAATTTTAAAATAAATTGTATAATTATTCACCAATTCATAATGTCATTTATCAATGCTAATTTAATTTATATATTTTACAGAATTTATACATTCATTTTATAATGTATTATACTTTTTTTTTTAATTAAATGTATTACATTGCACACATTTTTCTTAGCTTTATATTTATTCTAAATAATTTAAAAATAAATTGTACAATTATTCGTTTACAATTATTATTTTGATTGATATATTTTTACATAATATTATAATAATATATTCCAATATTAGCCAATTACAAAAATCGGCCAATTACAGAATGTATACCTTAATTTTATAATTTATTATACATTTTTTCAAACTTATTTATTAAATTGCATACATTTGTATTAATTAATGTTATATTTATTATAAATAAAATAAATAAATAAATAAATTGTATAATTATTCACCGGTTTCCATTTATCAATGTAAATTTAATTAAATTATTAATTCATTGGCCAAAACATGAAAATAATTATCAGTTTACCGTATCGGCCAAAATGTTGTGCATATATAATATAATATAATAATAAAATATAATATAATTTTTCTCAAACGCTAGCAGAAAACTAGAACTAAATGTACTAAGCGCATACCACACAAATGAACCAGTGTTACTCATCATGACTATATGCAGCTCCAAAGTGTGTCAAATGTCTGAAAGCTTCCTGCTCAGAACATTTACTGGCTAGAGTCCCGGTTCAGAAAGATGTGACTTTGTTCCGTCAGCCAAATACGGGCTGCGGTCCTTAACTTCACCGCAAAAACGGTGCAAATTGTGATGCCACTTACTCACTTTTTCTACCATAAAACCACAGCATTACTACCATATTCTAGTGGAGTTGTTTTGTCATTTGGCTTCCATAAATCTATTCATAAGAATGTGTAAACAATATCACTGGGACTTTACCGTTGAGTTCACAGCCCACCAGCTCCATTCTTAGTGTACAGGCTTTACGGCACACAACAGGAATGATTCGGATGTACTGAGCTATGATTGGAGGGTCAAACAAATTGGTCTTCGTCCCATCATTGTCCATATTACCAACGAAGATCTGAAGAACAGAAATGTATACATTCATTAGTTATTTAGGCAAGGGAGGCAGTGTTTCCTTAAAATATCGGATGAGAAGAAAATTTGTAGTATGAATATCACTTGTTTTTCTAAAGTAACACTGTCCCAAGTTACAGCGGGAGTCCACGTCTCTCTCTCGACACCCCTGAGCCCATTGAGTTTTAACAGACACCCTAAAACATGCGGTGAGTTTGGTGGGGGGTAACTGAGAATGAATGGGGGAAAGTCATGTGAGAGGAGGTAATGCCTCCAATGCAATATGATTGGATATGACTGGTCATGTTCAGCTATCACTGGTTCATGCGATACATCACACCTCTCATTCACAAATCAAGTCTTAATGAACAATATAATGAGAAGAATAATTTAAAAAAAGGAAGTAAACAACTCACACACTTAGATATAACCACTTTTTTAGATCAAAATAAGACTTAAACTAGCATTAAAACATGAGTTTTTAGTGAATAATCAAGCTTGGTGAAATTAAAGTAAATCTCTGTGTCAATATTTACCAAGCTTTGATGACTAATGATTTGAAAAATTCAAAAATAGTTAAAAGTTAACTATAAAAAAAGAATAGCTGAACATAAGTATACAAATAAAATATACTGTTTAAATTGTTACTGCCTTGAGTTACTATTTAGGAATAAATGTTATTTAGGAAAAAGCCTAAAAACACTAACTTGATGAGATTCATACTTGGCTAATATACAATCAATTAAATAATAAATATAATAATATATAACTATTACATTACTATTATGTATGATTTTTTTTATATTTGATTTACCCTTGTCCCACACTTAGAACCATGAAAATCCATCCAAAATTACAAATTACTATTATGTTTAAAATTATGGTGATCCAAACAAACATAATCAGAAACTCTTTCAAAGTATTTAAAAGTGAAAATTATTTACACTACCAGTCAAGATTTTTAATGTTTTTTTTAAGAAGTCTCTTCTGCTCACCAAGCCTGCATTTATTTAATCCAAAGTGTAGCAAAAACAGTAAAATTTTGAATTATTTTTATTGTTCAAATAATTGTTTTCTATTTGAATATATTTTAAAATGTAATTTATTTCTGTAAACTAAGCTAAATTTTCAGCATCATTACTCCAGTCACATGGTCCTTCAGAAAAAATTCTGATATGCTGATTTGCTGTTCAAGAAACATTTATTATTATTAGGATTATAAAGCTCATTATTTAATGAACAGGGAGATCCAAAGATCAGCAGTTATTGGAAATAAAATGTTTTTGTAACATATACACTAAACCATTCAAAAGCTTGGAGTCAGTATAATTTTTTTTTTGTAAGAAATGTTAGAAATTAATACTTTTATTTAGCAAGGATGCTTTAAATTGATCAAAAGTGATGATAAAGATATTTATAATGTTACAAAAGATTTATATTTCAAATAAATGCTGTTCTTCTTAACTTTCTATTCATCAAATAAACCTGAAAAAATTCTACTTAGCTCTTTTCAACATAATAATAAATAAATAAATAAAAAGTAAAAAATAAATGTTTTTTGAGCAGCAAATCAGCATATTAGAATGATTTCTGAAGGATCATGTGACTGGAGTAATGATGCTAAAATTTCACAGTAATCAATAAAATTTTAACATTCAAATAGAAAACAGTTATTTTATATAGTAAAAATATTTACCATTTTTACTGTTTTTGCTGTACTTTGGATCAAATAAATACAGGCTTGGTGAACAGAAGAGACTTTTTAAAAAACACAATGTCACTGTTCAAAAACTTTTGACTTGTAGTGTACATACACTTTTTTATAACTGCAACTAATCAAAATTTCTCACAGTTAAACAAACAGCCAAAAATTCCAAACCAAAACAGCTACTAAAAATAAAACAAAACAGGAAAACGAGTGAATCATCACCATGTCTTTGCTCTGGCCTTCGGGTCTGTACATGGTGTAGGTTCGCCCATCCAAACTGGACGCCACCTTGAAGGCTTTGATGAACTCGGCTGTGCCCATGCGACTGGCACCCTGGGTAATGATGCCAGTAAAACGCATCTTCCTCTGCAGGTTGATCTATCATAAAACAAGTCATTTTTAGATGAACACAGATAATATCTGAACTCCAAATCAGTAAACTGAAGACTCGTTTACCTCGATCCAGGGGTTTTTGTCATGTGTCGCAGAGGTCCAAGCATTAACGAGTCCCTTGTTATTCAGTCGAGCCAGTTCGGGTCCCCAGCGCTGCAGTCCCAGAATCCCGTAGTACACAGAAGACGCAGAAATTTGAGACTCGGCGATGCCTCCTCCTTCCATTCCCAGCAGAGAGATACATCCTGGGAACCAGAGCCAGACATTAGCAGATATATTAGCACTCAGGAGACAAACAGGCTCACTGTGCGACAGACAGATGGATAAACAGTGTGATGACCGCATTCACAGGGGAGAGACGTAGTCATTGTGTGCCGAATGAAGTCACCGATTGAAAAGCCAAAAATGTGGAGGAAATAAAGTGAAAAACAGTTTGCGGACACGTGTGTGCTGGCAGTGTCCTACTTACGCAGATTGCAGTGCTTTCCCACATAGGGTGAGGGACATTTACAGGTGAAATCGCCATCAAGATCTCGACAGGTGCCTCCGTTCTGACACGGCTGGCCGGCACAGTCGTTCACATCTGTGGGAATCAAAAGGTTTCGGTAAAGCTCATCAAAACTGGTCTGGACAAGCCAAATGGTTGTCAAAAGTAAAGCAATTTTCTTTGTGACCTCTAAGTGGCGCTCACCGGCAACATGCAACTTCTACAATGGTCTGAGGTATATAACAGTGTATAAACAGTGTTTTTTTAATAGATAAAATGATCTAATATACATATTTATTTTGCAAAAAGGTGTCCAAATGAATTTTGTAACATGAAAAATCCATTAAAGTCACCTTTATTTGTTTATGTTTTGGCCGTAAACATATAAACACTTTATTATTGATTGAACAGTTTTTTTTAGTTCTGTTTCCCTCAGGAATTTAATTTACGAAACATGAGTCATCAAATAAAACTCTCTTTTTATTAAATTATTAAATTATATTATTAAATTAATATTTATTAAAATTTATCAAATAAAAATCTTTCTTAAAGTTCAAAAACTCAAAATATCTGATGACGATATAGTGGTTTTGATTTCTTTTTTTTAAGTTAAAATAACAAAATATATTAAATATATATATGTTAAATATAACAAAATCAAACCAAGTGGCATTCATTTTAAAGATAAAAAAAACTACCAGTAAGATTAAGATTTTTAATGTTTTTTTTTTTTAAAGAAAAACACCAAGCACACCAAACCTGCATTTATTTGATCCAAAGTACAGCAAAAAATGTAAAATTTTAAATATTTTTACTATTTAAAATAACTGTTTTTATTTGAATATATTTTAGAATGTAATTTATTCCTGTGATTTCAAAGCTGAATTTTTGAGCATCATTACTCCAGTCACACGATCCTTCAGAAATCATTCTAATATTCAGATTTGCTGCTCAAAAAAAAAACATTTTTATTATTATGTTGAAAACAGCTGAGTAGTATTTTTTTCAGGTTTCTTTGATGAATAGAAAGTTCAGAAGAACAGCATTTGAAATAGAAATCTGAAATAGAAATCTTTTGTAACAATTTAAAGCATCCTTGCTAAATAAAAGTATTAATTTCTATAATTTCTTTCCCAAAAATGGGCATTTAACTTTTGTTTAAAAAAAAAAATGCTGATCTTTGGATCTTTCTATTTATCAAAGAATCCTGAAAAAATGTACTCAACTCTTAATATATATTGATTATAATAATAAAAATGTTTCTTGAACAGCAAATCAGCATATTAGAATGATTTCTGAAGGATCATGTGACACTGAAGACTGGAGTAATGATGCTGAAAATGTAGCTTTGATCACAGGAATAAATTAAACTTGAAAATATATTCAAATAGAAAGCAGATATTTTAAATAGTAAAAATATTTTGCAATATTACTGCTTTTGTTGTATTTTGGATTAAATAAATGCAGGCTTGGTGAGCAGAAGAGACTTCTGGTGAAGAGACTGGTAGTGTATATATTGCTTTTTTAGGAGATTGGATAAATGAATACCGTAAAAACAAATACAATATTTAATTTTTATGGTAAAGTTTGTTTTGCTATACATTGATGACTCAAATATGAACTACATGTGTACAGAATTCAGTTAATCCCAGCTGTATTATTTGGTTTTGACAGCTTCGTGAAGAACTGATGGTGATTTTTCTCCATGTTTACAGCCTTGGAAAATTTCCATTCCAAGAAACGTGTGCTCATCCAGTTAGAAATGTATCACTCGGTTAACTCCAATAACGTTGTCCAGGAGGTGGGTATAAAATTAAGTCCAGAAACACTGTCCTAAGCTTTTCAACTTGGTTTGTGACCCAGAATTGAGGGCACATAAAGGGGAACCCACAAGCATAATCTTGGCACGACTGGACCTTTTACAGTTGTTCAATAAGAGGATATAAGAGATTCAGGCAGACCTGCTGAAGTTTCTAATCCACTTATGGGCAACAGTGCCACAGATCAACAAACACGCTTCAACCACAAGTGTGTCAGAATTAGTAAAAGGTCAACATGATGACGCAGAGTAAAGGTGTATAATGTTGCACATTTGTCTGAAGTACACCATGTTGTAGAAAAGAAACATTAAAAAGAGGAAAAAACTGAAAGACAGAAAGTAACTCTGCATTAGAACATTCCAGCAAAACTGAAGGAAATCAGTGGGATTATCTGGTGTGTGCAGATGGAGCGTGACTGGGTGTGACCGGTCACAGTGGTCCAGTGCCAGCGCAGCGCTCAGACATACTGAAACACTTCCAAACCTCCAGAGGTCAGTGCGTAATACTTCCTTATAAGTGTTAAGAGCGGTCACTTTGTGCTGGACTCACCTTAAATGACCAGCTGGATGAATCTATAAGCTTTAAGATGCATTTTTTTTTTTACATAATCCATGTATCCATATCCATTTTTCTCTATATAGTGGACTTCAACGGGGATCAATGGGTTGAAGGTCCAAATTGAAGTTTCAATGCAGCTTCAAAGGTCTTTTCTAGCAAAAAGATTGGTCATTTTCTTAAAAAAAAAAAATCAAATTATGTACTTTTTAACCACAAATGCTCATCTTGCACTAGCTCTGCGGTGCGCGTCCGCGACTTCACACATTGTATGATCATGTTGGAAAGGTCATGCGTGGTTATTTCTTCATCTGTGTACTTAACGTCACAAAAGGTAGGGTAGGGTGAAAATCTTTTTTCTCCTCAAATGTCAAAATTGTCTGACGTTTTACCTTATTTTTTGCAAAGGGTGTGTGACTTTCTTTGCAGGTTCACTTTGTAAACACCGCTTATGTCATGTGTGACCTACCTTCCAATGTGATTAGAGCAAGACGAGCATTTGTGGTTAAAAATATATATACTTCAATTTTTTTTAGAAAATGACCAATTGTTTTGCTACATAAGACCTTTATTCCTTGGCTGGGATCATGTAGAGCAGTGGTTTTCAGACCCTGAGTCTTAAAAAAATGGGTCACCAGACGATTTAAGGAAAATGTTTTTATGTATGTAGCAAAGTTCAAGATTCTGAGAGGAAGGAAGTGGGAACCGCCAAACTTAACTTTAATAAATAAATAAACAAACAACAAAACGAAAGTAAGCGGCAGTAGCTTCACAGCAGAATCCAGTGTGTATTTGCGCTCTGTTTTAGCAGTGCTGAACATTGTAGCCAATCAATTCTTGAATGCAACGGCCAATCAGAGGCGTTTGAGTGAGTCAGAATCTACTCACAGCTCAAAGCGAGTTTTTTGTTTAGTTAATAGCATAATTATTATTAGCATAATGAACAAACTTTTCTAGGCTTTTCTAAGGAGTTTTAAATAGTTAAGTGGCTTTTATATGTAGTCTGTTGATAACTATAGGTGGGGTTTAGCACTGAACCAAATACTAACATTAAGATTTGAGACATATGAAAGCACATTTCCACCATAATTTAAAAAATGTTAAAAAAAAAAAAGGTAATTACGACTTTTTTCTCACAATTCTGAATTTTTTTCTTAGAATTGTGAGATATAAACTTGCAAATGTGTGGTATAAAATTAGAAATGCGATACAAACTCACAATTCTGACTTTTTTTTGGTCAGAATTGTGAGTTTATTTCTGAGAATTGTGAAGTCAGAATTGTGAGTTTGTAATTTTTTCTATAAAACTTTGCAATTCTGACTTTTTTTTCCTCAGAATTGTGAGACATAAACTCGTAATTCTCAGAAATAAACTTAATTCTGAGAAATAATGTCGCAATTCTGAGAAGTTAGAACTGTGAGATATAAATTCACAATTGCGAGCTATACAGTCAAAATTGTGAGATATAAAGTCACAATTCTGACTTTTTTCTCAGAATTGTGTGATATAAACTCACAATTGCAAGAAATAAAGTCAAAATTGCAAGATAACTCAATTCTGAGAAATAAAGAACTACAACTTTATTTCTCAGAATTGCGAATTAATGTCTGACTTTATACTAACTTTAAAATTCTGACTTTATAACATGCAGCTGAGAAAAAAAAAGTCAGAATTGTGAGATGTAAACTTGTAATTGTGAGAAAAAAAAAGTCAGAATTGTGAGATTAAGAGGTCGCTGTTAACTTTCTTTATTTTTTATTCAGTGCCAGAAACAAGCTTAGAGACCCCTCAATTTGTCATTTGTAACGATAGAGTTGCTATTTAGTACATATAAACCACTGATGTCACATGGACTATTTTAATGATGTCCTTACTACCTTTCTTGGCCTTGAATGTGTCAGTTGCGTTGCTGTCTATGCAGGATCAGAAAGCTCTCGGATTTTATCAGAAATATCTTAATTTGTGTTCTGAAGATGTACGAAGGTCTTACAGGTTTGGAACGACATGAGGGTGAGTAATTAATGACAGAATTTTAATTTTTGGGTGTACTATCTCTTTAAGTTTTAAAGTACACAACAAATACATTTCTATGTAATTAACCACACTTCTTTTTCACAAGAGCCTTAAAAGTCCCATTTCAAGCTTGGCAACTCAGAATAAGACTGTAAAATGTTAGCGGTTATTCCTAATGTTAATGTAAGAAGCGGATCATTGCTGCCCACCAAGAAGCAATTCAACACAGTAGTGCATTGTATTACTCTGAGAACATCAATATCTAGCTACATAATGTGAAATGCAATCTTATGTCAGTTGCAACATCATCCAAATCAATAAAATGCGAGGTCAGCGGGTCTCCACTTCCACATGTGACAGTGAAACTGGGACATCCAAAAGAAAAGACTGAAGCATGCTGAGAGGGAACAAAAGAAAGCTTTTAGGGCTTGCTGATTCTGTAATGTTGTCTTGCAATGACCTCCCCACAAAATAGTAGCTACACACTGAGTCTATGCACAAGACAAGTCTTTTTCTTGTGTCTTTTTATCTGTTCGTAAAGATTGCTGCACCATAAATGCATTTTTACATCTCAGCCTATCGTTGTGTAATGTATAATCTATACTTGCATGTCACTAATCAAGTAAAAATAAAACTAAGTGTTATTAGTTGCTTTCTATGTCCATCATATTGTCTCATCCTGGCTAAGAGGAGATTTTGCTAAATAATCTTTTTAACTAATAAGTTGGTCTGAACAGTTGATAAGATGATGATTTAGTCAATAAATCCAATATTAGTGCTTTTTGTTTTATTTTATTTTATTTTATTTTATTTTATTTTATATTTTTACCAGCTATGATCTGTGGACCATGTTGTTAAGGTTAACTAAAATTATTACTATTAAAAAAGTTTTCATTAATTAAAAATAAAATAAATACACATATTTAAGGCTAAAAAAGAGAATTAGAAATGTTGCCTTGCTCACTGAAATAATATAAATTTAAGTTTAAAAATGATAAAAATTAAAACTGAAAAAAAATGTAAACAAAAATGTATGTTTTATTTTATTTTATTTTCTAATATCTGCTATGATCTGTGGACCGTGTTGTTAGGGTTAACTAAAATTATTACTATTTAGGTAGTTTTAATTACTTAAAATAAGAAAATTAAAAATGTTGCCTTGGCAACTGAAATAATTTAAGTTTAAGTTTAAAAATTGCTAAAAGTAAAACAGAAAAAAGTAAATAAAAACTTATAAAAAATATTTTTATTTTATTTTATTTTATTTTTTAATATCAGCCATGATCTGTGGACCATGTTGTTAAGGTTAACTAAAATTATTACCATTTAAATAGTTTTTATTAATTAAAAATATAATAAAATAAATATTTAAGCTTAAAAAAAAGAACATCAGAAATGTTGCCTTGGCAATTTAAATAAAATAAGTTTAAGTTTAAAAATCACTAAAAGTAAAACAGAAAAAAAGTAAATAAAAATATAAAAATATATGTATTTTATTTAGATTTATTTAGATTTGTTTTATTTTATCAGCCATGATCTGTGGACCTTGTTAAGGTTAACTAAAATTATTACTATTTAAATAGTTTTCATTAATTAAAAATGAAATATAAATATTTAAGCTTAAAAAAAATTAGAAATGTTGCTTTGGCAACCGAAATAAAAAGATAAAACATGTATAAAAATGTATGTGTAAAATCATCTATGAAATAATTTAAATTCTAAATGTAAACAAATTGAAACTGAAAATATACAGATAAAAGTTCCTTTAAAATACGAATAAATACTGTAATAGTATATAAATACCTCGCCTGCAATGCTGAGAAAGATTAGTGAGAAAAAAGGAAAATAACAACAGTAGTTGAGAAAAATACACCAATTAGAGGTGAGAAATTCGAGTGAGAAAACTAGCTCTTATTCAGTGGAAAATGGGTCAATTACACTGTAGTGGCAGAAGGGCAGCACCAATTTAGCTAGCTAGCTTCAGACGTAGGAATCCAGCGCTTCGTTAACTCTTCAACTTACTTGCAGACACACAAAAGAAGCAGTGATTCTGCATTTAAACCCTACAGCAGGTTTCTATTTCAATCTGCTTGGCTAATGTGACCGGTGCTCTGCTGCGTAAAAGCTTTTGACACAGATTTCATGGCCTCTTGCGGGGCTTTCAGACCAATTTCATGCTGTCAGTGAAACATTTCTGCCAGCTGAGAGCCGAGGATGTGTGCGGACTTCATTTACTTTGCCTCCTCCACTTGCATTTTACCCCAGCAACAGGGCTGGTGTGCGACAGCGTGGGTGTGCTACGCTACAGTCATATTTTAATTTGTGCTGCCGCTATGTTTGGCTCTAAACTATGCTGTGTGCTAGTTTGCGTACTCCGCAATCTTTGCCATCATCTGAGCATGATTTAGACGTCTCCCTGAGGGATTAAGAAGCTTCTAAACAGTCAATTCGACGTCACTGGCGTTCTAATCTAGCCACATTCCCAGCCGCACTCTGAAGACGAGCCCGCATGCTTAACTGAACCCAGTCAAAACATCATAACCCTGCTATCGAGAGCGGGAAAGCTGGCACCGAAGCCATAATGTCCACCGTAATCAGAGAGAACGTGTGGTGAACTGAACAATCCATGTTAACTTAAATGTATATCATGGAAAAGCAACGTTCAATTACGGAAGGATTTCGGGATTTCTTTTCTCGCAGATGAAAGGGGACCCATTATGCAAAAATCACTTTTATAAGGTGTTTGAACAGTTGTGTGGCCGCAGTGTGTGAAAACAACCAGCCTCTAATGGTAAAAAAAGCCACCCTTTCATTTTTTTTGCAATCCTAATAAATCATAAACAGTCTTTTTGGATACACAATTCCAGATTTCTCCCTACGTACACGTCATCCTCACTCATTTTTGATGAAGGTATAAAAATTTACCTGTAGAGTATTTTGAGCTAAAACTTCATATACACACTTTGGGACATCAAACGCTTATTTTAAATCTTGTAAAAAGCGCCATAATAGGTCACCCTCAACAAGCTTACCTGGTCAATTCTGTGAAATCAAAATCAATTCCTCAAAATAATGAATAGAATACTGCTGCGGATGAAAATGGGAGAATAACAATACACCAAGATTCTATTATTAACTCACACTTAAGTCACTCTAAATCTGTTTAAATTTATTTCTTTGTAGAAGAAAAATTATATTTTGAAGGATGATGGTAACCAAATGGGTCTTTATGAATTTAAATTAAAGTTAACTTAATTAATTAGTTATGAACAAATAATCTGATTAAAATATTTTAATGCAGTTAACACACTGGCCCCGTCCCTAGACCTATATGTCATCTTATATTTCATATAGTTGACTGTTGACAAATACAATGCAGGGCAACAACTCCATAAATGCCCAAAGTTACACTCTTAAAAGGTTCTTCACAGCAATGCCACAAAAAAACGATTTTTGGTTCCACAAAGAACCATTCACCATTAAACACAATATTACGCGTTTTTGCTCAGTTTTGCAGAGAACATTGCTTTAGTTTATTGTTTAGTTTCTGAATGAATTCGCATTTTGAACTAATCGTGTGAATCAATGAATCAAAGGCCCATTCATAGAGAGCCATTTACTTAATTCCTGAATGAATCAGCCATTTGAACGAATCATAAAGCCATTTATTGCCACCCACTGGCAGATTTAGTTTCTTATTTAGAGTATTTTTATATTAAAAAAATAAATAAAAACGATAACATTAAAAGGGACAGTTAAAACTTTCTAAAGACCGGTGTCTTTGTTCTCTCCACTTTAGACCTGATGTATTTGAGGCTTTTAGTAGTCCACAACTACTGAAAGAGCTTACAAACAGCAGAGACAAGAAATGCTAGATCCCATCCTGGCAGGATGTAAACATGCCGACGCCTGTCAAGACACCGCAGCCACTGAAGGAGTTTCTCAGCATGGATTTTACTCGATATCCAGGGGCGTTTAGACTCCTTGTGGAGAAAATCGAAGGAAAGGCATTTGGTTTAAGCCTATATATCTGCTTATATCCATCACCACCTGTAAGATCTTTTTGTAGCTGTAGCCATTGTTTCAATATTTGTTTTTGAGTTGTATATCGGTAAAAATAGTAATAGGCAGCACCACTGACCCAACGAGTGCAACCATTTGACGTAATCAAAATAATGGCGCCCCTATAATCCAAAATATGTATAAAATTATGTTTTTAAATAACGTAAATCTTTCATGGGTTTTCTACCACTATTTTAGTAAGAGACATCATTTAAGTTATATTAGGCCATACAAGTCTTAATACCCGAGGTTCCCCTTAATAAATGCTTTGGATCATATTGCGAGTGTTTCATCAGTGCAAATTAGTCCAAATTTTCTCCTACTTTGATACAAATTTCCTGTATTTCCTTGTTTTTAAACCTGGCTCTCCTTCCAAAAGTTAAATTCAACACCATGTAGTTTCCACTGAATATCTGGTTTTACTTAGATATGCCCAATTATGGAATTAAATTGCCGTGGATGCATGTCACGTTGATTCAATAGCAACTTTAGAGCATTTTAGTGCTATTTTAGTGTATGCTAGTGTTACTCATCTAAAATGTGGGACTGTGTGAGTGGCCCCGCAGTCATGACTTGGCTGTTTGTTGTGGTGTTTTGTGCTGAGGGCTGTAGGTCTGTTCGCTTCACAGCCAACAGCAGACGACAGCAGAGATTGAAGCGGTTCTCTGCTGTCTTAACAGTTGCATCTGTTAAGATAGTGGAGATTTGACCATCTGCCCTCATTACATCCGGAGAGCTCCTGGAAATGATGTAAACCATGGTACTCTGGTATAATTAGTCATGCATTTCTGAAGAGAACAGCTGCATGTGATATGTTAGCCTTAAAAAAAAAAATCCTTCTTCTAATAAACACTTTCTGCAATACAGCATCTCATTTGTCCTTGCATGGGAGCTATAGCCAGTCCAAGTTCACAAGAAATATAAAAGCTAAATGAAACTTGTATGAATATATAAAATGTGTCAACCAGCATTCAACATTCAAACTGCCCACATCAGCACCGTGACAGAAGCACAGCTGCAATTAGTTTCAGCTCCGCGACTATTTTTGCTTTGCATACAGAATTAAACTCAGCATAAAACGTTAAAATGTCTTTTACAATATTGGTTTTTAAGAGCAAAATTAAAATATTGGACCAACTTATTCACTGAGAACATCAGATGCCCATTTTCCACAAGTTGTTATGATTCTTTAGGGTTTTTATGAATTGTCTGCAAAATACTTTTAATAAAATTCCTCAACTGTCATGTAAAACATCACCTTTTTACCTTGTCAAAAACAGCTCTGTTCACAGCGACCTGTTTCGGTGCATGTCTCTTTAAATGATAATGAGCTACTACTAACTCCACCCCCTCTTCCATTTTTTGTGTATTCGGTGTCACGTTACCATTAAAAACAAAACTAACTCACTGCGTCCTCATGTTGGGAGAAAATGAAGACTCTTATGTTTACTTTTACATTCAAATACAAAACACCTGCATTGCTTACGAGACGTTGTCGCTACAGCAGCTCAAGTGCGGAGAAAATGGCGGACAGCATATAACTGGCTGAGGGTGGAAATATGTTTCTGCTGACCAACAGAAAACAGCTCCCATAAAATCCCATTTTTAACAGCACTTAATCTGCCGGAATCCAGATGATTTAGGCATAGCTGCAATTTGCCATCTGGGTTCCAATTAATTATCATTTGGATGCAAATGTGATCTCCGTCCTAATGTGAGGTTTCTCAGTAGTATCTTCTGATACGTTTGACGTATAACAGATCTAACAGTTTAGAAAAAGCGACTCACTGTTCTGGCAGTGGATTCCATCGAAGCCTATCGGACACTTGCAGACATATTGGCTGAAGACGTCTCCTCTTCTGGAGTTGGGGATAATCTCACAGAAGCCATCGTTTTTACAAGGGTTAGGGTTGCAGGGCCCTGAGAACAAAGGTCATGTGAAAAATGGATATGTTAACCTTTGCACTAAACTGTTTTTCTTCACATAAACGTAAGCCACTGATAAGACTGTTACCAATATCTGTCTCGTTGCAGATGGGTCCGGTGAATCCTTCGGCACAAATGCATTTAAAAGGCTCTTTTCCTTCTTCTGTCACACAGGTTCCGCCGTTCAAGCACACATTAACTTCACAGTAGTCAGCTGAGAAAAGACAAAGATAGTGGATTTGATATTACATCCATTATTAAGTTTTAATAAAACTCACTGGAGCTCATTCATTAAACATGAACAGATACAGCTGAGGTCAGATACACTTGGTAGAATCTGCAAAATGTTCATTATTTTATAAAAATAAGAGGGATCATACAAAATTCATGTTATTTTTTAATTTAGTACTGATATTTCACATAAAAGAAAAAACAATAGTTGAATTTATAAAAATGACCCTGTCCAAAAGTTTACATAGACTTGATTCTTAATACCGTGTTGTTACCTGAATGATCCACAGTTTTTTTTGTTTTTTTTTTTGTTTGTGAGTCCCTTGTTTGTCCTGAACAGTTAAACTGCCTGCTGTTGTTCATCCTTCAGGTCCCTCAAATTCTTTGGTTTTTCAGCATTTTTGTGTATTTGAACCCTTTCCAAGAATGACTGTATGATTTTGAGATCCATCTTTTCACACTGAGGACAACTGAGGGACTCATATGCAACTATTACAGAAGATTAAAATGCTTACTGATGCTTCAAAAAGAACTGCCTTTGAAAAATCAATGTATAAAGAGCTGTGGGGGGTGAAAACTTTTTGATTTTAAATGTAACTTATTTTGTCTTCTGGGAAACATATAAATACCTTCTGTAGCTTCTGAAGGGCAGTACTAAATAAAAAAAATATTTATATGATATTTAGTTAAAATCTGAAAAAAGTACTCATTTTCATTCTGATCAAAAGTTTTCACCCCCTTAAACTTTTGAATGAGTTAATTTTTATAAATTCAACTTAATTTCTCTTGTGGACTATATGTAAACATCTTTTATGTGAAATACCTTATTCAGGTCAGTAATAAATAAACAATAACATTCATTTTGTATGATCCCTCTTATTTTGGTAAAATAATTAACATTTTGCAGTATATACTTGTATATATACTACCCATATTAATGGTCATATTCAAATCCATGCAACTTTACGAAGGATTACAGAGAAATTATTCATCTTTTGTTTCATGAAAAATGCTCATTTGGGTTTCATTCAGTGCCATTTAATTCATTTTCTGATGGGACGCTTTGTATTTCTGTTTCTTTTGAAAAGGGAAGTGAAAAAGACAGTGGGTTCACTGTTTGGTCATGTTTTTATTAGGGATGGACAAAGTGGACACAACCCAAATTGCTGACAAGGCTGCAGCATTACAGAAAAAAATAGATGTTTCTAGAAGTGTCTTTGCAGTCCTGTGGTCTACAGAAAAATTGTGAAGGTCAGGGATGTTTACGTGGGACAGGAATGAACTGAGGAAAAAAGTATTGAAAAGGACTTGGAAAATTAAATGCAATGTTTAATAAATTGAGCAAAGAACCTCCTAAAGGATCAAAATAAATAAAAAGAGAAGGAAAGAAAAAAACAGTATACAGGTTTTTGCTGTACTAAGCTAAAGAAACTGCACCTCTTACAATTTTATGTATATCCTAAAATGGAAACCAAAAAAACAAAAACATCCAGCTTCAATTTTTAGAGGTGTAACTATCTTTAACTGTTAATTTTAGCCTTACACACATAAGCCTTGAATTTGCGGCGTTACAACTTTCTAGAGTCTGTGCTGGCTTCCCACAACTCCGTGTAAATGACACCTCCGTGAGAGACTTCCTGCGCATCGTTGTGTCCTCCCCTGGCGCAGATCCAAAATACCACAACGGAGACACTCAGCAGAGTTTATTCGAGGTGAACCGCACTCGAAATGATAATTAGCCCACGTTTCATGCAGCTCCACTACAGGTTTCAACCGTGTGAACTTGTTTCAAACCAAGACATCATTTGGCGAACAGTCTCCTCTAATTGTGACAAAAGGCAACTGCCTTCACGCTCGGGGTGGAAGCTTCTGGGATAACGATAAAGCCCCGGCCTGCATAAACAAAAACCTTCTTATCCAAACGATTGGAATGGAATGCATCCTCCTTTTCACGCAATACCAGAAGACTGAAAGCACGATTCCTTTCAATCTTTTCAAGGAAACTAATTTTAGTTCCTGGAAAAAAAATCACTTGGAATTGCCTTTGATAAAACACGCCAACTGTTCAGCAGCTCAGATCAACCCATCCATCACAGATAAGCACAGAAAACTCCATGGGGAATAGAAACTGTCTATGGATAGCCTGAAGGATTCGTAGTCAACAAGTTCTTCTTGCTAAAGAGTTATGACAAAATTGACAGAGGAAGTTGGGGAACTGAAAGCAATTCATTGCGGCTTAATAACTTTAAACACAACTCATTGCTAGTCACAATTCTGCTTTTGTGTCCATAGAAATGGATCTCTGAACAGAAACCGTTACTGTCCATTTGCATGGAATGTCTTTGCTGTTTTTTTGAGGGGTGCTAGGCATGTTTTGTGGGCAAACTCTTGTATCTAACAGGATAAATTACCAAAAATGAAAATTGTGCCATCATTTATTCACGAAAACCATGGGATTTTCTGTGGAACACATAGTAAGATGTTTTGCATAATGTTCAAGCTGCTGTTTTCCATACAATGAAAGTAAAAGAAACAATTACCATTTTTATTTGAATCTATTTTAAATGTATTACATTACTGCATTAACTACCACTTTAAAACATGAATTAAATAAATAGTTTTTTAGGACTGCCCCCTAAGAGTCGACTTGGCTTGGTCAACCAAAATTATATTAGTCGCTTAGTCGCAAAAAAAAAAAAAAATTCCACACAAAGTGGCGAATGGTTAACGACTGCTCCGTCTCATTAACGACTAAATGTGGTAATATAATTCATCAGGCGGGACATCCAAATGCTCACCTATCATTCACCTCATATATGGCTTTTCATTTCAAATATGTATGTAGTAGCAACTTTACATGGCTGCTCAAATCTAATGTTAACCTAGAAAAATGTGCGCTATTCAAGTGTCTGTGCGGAGTGTGGAATCTGAACAGTAGTACGCTTACTACATGACAGATAAAGGCGCCGCTGCAGTCACTTACTCTTAAAATACTTTGTAATTTTTGGTCATACAGATAAAAGTAATACACCTTTCGAATCTGTAAAGACTCTACGTTTATTTGTGTGCACTCACAACAACAACAAAACATTGTGCTTTTGTAAAATAATGAAAGCAAACAGGATGCGCTTTCTGCCATCTCGGTCTCTGTGAACTTGAGCATGAAACTTCAAAACTCTGCTTATACTTGCCTTACAGGCATGAAAAATATAGGCTATCTATAGAGAGTGAAATGCCTTACTTTTAAATGAACCAATTCAAACAGAAAACAAATATTCTTAGATTATATAACCGTATTGTCACGTTCGTGTGTGGAGGAAGACGTAGGACGACGAAATATAACAAAAGAGCTTTAATATAATGCAAAAAAAGGCACATCAAGACAGGAACAGCAGGGAAACACACACTAACATAACGTTAAGCTTGGACAATAACCACTGAACTGAATACTAATAAAAGGGTGCTAATGATACAAAGGTGAGAGTGATTAACTAATAATGACTAGACAAAGACAGGAACAAGAAAAACCATATGAGGACACAAGAGGGAGAAACCAATCTAAACAGTCCACAGGGGTGTGACACGTATGAAATATGTAAGCAAATCCACTACTGCGGAGATGACGAATCAGTGTCGCCGACTTCATCTCTCAAGTCGAAAACAAAGCAAGCACTAGTTTATCAATAGGTTATTAAAACGTTAATGCAGCCTCCTTGCTGTTTTTCCCTATAACATTCATAATTATTATATCTGCCGGTGTGCTATGGCAAACTTTTTTTGTGTGCACTTAAGTGCTTATTAGGCTATGTAGGCAATTAGGCTCATTATTAAGGCTCATTATTATGATTTATATGGTTTATTAAACGTGTGACTAATAGTCGACTAATGCTTAAAATAAACGACTACTGTTCGACCAGAAAAACCTTTAGGTGAGGGCAGTCCTAATAGTTTTAAATGTGTAATATTTTCCCCTTTTTTTATTGTTATATTTAACTACATGAGTTAAAACATGAGTTTTAACAATTTTAAAATGTCTTTCATTTGTCAGCGTAAAAATAATTGATCAATAATTGAAATCAATTGATATTTCTGTTTACATTTTTCAATTTAGCATTTATTTATTGTTTTATTTTTAAAGGATTAGTTCACTACAGAATTTAAAATTCCTAATAATTTAACCATGCCATTTAAGATGTGCATGTCTGTCTTTCTTCAGTTGAAAAGAAATCAAGGTTTTTGAGGAAAACATTCCAGGATATTTCTCCATATAGTGGACTTCAATGGTGGCCAATGGTTGAAGGTCCAAACTGCAGTTTCAATGCAGCTTCAAAGGGCTCTACACGATCCCATCCGAGGAATAAGGGTCTTATCTAGCAAAATGATCTGTAATTTTCTAAAAAATAAAACAAAGTATACAGACAAAGAACAAACCACTCGTGATCTTTTCATCATGATTACACAGTATATAAATGTGTATTTTTTTTTTTAAATATATATAAATGTGTATTTTTTTTTTTTTTTTAAGAAAATGACCAATCGTTTCGATGAATGAGACCCATATTTCTCGGCTGGGATCGTGTAGACCCCTTTGAAGCTGCACTGAAACTGCAATTTGGACCTTCAACCCATTGGTCACCACTTAAGTCCACTATATGGAGAAAAATCCTGGAATGTTTTCCTCAAAAACCTTAATTTCTTCTCGACTGAAGAAAGAAAGACATGAACATCTTGGATGACATGGGGGTGAGTAAATCGTCAGGAAATTTTCATTCAGGAGTGAGCTTGTTCTTTAAGTAGCACTCCTAGTTCTCTAACCAGCATTCACTTTCATTGTAAGGAAAAGAGCAGCATGAACTCTTTTGTGAAAAAAAGAGGTTCCTGAGATTCTGTGTATGAAAACTAAAAAGTACAGATAATATTTCATGTCTAGGAATCCATCATCTAACATGTACCAGCTATACTTAACCTAGTTTAACTTAACTGTCAGAGAACTCAGTGTGGGCCTAATACGTTCTGGAAGGCCATTAGACAGAACTGAACACATCAGCTGAACGCAAAGCTGTTTGATGAAGTGAAACATTTGATCAGCGTCTCATCAGCTGAGCTGGCCTTTTGATCAGCAAAAGCTCTGAAATGAGAGTGAGAGCAGATTATTCCCCACAGGCTTTCGGATAGACGGTTTTAGGCACTATAGTATGTCACATGGTCTTTCTCGGAGTTAAACGTGTATAGGCAGGCAACTGTGGGAGTGTTCGCTGCTCTCTCACAAATGAGGCACGCAAACAGGGACAAAGAAAGCAGAAATGGAGTTGGGCCAGGTGACTGTGACCCTGAAAAAACAAGCGGGCAGTGCTTGGCCAACTCGGAAAATGAGTAATAACCAACATGTTATTGACCCAATCCCAGTATGGTCAAAACACTGTTATTGTGACTGCACTGATATTAAAAATGTGAAGGCTTAAAGGGACAGACCTAAAAATAAGAACTTTGGCATGACTCTGTGGCACCAATGGCTGACCTCTTACAATGGTGACACCAGTGGCACAGAAATTACAAACTCCAGCTTTAAATTTTAGAACAAACAGTCTAATAACAAACATTTTATGTGCTACTATTATGGTTGTGGTTTGCCAGAAAAATACTAAATTTTTAACTAAACAAACCAAAATGAACAGTTCAAAACTGAAAATAACAGAACAGTTCAGAACCATAAAACCACTAGCTACTACATTTCATACATCTGGGATGTCACTTGAGTCATTTAAAACAGAAGCATGACCTGATCTGCAATCCTATGAGTACAGCAATTATATAATAACTAATAGCGCTTCAAAAGTAGGGAAGGGCTTTTGAAATGAGTCATCGGCATGAGGAGTCATTCAGCTACAATCTGCTGAGCGGATCACGCACACTTGGCCAACAAAAGAGCCCTTGACTGTCGTATTAGGAACAGGTGCAAAACAAAAACAACAGACTGGAGGACAACCAAAACACTGCACACGTGCATGTGAGAGCATGCAACGCAACACCACACCTACATGCTGAATCCCAGGTTGATTCATGAAATGATAGGAAATGCAACTGTACTAAGTATGAAGTGCACTCTGTGTTTATGGGCTAAATACGTTTATAGGATTGAAACTGGTAATTTGGTGACAATGTAAAGTCTTAATATGGTTATATATAGGAAATCAACTTTTTAAGAGTTTATTTTATTTTATTTTAAGAGTTTATTTCTCCCCAAAAAAAGAGCATTTATTGAAGATACAATTGAGGTGAAGTTTACATCCTCCTTTTAGAAGCATTAAAAATGTGATTATTTTACCAAAATGAGATGGATCATATAAAATGCACATTACTGTTTATTTAGTACTGACCTGAATAAGATATTTCACCTAAAAGATGTTTACATATAGTCCACAAGAGAAAATAATAGTTGAATTTATATAAATGACCCGGGTTCAAAAGTTTACATCCCCTTGATTCTTAATACTGTGTTGTTACCTGAATAATCCAAATTAAGAGACGGGGGTGTGAAAACTTTTGAACAGAATGGAATTACATTCACAGTACATGGTACATTTTTCTTATTTTGCCTAAATATCATATTTTTTCATTTAGTACTGCCCTTCAGAGCCTACAGAAGATATTTTCATGTTTCCCAGAAGACAAAATAAGTTACATTTACCCTGATGTTCAAATTAAAAAACTTTACACCCCCGGCTCTTAATGCATGGTTTTTCTTTCTGGGGCATCAGTGAGCGTTTGAACCTTCTGTAATAGTTGACTGACAGTTTAACTCAGAGGTCCCCAACCACCGGGTCGCGACCCACTACCGGGCCGTGGAAGAATTTATACCGGGTCACAAGAACATCGTGGGGAAAATCTGTATAGATATTTGTATAGACCCCACCGTTCGGCATGTGAAAAGGAGAAATGAAACGGAACTCAATTCGTTACTTGCGCTCTGTTCTTGCACTCACCCAAAGCACAAGCATACAGCACAAGCATACAGACTTGATTCCTCTTTCATGTCTCCCTGCATTTAAGATACATACGCATGTGAGTTTGCGGTTACGTTGCAATATTGGAAATATTTCTGTGTTAAACCTCGAAGGCGAGTCAATGGATATCACACAAGAAACGTGAAAACACTGAGCATTAGTTATGCCAGTGAACGTCTTAACTTCAGTCAATTCACTATACAGAAAGTTTTCGAATGCTGCATTAACTGCGCATATTCTCTCAGAGACGACAGGAGACGAATCTACTTCAACATATGCCGATAACAATGTATAATATTCTTGGTCCACGAGAATATTTTTAAACCGTAACCGGTCTGTGGAGAAAAAAAGTTGGAGACCCCTAGTTTAACCAAGTCCCTCAGTTGTCCTCAGTGTGAAAAGATTCGTCTCAAAATCATACAGTCATTGTTGGAAAGGGTTCAAATACACAAAAATGCTGGAAAACCAAAGAATTTGTGGGACCTGCAGGATTTTTCTGAACAACAGCAGGCAGTTTAACTGTTCAGGACAAACAAGGGACTCATGAACAACTCATCATAAATCACTAAACAAAAAAAACACAGCTGTGGATCATTCAGGTTACAACACAGTGTTAAGAATCAAGTGTATGTAAACTGTTGAACTGTCATTTTTATAAACTCAACTTACTTTCTCTTGTGGACTATATATAAATATCTTTTGTGAAATATCTTATTCAGGTCAGTACTAAATAAACTATAACATGCATTTTGTATGATCCCTCTTATTTTGGTAAAATAATTAAATTTTTAATGATTATGAAAGGGAGATGTAAACTTTTGACCTAAACTGACAAAAATTATTTTCACGTTATGGACAGTGTTACATTTCTAGGGCTGTTAAAAGATTAATTGCAATTAATCGCATCCAAAATAAAAGATTAAGTTTACATACTATTTGTGTGTGTACTATTTATATATTTATTATGTCTATATAAATACACACACACACAAATGTATATATTAAGGGTAATTATTTTAGATTTATATATATAATATTTATCAAAATTTTACAGTATAAATAGATATACATATATGTATTTTTTAAATATATACATGTATGTGTGTGTATTTATATATACATAATAAATATACACAGTACACACACATATAGTATGTAAACAAACTTTTATTTTGGATGCTATTAATCGTTTGTTTAATCGTTTAATTTAAAAAAAATCTTTAAAATGCCACAAGTGTATTACAAACATCAGAAAATTTAAAGATTTAAATTTTACAGTACACGACAGCACAAAACAGCGTACTTTGACTCTAATAAAAACTCCAACATTATAAGTCGGCTAAAAATGAACAATTTAAGAAAAAAAAAATGGGAAAAACGTGTCGAAGACTGACACAAAAGAGAAGAAATTCTTGAATAAAGTCATTATTTTTGTTTTCTTTGCAGACTAAAAGTATTCTCGTAGCTTCATAACATTACATTTGAACCACTGATATCACATGGACTATTTTGACTATGTCCTTGCTACCTTTTCTGGGCCTTGAACATGGTAGTTGCATTGCTGTCTGTGCAAGGTCAGAAAGTTCTCGGATTTCACTAAAAATATCTTAATATGTGTTCTGAAAATGAATGAAGGTCTTGAAGATTTAGAACGACTTGAGGGTGAGTAATTAATGACAGAATTTTCATTTTTGGGTGAACTATCCCTTTAATACTTAACACTAATAAAATATGTATACAACATCCAAGTAATGTAACAGAACATTTTAAGTTGTTAAAAATAGGTGCTGATTTATGTTACAACCTTTGTGTATATTTAGACTCCTAAAGTGTCAACCTTTTAAGACTACCATGGAATTTACTTTACAGCTTACGGCTTCACACTTTCCACTAAAGATGTGCTAGATTTGTATCACATTATTGCTGGTGTGAATATGCATGTGTGTAGGTGTGTGTAAATGTTCAGTGTGTTTTCTCAGCTATGTGGTCATTCGCACATCATTTAGGATGCCTTCAGACGGCCCTGGGGAACTCGGTGTTCCAAACCTCACATTCCTACGTCACTGAATCCCACGTTAAAACTCCTAGAACAGCTCAAAGCATTGAGCCATGCTCTTAATGACCAAGCAAATGATCCATAAAGATATGGTCTGCAGACAAGAAACGCACTGTTGTTGGACCGCTAAACAGCTTTTTTGTAAACTGCCAGAAAGCTTGCATCTTCAGGTAAGATTTCTGTAAACTAAAAGCACTTCTCCAGAACACCACAGCCATCTGTGCTTAAAAATAACCTACAATGACTAAAAATACACTCTGACGTACAGAGAAAACAGCCATTCTCTAAGGCAACGCAAATAGGCTCATAATTAATCATACTTGGAAATGCTATAATGCGAAGCATAATATTTTGGCATGTTTTACAGATTCAAAATGGACTTGAATCCAAAATCTGGTAACAAAAGTTTCCTGACAAGTGTTGGAATATGCGATTTTAAAAATTCAATGCAGCAGATTGGAAAATGGAGCATGAGACCAAGATGGAGCGAAATGAGAAATGCCATGTTGCGCTGCCTATGAATGAAACATTGATTAGGGCTTATTGAAAATTAATCACAGGAGAAGCAGCCCTCATTGGACTGCTATTAAGAGTGGAGTCAGGACAAATGAGCCCATCCCCAGAGGGGAAGACCCTGCTGCCAGATGGCACGGGCCACGCGACAGCTTTTGAACGGCTCGCAAACACATTCTTGCAAAAAAGAGCGAGTGAAAAGCAGGAGGCTGTGTGGTCGCTATAATTAGCGTACTCTCCCGTCAGCTGACCTGAGAGGCCTGGGTTGTGTTTTTTGTTTTTATTTTGCATTGATAGACATCCTTATTTGCTGATTTTAAGCAGTTTTTATTAACTAAGGCAAGATTTTGATGCAGCTTGAAAGTGCAGCTTCCATCCAAAGCTGTTTACCTTCTCAACCTGATAAGTGAGACAAACAATTCTCAACTTTTAAAGGGCTAATCCACTCAAAAATGAAAATTTTCGTCATGTTGTTTCAAACCGGTACAGTTTCTTTTCTTCCGTCAAACACGGAAGCAGGATGTTGATGCTGTCCTCTTGCATACATTACCACTGAATGGTAACCAGCAGCTGTCAATCTCCAGAATCCACCTAAAAGTGTCCTAAAATAGTCCATACGACTACATTCCAAGTCTTTCGAAGCCACATTATAGATTTGTGTAAGAAACGGACGTATATTCAAGTCATTATTTAATGAAAATCTTCTTTGTAGATTTCAGATCTCATTATTGTATTTGAATATGTGACCTTGGACCACAAAACCAGTCACAAGTCGCACTGGTATATTTGTAGCAAAAGTCAAAACTATCATTTTTTTCTTTTATGCCAAAAATCATTAGGATATAAGTAAACATCATGTTCCATGAAGATATTTTGTCAATTTTCTACCATAAATATATCAAAATTTACATTTTGATTAGTAATATGCATTGCTAAGATCTTCATCTGGACAACTTTAAAGGCAATTTTCTTGATATTTAGAATTATTTGCACCCTCGGATTCCAGATTTCAAATACTGTCATATCCTAACAAACCATACATCAACAGAAAGCTTATTTAATCAGCTTTCAGATTATGTAAAATATGTTACTTCTATATTACATAATAGATCCCTTAGTACTAATGATGTTTGGCATCTTTGACATCAAACCTGGTGTGACACATTTTTTACCACATTTGAATATCCAAATTTGAATGAGATTTGTAAGCTGTGCAGAGAAGCTTATCAGTCTTTTTTCTACTAGCGCACATGTCACACCACTTTTACAGTGCTCTTTGTCCTGGTCACCATTCACTTTCATTCAGTAGAAAAGAGCAGCTGCTAAACATCTGGCTTTGAGTTTCACGGTAGACAAAAATAACACAGGCGTTGGAAAGACGCCTATTGAAGATAAGTAAATGATGAGTAAAGTTCTCTTTTCTGAATGAACTTTTTGTTTAACTGCATCTCGGCACCACAGAGCACCAATTTCATCACTTCAAAGTGTGAATGAAGAAGATCAAGGAGGTGACAACTGAACCATTTGAAAATGCTTTGACATGGAAAACTCAAGTAGTAACATTACGCAACTCTACAGGAAAGAGGATGAATTTTCCAAAACTTTACATAAACCTGTCCTTCTGCAGTGGTCATTAGTGGCAGGAAGTGCTCTGGCACCATTGGGTTCCACTGTATATTAAAGTGGCCACATTCATTGGAAGTGACTCAGTGATTTGGTCACTTG
Source organism: Labeo rohita (assembly GCF_022985175.1). Classification (NCBI taxonomy): domain Eukaryota; kingdom Metazoa; phylum Chordata; class Actinopteri; order Cypriniformes; family Cyprinidae; genus Labeo; species Labeo rohita. Next base: position 13,982,485 of record NC_066893.1, read on the forward strand.
AGCCACACCTACGGACTGGAGCCAGATCATGGCCTTAGGCTCAACGGCAAATTGGGAAGTGCATTCTTAAACAAGTAACAACATCCGTGAAGGCTAAAAATGAGTAATATTGCCAATCAAACAAACTACGGAAATCTAGACATTTAAAAACAACACTTTTGAAGCCATCTCTCTATGTCTGTTCAGGGTACATAGAGGAAATTAATTTAGACATGCTGTCAAAAGATTTTTGAGGAATAAAACTGGTGCTCAAGTGGTCTTCCATATCTGACCATGCAGCTATAAAAGTCAGTCCAAGCTTATAGGTCACTGGTAATGGACTGAAATCAGGACATGATGTTTTGTATACACTAGTGTGATAACAAAAGGACAAAGCAGAGAGCCCAAGGCGTTAAACGCAAGCACAGACACGAATAATACACATTTTGGTCAAGACAGACATCAGCTAGATGACCACAGGGACTTTTCATAAAGTGACTTGAGAGAATGGACACTAAATATCATTCATTCATTACTAAATGTATGAAAGTCATACATTACACACAAAAAAATGTTAAGAAGCTACATTTAAAACGCCAAGACACCAAACTAATAGAGACCGTAGAGTTTAACTTGCTTTGTTTATAAATGTAACGTTAGTTTGCCATGTTGTTTCTATAGCACTCAACGCACAGACGAAAACAAAAACACTTACCGCTTGCAGTGGGGATTGAAACAGCAAGAAGACACGCCGCAAAAAGTGGCAAACTAACAAACAAGCTTGAGAAAGTTCTCATGATGGCGAATAGCAGTTCTTCGGTGAACTTCTCGTCGGTCTCAGGAGTCGTTCAGTGTGAATCCGTTCGCCGTTATGACTACGGGCAAGATTAGAGGCGAGTGAGGGACAATATGTGCGCTCCCACGTGTATCTCTGCTCTTAGCCAATTACATGCTGTTTTTAAAATGTGGCCCCGCCCATGACCCCGCCCCTAGGGTAGTTATTAGGGCGAATAACGGAGCGCTGCTTGATTGACATGATACAGTAAACAAAACAGCTCGGTTTACAGAACGAGAAAACATTGGGTGGTTTCAGGCGTTTTGCTGTGTTAACACGGAAAACGTAAAATATTTACTTAACCTTATGTCGTTTCAAACCTATGGGCTGTAACTTATTTCTTCTGTGGAACACATACAAAAAAAAGAACCAACAGAGAACGTTCCCAAAACCTTATTTTCAGATTCCAAACACCAAACGGGAACAAATAAGAACGTTTGGGGAACGTTCTGTGTTTATGAAAGTGAATGAGGCTTTCTGATCCACCATATGAATAACAAAGGTGGGGTGAATAAACTATGAATCCCTTTAAGATATTAAAAGGAGCTGATTTTTCTGAATGCATCATTAAGTGTTTATTTAAACATCGACTAGGCCTAACTTGCTGTTAAATTATGCAACGTTTTTTTTTCTCATAACAGTAAGCGGGATAAAGCGGATTGTTGTGACATAAACAAATGCTGCATTCATGCAGAAGCACAACTGGGCTTTTAAAGGTCAATGTAGTGGGTGTGTTGCTGTAGCTAAGATGCATTTATGCATGCAGGTCGATGTAAAGTGTGGGTGTTGGTCAATTGGTGATCACCGTGCATCATGCTTTTCTTTTCTTTTGTGCTCTTGTGTATCTGCAGAGCAATGCAAAGCTGGAAGATAAACTGGAAGATACAGTAAATAAGAAATATGGAAAGAGAAATAATATTAGTTAACTCCTAATTTCAAAGGACTTTTCAAAGTCAAAACGTTTAAGGAGAATTGTTCATGCACCACCAGATTCCATTTTATGCATAATGAAAAATAGCTTATTAATGTCTCTCTTGGCTCTGTTGCTGGGGCCCCTAAGAGCTCGTGTCTAAATGCTCCGCTACAGACACTTTAGCCAGTCCCACTTGATTTGATTGAATATAAAGTGAGGTTGATTTTCCTCCAGCGGAGCCACTAATCTCTAATAACATAATGGATGTCGGCTGTGGGGAAATCGTGGAGCTGGATTTTAAACATCAGACGTTTAGGATCCTGGTCGTCTCACTAAACATTCATCTTATTTAGCGTCACTTAGAGTGACTAACTGGGTTTCATTTATGGCACTTACGGGAAATAATACAATCATTTATAAGTGGGATCAAACCAGATTACAGAGTGCATTTGCTTGGAATTTGCCGTGTAATTGCTATATTGAGTCTTCGACATGTTCTTGGACTGCTGCTCCACTGCTGTTGTCACTTTTGCATCTGCTCTCTCCAATTCTCTGAATTTCTGTGAGAACATACCACTCTGACGAAAGCACTTGTAATACATGGAAACTGTAAACAACTTGCTCAAGACATGACATGGTGCGTGTTTTCAGTTGCATCCTGCCATCTTGTGGAAATTAGCAATCAGCACACTGTTCACATTCTATCTGTCTATCTATCTATCTATCTATCTATAAATTTATATGCAATAAACTGTATCATTATTTATCATATTTATCATTGGATAATGTTATTTTGTTTTTTGTTAATTAATTAATTATTTACTGATTTATTTATATTTAGTATATGCATTTTTTCTCTGTTTTAAGCATTATGTTGTGGGTGGTTAAAATGAATTTATGTGCAACATAAATGTGCAGCAAAGATGTTATAATAACATTATCATTTAATTTCATTTAGGAAAATCTTGTTTGTTTGTTTGTTTGTTTATTATAGTGCTGTCAAATTGATTAATCGCGATTAATCACATCCAAAATAACTGCATTTACATAATATGTGTGTGTGTGTGTGTGTGTGTGTACTGAGTACATGGATATATAAATATACATACATACATGTATATATTTAAGAAATATGTAAAATATTAATATTAGTGCTGTCAAACCATTAATCACATCTAAAATAAAAGTTTTTGTTTACATAACATATAGTATAATATTTATATATAATAATAAATACTTATATAAATGTAAAAATATTAATGCAAATACATGTAAATATTTTCAAAATATACGCTGTATGTGTGTGTATTTATATATGCATATTAAATAAATAAAGTATACACACATATATTATGTAAAAAAAACTTTTATTTTGGGTGCGATTAATCGCGATTAATCATTTGACAACACTAAATTTATAATAGAAATCATATTAAAATAATTTTATATGATGTATATTATATATAAATATAAATTAGTGCTGTCAAACGATTAGTCACATCCAAAATAAAAGTGTTTTGTTTACATAATGTACTGTGTACATTTATTATGTATACTATGTTTATTATATATATATATATTTAAGAAAAATGTTATGTTTATATATTAAAAATATTTAGACATAATATCAATTATATAAATATAAATATATACATGTAAATGCATGTAAATATTTTCAAAATATATACTGTATGTATTTATATATACATAAATAAACACAGCAAACACATTTATATATAATAATAAATACTTATATAAATGTAAAAATATACATGCAAATACATGTAAATATTTTCAAAATATACGCTGTATGTGTGTGTATTTATATATGCATATTAAATAAATAAAGTATACACACATATATTTTGTAAACAAAACTTTTATTTTGGATGTGATTAATCACGATTAATCCTTTAACAGCACTACATTTATAATTAAAATCATATTAAAATATTTTTTAATGATGTAAATTATATATAAATAAAAATGAGTGCTGTCAAACGATTAATCACAATTAATCACATCCCAAATGAAAGTTTTTGTTTATATAATATGTGTGTGTATTGTGTATATTTATTATGTATATATAAATACACACACAAGCGTGTATATATTTAAGAAAAATACGTTATGTTTATATATATGTTTATATATTAAAAATATTTATTAGGGCTGTCAAACGATGAATCGCATACAAAATATAAAAACTTTAAACAAACTTTTTTTGGATGCAATTAATCGGTTTGACGCAACTTATGTAGGTTTGTTTATTTATTTATTTGCTTTTTACTTTAAGCAATTAGGGAGATATAATTGAATTATATGTAACAAACCAACATGCTCTGTAAAGATGTTAAAAGGATTAACATTATTTATCTATCACTGAATTATGTGAATATCATTCTGTTTTGTTGGAACAATGCAAAACAATGGAGATGGATGCTGATCACGTTTCTTCATTTCCAGTTAAATGTTTACTCGAGACCTTGCTTTTAGCGACTTACGACTGTACAATTACATATTAAAACTTTTTTTGTTTTAACTTTCACTTGTATATTCGTATATTTTTGGCCCAATATTTTGACTTCTCCTTTAGTAAAACATTTAGCGCAGTACCCATACTTAAGCTTAAGCCTAATTTCTTTGTACTTTTTGTTCACTTCAGGTAACAGCTATTGAATGACAGTGAAGTTGACGCTATTGTAATTCTAGCGGACAATGATAGTGCTGGAACCAAATGAATATCAATGGCACTGTAGACGCGCCGGATCTGACGTCATCGTGACGCTGCTCCAATCAGAAGCCCCGAATGAAGACGCGCTCCAGTTGCTGGGTGTAAAGTGAATGACGATGCGCGTTGCATGTTGTTTGTAGTCGTCTGATGTCTTTGAGTACAGTGAAGATGTCAAGAGCAGTGGGACAGAGGAGTCACTGGCCAACTTTGAAGACAAGGTATGTATTGTTTTCTATTTGCTTGATTTTATAGCACAGCGTACAAGAAATGCATATATTGTCCTGCATTGTCTTATAACCAGTGCAAAAATACGCGTAATACACCAACTTTATAGACAATAATGCAATTCATAAATATTCCATGTTTATGTCAGAAGTATGATTAACTCTATTAATAGAGTAACTGTAAACTGTACTGACTAAGAGCAGACAGATTAACCCCCTGTAACTGTTGCATGATGCAGGATACTTTGACTGGATGACACATCTGGGTCAGTGAAGTGCCTCAATTTTTCTGCTGGACTGAACATTGACATTCGGAAGCTGCTCTTGTAACCCAACACATATTAACAGTCAAGGTGTGGTATGAATTTATTAGCATTCTGTGTGCAATATTTATGTTATCTTTATATGTGTTTACATATGTTTTAAGTTTGATTTATTATTATTATTATTATTTTTCCTCAAATCAGATATAAGTATACTAATCCACCATGAGTGCCCAAGTGGAGGCGGACGTCCGCACCATATCTCCTGAGATGCCTGCCATGTTTGATGGCATGAAGCTGGCTGCTGTAGCCACGGTGTTGTATGTCATAGTGCGGAGCTTGAACCTAAAGTGTCCCACGGCGGCCCCCGATATCACCTGTCAAGATACCCTCCTCAATCGCTACCTGCTCAAGTCTTGCCCCATCCTAACAAAAGAGTGAGTGCTGCTGCCTAGAATTCATTCTTGTTATATTTTTGAAGTCTTGTCATACATGGGATCGTTTTTATATGTCAAAAAACAATAAAATTAAATTTCAGGTACATCCCTCCTTTGTTATGGGGAAAGAGCGGACATCTCCAAACTGCTCTTTATGGGAAGATGGGAAGGGTAAAGTCCCCTAAACCTTGTGGGCTGCGTAAGTTTCTGCCCATGCCAGATGGAGCCACTGCCACCTTTGACCTGTTTGAGCCACAAGGTGTCCACAGTACAGGAGGTGAGCTTTTTGGGGGGTTTTGATTCAGAAATATACACAGAGCTATCATATGGTTTAAAAAGACCTTGACAGCTTGTCATGCTTTAATTATCTGCTTAGTGTGTTTATGATTAAGATGATTCCTCTGGAGAGGCAAAGGTGTTGCTCGTGCTTTCACTAGAGTTTGTCTGTCTCTGTCCCATCACAGATGACATCACCATGGTGATCTGTCCTGGGATCGGTAACCATAGTGAGAAGCATTATATACGGACCTTTGTGGATTATTCACAGAAACAAGGCTACAGGTGCGCCGTTCTCAACCATCTTGGAGCGCTACCAAACATTGAGCTGACTTCCCCGAGGATGTTCACCTACGGTAAGCAATGTGTGGGAAGCCTGCTTGATTGTTATGAAACAAGAATGCTTGTGAAAAACAACCAGGTGGTTGATCACAATTTCTTCATAATCAGATGAGAGTTTTTTGGTTAAAAAACAAAAACAAACAAAAAGAGAGAGAAAAAAAATATATATATATTTATATATATATATATATATGTTTAGTGTGAAAGAGTGTTTATATTTATATATATATATATATATATATATATTATAATTGCATTATAATTGTAAATGATAAATTAAATTTATACTTCTATTATACATATTATGTGAGAGTATATAAATAAAATAAAATATTTTACAATTATTTTAAAAGTTAAAAATTATAGAACAATATATAATATATAATGTTTATATATAAATATACAAAAAATATATATATATAAAATAATTTTTATAATATATATTATATATTTTGCATACACTATCTATTTATCTATCTATCTATCTATCTATCTATATCTATATATATATATACATTGTATTGTATTATATTGTATTATATTGTGTGAGAGAGAATTTATATAAATAAAATAATTTACAATTATTTTAAAATTATAGAACATATATATATATATATATATATATATATATTGTGTGAGGAATTGTTTATATAAATAAAATTAAAATAGCTAAAATAAAAATTCTTTTTAAAATTATTAAATAATTATTAAATATGCAGATACGTATCAAACTCCACAAAAACATGATAACATAACATGATTTTTGAAAATTAAAAAAACTGAGTTATCTGTTTTTGCAAATAAACTCATTATATATTCTTTAGAACTGTAATTTTTTACTTTTATTTAAATATAATTTAATAAACGTGATATTATATTAACAAAAAATGTACAGCAATCAATCACTGCTAATTTCTGCTATGTTTAACTATGGTTAATTATGTAACACTGTGTTAAAGGTTGTACCTGGGAGTTTTCAGCCATGGTGGGCTACATTAAACGCACATTCCCACAAACTCAGCTCATCGTGGTGGGCTTCAGTCTGGGAGGGAACATTGCCTGCAAGTACCTGGGTGAGAATCGAGCCAATCAAGAGCGAGTGCTGTGCTGCGTCAGCGTCTGCCAGGGCTATAGTGCTCTGAGGTGAGAAAGCATTTTAAACTTATACACACAAAATTAAAATGAACAAATGCAATTTTAACTACCTGGTGTTCTGTTTTATTTGTCTGTATTTAGGGCTCAGGAGACATTTCTACAGTGGGATCAGTGCAGAAGGCTGTACAACTTCCTCATGGCAGACAACATGAAAAAAATTATTCTGTCTCACAGGTTAGTATTGTTTATGTGACATATCCGACTCTATGACCACTTGACACTTGTTCTTAGCAATTTGTTTATATCTGTAATTATCCCACAATTACTGACCTTGTGAAGCTGACCCAAGTAAATCTGTCCTGTAGGGGAAGTTTATTTGGTATGAGCTCAAGCAAAATGGAGCCTTCCGACCTCAACCGGCTGTATACAGCCACTTCAATTATGCAGATTGATGACAACATTATGAGGTACTTTAAAAGCTTTCATAAGACAATTCAGACTGCATCTTATGTTCCCATAATGATCCTTTTCAAAACATATGTCTCTATTAGGAAGTTTCATGGACACAACTCCTTAAAGGAGTACTATGAGAAGGAAAGCTGTGTGCGTTATATTCACAATGTAAGTAATATTGTTGAAAGCCAGTTATAACAAGTCAAATTTTTTGAAAGCCATAATCTTACGTCTCTTATATCAGATCAGCGTTCCTCTCCTCTTGATGAACTCTTCAGATGATCCATTAGTCCACCAGTCACTGCTGACGATACCTCGCACACTAGCAGGTATTTATATATTAGTTTTTTACTATTCTGTCTCATTTTTTCCATTTTTATTCATCTTTAGCCAAAAGAGTTGATGGATGTGTTAAGTGGCTTTTAACAAGCAAAAGAAGCCATTAAACATAAAGGACCGACCAAACGAGTGTAAAAACAAGTCACATGTCTTCGACACGTATGACCTAATAGTGCTTTTAGGTGCCTATTAGGACTCTCAGCACTGCTGTGCGTCTAAGATCCTGCATTGGACACCTGTGCTGAATTTTTCAGGGCCATCTGATCCTTCCCCTCTGTGATTATTTATCAGATTACTGCCGTCAGCTTCTTCCTTCAGCCTCAGGTGAAATATCCAGCAGCGAACCCCTATTAACAAGCCTAGTTGCCTCACACAAAGGAAATATGGGTCACCTAATCTGCAGCTCCTTCCCTTGAGCTTCTACAGAGCTTTAAAGTTGATGCATTTTTAAAGAGGCCACAACAGAAGACTTGGCAGCCTTGCATGTAATTTGGATGGGTTATATAACTCAGAGCATATATCTAATTGATATGTAATGCTGTCAATTTATAATAACAATAATAATAAAAAGTGCATTTATAATAGGATTGAGAACTGATTTATATTCTGGTTCAGTTAAAAATAAAATAGGGCGATGTGAACTGAATACCATTTTGAAATACTCTGACAAAGTTTCCTGCACTATAACACCACAATCTGAATCTACAGTGTAAAAGAGCAGTGCAAGATGTGTTGTCTGATTCTCAAATTAATGTTTCTCATGAAGCGCTTCTTTTAGTGGATCAAAAGCATATTGCACAACCAGCGTAGTCTGATTCCTGAACAAATGCCTCTTGTGAATGAGTTCTTTTTAGTGAAGTAAAAGCATATTTTGCAACCATTGTAGTCAATTCTTGAACAAATGGCTCTCAAAAGTGATTCTTTCTTAGTGATTCAAAAGCAAATTGTACTGCATGACCAGTGTAGTCTGATTCCTAAACAAATGCCTTTTGTGAATCAATTCTTTTTAGTGAATCAAAAGGATCTTACGCAACCAATGTAGTCTGATTTCTGAAAAAATGCCTCTCGTGTGTCGCTTCTCTTGAGTGAATCAAAAGGATTGTAGAGATTGCCAATTCTTCAACATATGCCTCTTGTGAATCAGTTCCTTTCAGTGTATCAAAACATATTGTGCAACAGCTTGATTCATAATGAATGCCCCTTGTGAGGCAATTGTTTTTAGGGAATCAAAAAAATCTCACCTCTCATGAGCTGATTCTTTGTATTGAATCAAAAGCATGTTGTGCATGAGTGAAGTCAGATTCCTTAACATATGCCTCTTGTAAATCAGTTCCTTTTGTTGGATCAAAGCATACTGCACAACAATGTGCTTTGATTAATGAAGATTGTCTATTATGAGTCGGTTCTTTTTAGTGAATCAAAAGGACCTTGCGCAACAAATGTAGTCTGATTTCTGAACGAATGCCTCTTGTGAGTCGCTTCTTTTTAGTGAATCAAAAGGATCCTAGAGATATTGCTGATTCCTCAACATATGCCTCTTGTGAATCAGTTCATTTTAGTGGCATATTGCACAACCAGTGTAGTCTGATTCATAACGAATGCTTCTCATGAGTCAAACAATGTAGTGATGTACTGATTTCGTGAGTCACTTCTTTCTAGTGAATCAAAAGCATTTTGCGGTACCAGTGTAGTCTGATTCCTTAACATATGCCTCTTGTGAATCAGTTCCTTTTAGCAGATCAAAGCATATTGTGCAACAAACGTAGTTTGATTCATAACGAATACCTTTTGTGAGTCGCTTCTTTTTAGTGAATCAAAAGGATCTTGCGCATATAATGCAGTCTGGTTTCTGAACGAATACCTCTCATGAGCCGATTCTTTCTAGTTAATCAAAAGCATACTGCACTACCAGTGTTGTCCGATTCCTGAACATATGACTCTTGTGAATTATCTTGCGCAAACAATGTAGTCTGATTTCGTGAGTCGCTTATTTTTAGTGAGTCAAAAGGATCTTATACAAATAATGTAGTCTGGTTTCTGAATGAATGCCTCTGATGAATCACTTATTTTTAGTGAATCAAAAAGATCTTGCACAACCAATGTAGTCTGATTCATAACAAATGCCTCTAATGAATCGCTTCTTTTTAATGAATCAAAAGGACCTTGCACGAACAATGTAGTCTGAATTTGTGAGTCTCTTCTTTTTAGAGAATCAAAAGGATCTTGCACAAATAATGTAGTCTGATTTCTGAACGAATGCCTCTCGTGAGCCGATTCTTTCTAGTTAATCGAAAACATACTGCACTACCAGTGTAATCCGATTCCTGAACATATGACTCTTGTGAATTATTGTTTTAGTGGATCAAAGGATATTGTGCAACAACTGTAGTTTGATTCATAACGAATGTCTCTCGTGAGCCACTTGCTTCTTTTTGGTGACTCAAGAGAGTCTTGCACAACCAATATAATCTGATTTCAGATCAAATGCCTCTCGTGAGTCACTTCTTCTTAGTGAATCAAAACAATCTTTTGCAACCAATGTAGTCTGATTCATAACGAATGCCTCTAATGAATGGCTTATTTTTAGTGAATCAAAAGGATCTCGCGCAACCAATGTAGTCTGATTCATGAGGAATGTCTCTAATGAATCACTTATTTTTACCGAATCAAAAGGATCTCGCACAACCAAAGTAGTCTGATTCATAACGAATGCCTCTAATGAATCGCTTATTTTTAGTGAATCAAAAGGATCTCGAGCAACCAAAGTGGTCTGATTCATAACAAATGCCTCTAATGAATTGCTTATTTTTACTGAATCAAAAGATCTTGCGCAACCAATATAGTCTGATTCATAACGAATGCCTCTAATGAATCGCTTATTTTTACCGAATCAAAAGGATCTCGCACAACCAATGTAGTCTAATTCATAACGAATGCCTCTTGTGAGTCACTTCTGTTTTAGTGAATCAAAGGGATAATGTGCAACCAGTGTAGTCTGATTCCCAAACAAATGCCACTTGTGGCACTTCTTTTTACTAAATCAAAAGCATACTGTTCAACAAGTGCTCTCAGATTCATAAACATATGCAATTTATCCAGTTTCTGAAAGAATGACTTCATGAGTCAGTTCTTTTTATAGATTCAAAACCTTGTAGTCTAATTCCTAAAATAATGACTCTTATGAGTCAGTTCTTTTTCGTGAATCAAAAACATGAACATAAACTTCAGTGAATGACTTCCTCTATTAAAATAACTTTTGATGTGTTCCTAAAATAAATCAGTATTTTTTCTCCACAGAAAAGAAGCACAATGTGATCTTCGCACTGACACTACATGGAGGTCATCTCGGCTTCTTTGAGGGCGCTGTTCTTTTTCCTCAACCACTTTCCTGGATGGACAAAGTCGTAGTCAGTTACGCCAACGCTATCTGCCAGTGGGAGAAACACAAGCCGCAGTGCCAGTAGGAGAAATAATGCTTTGTGCAACACTAATCATAACACTTTATGGTGTATGGTTTGCTCTGAGTTGAGGTTAGATGATGGTTTATAAAGGTCTGACTCAACAGAGTTTGCTCTGACCTTCAAGCAGGAATTTGAAAGAAAGCATATGGTAAAAAATAACTCTTACCATAAGTTAAGACAGATGTCAGTGGTGTATCACTACAAAGCCTGACAAACTGCAGAGGGATTCATAAAATGTTTTTGAAAAGGTTATAGTAAACCTTGTGGAAAAACATACTTGGCAAGAGGAGATGGTAACGTTAAGACTAATAACTGTTGTAACTGGTTCACCAGCTGTCATTTACGTAGATTTGTTGTCAGCGTATCTCAAATAATAACTCATCAAATCGCCTTTGCGAGATGTTGAATGGTTAATATTTAGTGATAAAATTCAATAGAATTTGAAAATTTGCACTTACATTGAAATGGTCCTCATTTTCTTTTTAAGACTTTCAAGCTGCCTTATGTTTTATTGACACTTTCTGCCATGGTACTTTTAATTGTATCATTTTATTGCTGCTTCAGTGGCGCAATTATTTTCTGTAAATGTATTTAATAAATAGTTTCCTGTGAAAGGAAGCGCAAACAACTGTAGCAATAATTTGACAATGTTTCCCATTTATTAGCATCTCTTTGTCGTTTCTACTGTCATTCTCTGTTTATTAGACACTATAAATTATAAATTATTAAACCAAAGTACGAACAATGACAGTGTTTTATTGCACTCTAGAAGTGGTTTAGCATTTTCAAGTCATTTTCAATCTGTGGAAATTTCTATAATGTTTACAGCTAAATTTCTAGAAATAGGTAGATGTAGCACTGAAGTTCAATTTTTGACATCCCAAAAGTTTTCTTTTACAGGAAATACATGATAATGTAATAAAGTTGTCATTTTAAATGAGCAGTTTATTTAGTAAAACAGTTATTATATTCACTTTAACTTTCCATAGAAAGTTATCCATTCAAAACTTCACATATTCTTATAATTATGTTTTAAACTGACTGGGTTGAGTATTTTTCTAATCTCAGTTAACAATAGAAACAACAGAAATGTCTGGACTCTGTCATCTTCCATCTGTTTCAAAAGAATATCTGTATTTTGGGGTAAATCTGAAGATGGGGCCCTGCTTGAGATTAGTGAGCAATCTTCAATAGAGTGCAGTGTCACAGAGAACTAACTGACCGTATCACTTTCATTCCTCTGTAATGACGTCAGGAGACTTTTCCAGTGAGGCTGGAATCGGGTTCACTCTCAGAAAAACAAAAACACGTTCGATCACTCTATAATACAATACAGCTAAAATAACCCACGTCGCTTTTTTGTTCAGCGACAGATAAAAAGTGCTTAGTCGAAGAGTTGTGCTGCTGTGGCCTTGCCGTCATATTTGCCGCCTTTCCCATCGAATTCTGAAGGCAGGATTTCAGCATCAAACTCTTTGAAGTAGTTTTCCAGCTCATCACCGTGGACGAACACCTTTGAAACACAAAGTCAAAATAATCACTTTCTCATTTCGTCATCTTATTTTCCATAGGTTCTGAGCTACACAATTTACCCTTTCCAACAGTTTGCTCTTCATCAGGGGTTTGACCACATTGTAGGTGGTGGTGAAGTACCAGGGCTGGTGGATAAAGTGCACTGCTTTGAAACGTGCAGGGAATGAATCCTGCCACACACAAGAAAAAGCAAGAATTAAGATGTGGAAAGACAAACATTTATGTGTTACTAATAGATTTATAGACTATGAAGGCTGATATGCCAAATGACTAATCTTCACATGATAGTTTATATGCAAAATGTGTTAAATTTGCACTGCTGTCATTTTGGACTTATACTGACACTTGGTGGCATGGTTGTAGCATTACATACAACATTGCATGCAGCATTACAGTTCATTGTAGAAATGCACTGTTAGCAGTTGGTCCTATTTAATTTATCTCATATTCATTTCTTTGTGATTGTTTATTTATTTATTTTTTTGAAGGTAAATATTACCAAGTGCACCTTTAAGTATAAAAAACTCGTTTCCGTCACTGAATAAAAAATGTAAAAAATGTAATTGCGACTTTTTATCTCACAAATCAGACTTTTTCCTGCTATTGCAAGTTTATATTTCACAATTCTGACTTTTTTTCTCAGAATTGTGTGATATAAACTCGCAATTGCAAGAAATAGTCGCAATTCTGAGAAATAAAGTCAGAATTGCAAGATATAGACTAAAAATTTGACAGTTAACATCTATCATGACTTTTTTCTCAGAATTGCATAATATAAACGCGCAGTTGCGATAAAGTCAATTCTGAAAAATAAACTCAGAATTCTGACTTTTGTCCTCAGAATTGAGTGATCTGAACTTGCAAGTGTGAGAAATAAAGTCAGAATTGCAAGATATAAACTGACTTTTTTTCTCAGAATTTTGAGTTAAAATCCCTCAATTCTGACTTTTTTTCTCAGAATTGCATGACATAAACATGCAGTTGCGATAGTCAATTGTGAAAAATAAACTCAGAATTCTGACTTTTTTCCTCAGAATTGCGCGATATAAACTTGTAATTGTGAGAAATAAAGTCACTTATTTTTCTTGGAATTGCAAGTTTATATCTTGCAATTCTGACTTTTTTTCAGAATTTTGTGACATAAACGCACAGTTCTGACTTTTTCTCAGAATCACGTGATATAAACTCTTTGTTAGAAATAAAGTAAATTCTGAGAAATAAAGTCAGAAATGCAAGATATAAACTCAGAATTTTCTCAGAATTCTGATTTAAACACGCACTTCTGACTTTAAACCCACAATTGCGATAAAAAAAGTCACAATTTTGAGAAATAAAGTCAGAATTGCGAGATATAAAATAAATAAAGTCAGAATTGCAAATTTATATTTCACATTTCAGAATTTTTTTGTAAGGATTCTGTGATATAAATGCACAATTTGGACTTTTTTTCTCAGAATTGCTTAATATACACTTGCAACTGTGAGAAATAAAGTCAGAATTGTGAAAAAGTTTATTTTGACTTTTTTTTTTCTCAGAATGTGTGAGTTAAGTCAGAATTGTGAGATAAAAATGAATTCTGAAAACATCAGTCTTTTTTTCCTTTCAGACTTTATAACTTGCAAGTTTATATCACAATTCTGAGGTGAAAAAGTCAGAATAGAGAATAGAGAGAATTGCGAAACTGTCAATTGTGAGCAAAAAAACATCAAAATTGTGAGATTAAAAGTCGCAGTCAACTTTTTAAATTTGGTGTCAGAAACGGGCTTCCATATTTAAGAACTAAACTCAAACTTAAAAAGAGCTATTTTCCTAACCTGTAACATGTCCACCATTTTCTTCAGCTCTGTGGGCTTGATGCCAGAGGCCTGCTGCATGGTGAAACCCTTAAAGTTTTCAATAATGCAAAACCCGTTGATCTGAGTCTCTTCATTTTCCAGAAGCTTCTCCAGGATCACACAATAGGCTCTGAGGATCTGGAACAAACACAACGTCAGTACATGTATTTGACAATACATGTCAATACATTTAGTTTTTTTAATGCATCCTTGCTGAATAAAACTATGAATTTCTTCAAGAAATGAACCATTTTTGAATGGTATTGTATGATTTTGAGATCCATCTTTTCATGCTGAGGACAACTGAGGGACTCATATGCAACTATTACAGAAGGTTCAAACACTCACTGATGCTCCAGAAAGAAACAATGCATTGAGAGCCAGGGGGTGTAACTGGATGAGGATGTGTACTTTTTTCCTGTTTTGCCTAAAATTTTACATTTAGTACTGCCCTTTCAGACTCTACAGCAGATACTTACATGTTTCCCAGAAGACAAAATAAATAAAATTTACCCTGATCTTCAAATTCAAAAAGTTTTCACCCCTGCCTCTTAATGTATTGTGTTTCTTTCTGAAGCATCAGTGAGCGCTTGAACCTTCTGTAATAGTTGCATATGAGTCCTTTTTATGTGAAATATCTTATTCAGGTCAGAACTAAATAAAAAACAACATGCATTTTGTATGATCCCTCCTATTTTGCAGATTCTGCAAAGTGTATGTAAACTTTTGACCTCAGCTGTACAAACTCACTACAATTTCAGCCTATTATCATTGAAAAGAAAAAACACCTCATCGAAAGTGATCTCCTCATAATCCCAGTTCTCAATGTTGAAAAGCAGCACCACACGGCCGTATTTATCTCTGCTCGACAGGATCCCTGGGTAACCGGCCTCAATGGTGCTGCGCACAGCCTCTGGGGTCAAGTTTTCAAAGAGTTCAGGGTAATCCCGCCTGAAGCGCACGTAACCTAAAGAGACAATAAAACCAATAGTAACGTCTCAGGGTGAGCAGCACCCTGGTGAAAAAAACAGCATATGCTGGTAGGCATGTTTTGATGCTGGGATGCTGGTTAGGTATGTTTTGGTGCTGGTTAAAGCTGGTCCTTTGCTGGTTGATGCTGGTCCTTGACCAGCAACATGACCAACATAAACCAGCAAAGGACCATCTTAAACCAGCACCAAAACATACCTACCAGCATATGCTGTTTTTTTCACCAGGGCAATAGTAAAAAATAAAAACCCTCCAGCAAAGCTATTTACCCTTCATCAGTTCATAGGCCCTGTGTACTTCATATTTCCTGGCACGGATGAACCTCACCAGCACACCATCAGGTTTGTCTCCAAAAGTGTCCTGAACACCTTTAGCAAGGTCGTCTCCAGAACCCGCCTTCTCTTTAATAATACCTCTGAGTTCAGATACGGCTGACACTCGCTTCTCATCCGTCTCATTTAGCTCATCTTTAGCCTACAATTACACCACAATATTAAAAAGTCGAAAAAATACAACATTTGTTTGTAAAGCAAGTTTTTGTCAGTTAGGATGTGCAGTGAAGCATGCTAACATGATAGCAGATGCTACCTTTTTTTTTTTTTTAATCTTGTGCCAGACTTGCCTCAGTGATGCTAGATGGTTGCTAGGATGTTTACTAGAGTATTTGGTCAGTTATTAGTGTGTTTTAGGGGGTCACTATGTAGTTAAAATCTAACAACAGATAAACTTAATTTAGCAAACAGCGCTAATATTGAATTAGCTATATTTACACAGTTAAAATGTGCTGGGTTCAGTCTAATTGTGTATTTTTCTACTTTCTAAAGACTTGCTCACACCTTCTGCACCGTGTGGTCAGGTACTTCTGCGCAGGGTCCGAACACCGGCCCGTGATCTTTGACCGTGAGGTGCTCCAGCTTAGCCCTGAGGGCCTGCTCCTCCTCGGACACCATCCGGAATGTTCCACTCTATAAAAAGTTATGGAGAAAGACTTATGAAAACATCGTAATCCTGAGTTTAAGCAAACAATTTAGTTTAGTAGCCCTTATCAATGGAAGCTAGTGTGGACCGGTGCTAAGCTCACTCACATGAATTGCGTAAAGCCTAGTAAACCCGGTCTGAGACTGGGGATAAGCCGCTAATGTACGTAGCTCTGTCCCTAAACACTAAGAACCGCCTTGTTCTTAAAACATTTGTGAGTGATGGTTTGGAGGAACCTGGGTGAGGTCACATGCTGGGTGACATAACAGGATCTTAAGACTTCACGTTAGTGGGAAATACTGTATTTCGCTAATAGAAAGAGTTGTAAAAGTTTTCTAACATCATTTGGTCAGTAAGCAATGCAACGTTGAATGTGGTTGTACAGTTTAGAAAGACATAAAACATTTTTACTTACAACAACCGCCATTGCTTCAGATGCTCAGTGCAACTTTCTGTGGAAAGAGAGATATTGATCAAACGAAAAATGCTTTCTCTCAAACAAAAAGGCTTTTTATGACATAAAGACGTGGTTTTTCTAAACCATGTGAAATTATACAAGTTAAATGACTTTGTAAAACTTACTATAACAAGTATACAAAGTATTTAAGTCATTTTTTCAGGGGTTTTGAAACATTTTGATGCTTAGGACCCCAAATGATGATGATTCCTCTTACAAGACAGATTTTATGAAATGTTATGTGTATAACACTCAATTATACTGTTTGACAAAGAACACTGAGGTATAATATGATAAAGAAATTAAATAAGTGCCTTTATACTGTCTCTGTACTGAAGGCAAAAAACACTATTAGAGTAATAAAATACTAAAATAATAAACCAATAAAATAAAAAAAGCTAATAAAATACAAACAAATTTTTTTTTTCTTATTTTTAAAGATATTTTCTAATTTTCTAATCAATATTCTTACTAATTAATATGTCTTCTGAGCAGTCTATAGAAAGCATATAGTGAATAATTTTTCAGAAAACAAGACTTAACATCTTCATTTTGCATCTTAAGCAAATGTATCTTGACTTAAGTAAGTTTTAAGTTTTGGTAATAAAATGCCAAAATAATAAAACAAAATACCATAAAAAAAAAAAAAAACCAATAAAATAGTAATAAGGCCAATAAAATGAAATAAAATAAAATAAAATAAAATAAAATGAAATGAAATGAAATGAAATGAAATGAAATAAAAAATAAAATATGTTAACTTTGAGGTATTCTAGTAAAATAATTTTTGTGGACCACCAAAAAAACCCTTTGTGCCCAACTGTGAGTCCCTAAAGTCTAATTTTATGACTTTTGGTTATATAATTGGATTTTTTCTTGCTATATTACTAGTATTTCAGCAGAGTTGTTATGTGATAGTCTCCATTTGTCTAAAATGTTGAGGTGAAAATTGCATCACACTCTTAAAAATTCTTTATTGGCATCAGTGGTTCCATGAAGAACCTTTCAAATGCAGAAAAGGTTCTTTATAGTGGAAAAAGGTGCTTTAGATTTTTAAAATGTTCTTCAAAATAGTTCTTTTAAGAACCGTTCACTGAAAGGTTCTCTGGGGAACCAAAAATGGTTCTTCTATTGCATCACCACAAAAACACCCCTTTGGAGCTGTTATTTTTAAGAGTGCAATTGCAAAAATTGAAAGTGAAAAACAGATTACTTTAATTCAATCTACCTCATTACAACCATCAACACTTTAAAGAACAGACAAATATCCATCATCATCAATATTTTAAAAGAATCCAAAACATAAACACTATACATTATACATGATATAACAAATCCCATGCTCTATCCTAGGAAACGACACTTACCTGACACAACACAGTGCTGCTCAAACCACCAGAACCGAGTGAGGTGAGAAACAGCAGGCTCCAATAAATTTGTAGTGTGACCTGTAATGGATTAACAACGTCATATGGGATTATACAGAGCAGATTTGATGTTAATCAGCGAAAAACATTGAGAAAAGGAGCAAAGAGAACATTGACCAATAGCCTGCAGCCAATAGCATCATGACTCTCATATTTTAATCAAGAGAAACCTTCCCTGACCCCAAACTCATTGCGTGATTAAAAAAAAAAAAACTGGGAAAGAGTGTGTCGGACATACTAGCGGTTAATAATATTAGAGGTTAAATGTGAGGGAGGGGTTTGGCAATGCACTGACCAATAAGATTTGGGTGAAAAATATGTGCTGGCAACGTGAATGGTGTCTGGAAATAGACTTTCCAACACAAAGCCATATTCACATGCCAAGATATAGATGTTGGCATTTTCATTAGAATCAGAAAATTATTCTATGACATGAAATAATGCATCATTGTAACACATCAAACCTTGAATGGTGAGTTTGGGCCATATACATTTCACAAAAATCTCAAGATTTTCGTTGGTTTGCAGCCAGAATTATCGTCATCCACCCTCAAACGTCACTGCAATGTTTCCCGCTGATACACTGATCGGTGGGGTGGCCATAATCCCGTAAAGCAGGATTTAGCCTTTGAATGTGAGGGTCTGTATTACTAAAGCAGTGATTGCAGCACAATGGCCGTCTCTGTGCTACCAGAGCTGCTCAGCGTTTATTTTACATCTGTTGGGTAAAAGCATAGCTGACAGACAGAACATTTGATGATTCATTATTATCCAGGTATATCGTTTCAGCCAAGAATCTTTAGACTATTAAACATTTACAGGACAACTTATAAAACAAACCATTACATCACAATTTCAATCCAACGTTGGTCATTTGCTGCCAAGTTAGAGCTTACCGTAGTCACACTGTAGTCTTTACACACCTATTAAAAACCAAAATACTATTCAAAGTTTTGAAATGGCCATCCTGACAATACAACTATTGTACGAGCAAAAGAGTGAATGCAGTTTCATAAAGGCCATCGAGGTCAAGAGAGGCGCAACATGGGTTGTACTGAAATGTAGGTAGGCTATTTACTGATCATCTAGGTGAAGTTGTAGTTTCAGCTATTCTTTCTTCTGTTCATGCCTTTCTTTCTTCAGTCGTAAAGAAATTATGTTTTTTGAGGAAAACATTTCAGCATTTTTTCTCCATATAATGGACTGATATGGTGCCCCGATTTTGAACTTCCAAATTTGCAGTTTAAATGTGGCTTCGAACGATCCCAAATGCAGTTGTAAACTATCCCAGCCGAGAAAGAAGGGTCTTATCTAGCGAAACAATTGCTTATTTTCATAAAAATAATACAACTTATATACTTTTTAAAGTCAAACGCTCGTCTTGTCTTACTCTGCCTGGATTGTTTTTTTTCCGGTTCATGACAGTTAGGGTATGTCGAAAAACTCCCTTAATTTCGAAATTGTCCTATATCACTGTTTTACCTTTTTTAAGGGTGTTTAATCTTCTTTGCATGTTCACTTTGCAAAGACTGGGTCGGTACTTCCGCAGTGATGTAGGATGATTTTTTTAAATGATTTTTGAAGTTGAGGGAGAAAATACGATTGGAGTTTTTCGACATACACTAACTGTCTTGAGCCAGAATACAGAGTTCAGGCAGAGCAAGACAAGACGAGCATTTGAGATTAAAAAGTATTTAAATTGTATTTTTTTAATGAAATAATAAGACCCTTCTTCCTCGGCTGGGATCATTTAGAACCGCATTTGGGATCATTTGAAGCCGCATTTAAACTGCATTTTGAAAGTTCAAAATCGGGGCACCATATCCGTCCATTATATGGAGAAAAATGCTGAAATTTTTCCCTCAAAAAACATAATTTCTTTACAACTAACAAAAGAAAGACATGAACATCTTGGATGACAAGGGGGTGAGTACATTATATGTGAATCTTTGTTTTGGAAGTGGACTTCTCCTTTAATTATGTGTTCTGAGTTTATCACACCACAAAAAAATGTTTTATTAACCACCCAGCCAAATTTGAATGATCAAAAAGCGCAAGTGCATAAAATAGACCATCAAAATCTTGAAAAAAGAAGCAGTATCCGTCTTATTTTTCAACAAGGAAGCTAGCTAATGAGCAAGACTTCTGGTTCATTAGCCGCTACAGACTGTTGTCACAACATGTCAGCATAAACAATGCCACTGAACCAAACAGAACTCACATATTTTGCTGATTATTGCTGCTGAAAATGGTTAATTGTTGTTATGTTTTGGGCTGTGCTAATTGGTCGGACCGGGAAAAGATTTGGAGTACTATAGACAGCCAAAAGTTATAACAAATTAAGGAGAAGAGTGCAAAAAACTGTCTGAGGAAAAGGTGTTTGTGGTTGGCCAAACTAAACCAGGATTGCCAGGGCAAGAATCTTGACTACATTTGTGTTTCTTCTTATCATTTCTGGTCAGGTAGGTGAAATATTAGGCTAATAGTTTAATGAATACTGCTTGTACGTACAGTCATGGCCAAAAATATCAGCACCCCTGCAATTCTGTCAGAAAATGCAACACTTCTCTCAGAAAATGATTCCAATTGCAAATGTTTTGGTATTTACATGCTTATTGTTTTAGTTTGCACTGCAACAGAACTCAAATTTCATACAGAACTCAAAAATGGACTGGACAAAATTATTGGCACCTTGTCAAAATTGTAAGAAATAATTGCTTTTCAAGCATGTGATGCTCCTGAACATTGTATTTAGACACACATGTGGCAAGTAACAGGTGTGGGCAATATAGTAATCACACTTGCAACCAGTTAAAATGGAGAAAAGTTCACTCAATCTTTGTGTTGTGTGTCACACTGAGTATGGAGAAAAGAAAGAAGTGTAGAGAGTTGTCTGTGGATTTGAGAGAAAAAAATGTGGAAAAACGTGGACAATCTCAAGGCTACAAGTCCATCTCCAGAGATCTTAATGTTCCTGTGTCCACAGTGTGCAATATCATCAAGAGGTTTACAGTCCATGGCATTGTAGCTAACCTCCCTGGACGTGGACGGAAGAGCAAAATTAATGAAAAATTACAACGAAGGATTGGATAAAGAACCCTGATTAACTTACGAACAAATTCAAGCTGATCTGCAAACACAGGGTACAATCTGTTGCCATCTGAATGAAAAGGGACTCTATGGTAGGAGACCCAGGAGGACACAAAGGCATAAACAAGCAAGACTGGAGTTTGACAAAACTGCTGTGACAAAACCACAATCCTTCTGGGAGAACATACTATGGACAGATGAGACAAAAGTAGAGCTTTTTGGTAAAGGACATCATGGCACTGTTCACAGAAAAAGAAATGAGGCCTTGAAAGAAAAGAACACAGTCCCTACAGTCAAACATGGTGGAGGCTCAAAGATGTTTTGGGGTTGGAAAGGAAAGGAAAGGAAAGGAGATGACTTGTGGCCAAGTATGGTGATCGGAATTTGTGCTCTGGGTCTTCCAGCAGGACAATTACCCGAAACACACTTCAAAAAGCACTCAGAAATGGTTACAAACAAAGTGCTGGAGAGTTCTCAAACGGCCAACATTGAGTCCATATCTGAATCCCATAGAACACCTGTGAAGAGATCTCAAAATCTGATCCTTCAAATCTGAATGACCTGGAGCAGTTCGCAAAAGAAGAGTGGTCCAAAATTCCAGTGGAGAGGTGTAAGAAACTCATTCATGGTTACAGGAAGCGAGTTATTTCAGTTATTTAAGGGTGCCAATAATTTTGTCCTGAGCATTTTTTGGATTCTGTGTGGAATTGTATCAGATTTTACTTTTCTTCTCTGTTTTTTTGTGATGTTCCAATGCAAACAAAAATTTTTTAAAAAAAAAAAATAAACATGCAAGTACCAAAACATTTGCAACTGCAAAAATTTTCTGAGAGAAGGGTTGCATTTTCTGACAGAATTGCGAGGGTGCCAATATTTTTGGCCATGACTGTATCTTTACCACCTATTAACTTTAGTTTGTCAAAGTATTGTGCCCTTTCCTGCTTACTAAGTCAATTCTCTTTATGATTTGGCAGCTTCCACAGTTTTTTTCCATGGTTTAGACAGCATAAATCAGCAGTACAACGTATTGAGTAGCACATTTACCATGCAATCAATGGTGTTGTTTAAATCAGAGTATCTCCAATATGGCCACGCATCCAGTTAACTGAACAAACCTTAACCTTAAGAAGAATAACGAAGTGCAGTAAACGGTTTGCACTACCATCAAGTGTGCTCGTAACTAAGATAATACATTAAAATAAAAATTACAGTTCATTTTTATGAACTATCCCTTTCAATGCAGTTACATCTACTATTCAGTGAATTTTCTAGGTTAAATCCAGTCGTTTCAATAGTATCTGGAATTTTTGCAGTAGATTTTGCTCGTGTTCAAATTGGTCGCACAAATTTCATGCTTGATTTGACAGAAATGTGAGAAAAACGCTATATATTAATTATGAATTTGAGAAAAAATTTCCATAATCTTTATTTAAACAATTTTGTATTTAAATATTTCACATGACAGTACTTTCTGGATGAACAGCATTGTCAGTATGACAATATATGAGTGGTTAGCAGCATAATGTGGCATTAAAACATTACACCTTATTAACACTGACCATACAAATGAAAACTCACAATGGAGTTATTCCCTAAAATGCAGTCTGTGTAAATTCAATGACCTGTTATTTACTTTAATATTTAAAATCCATTAATAAACATTATAAATGCTCACAGAGTCAAAGTTTAAGTTATTTAAATAAACTTTTCAAGTGCCTCAAAGTGCAAGTTAAAGTTCTACAACATTTCCATATATTTCCTTATTGACTTAACATGTTCAAACAAGGTTTAAATAGCATTAAACAGCATTTCATTGAGGTTGTCATCATTATCCTGACTCTTGGTCTCATGGGCTGCAGTCCATTATGCTGTCTGGCCAGTACTGGTCCTGCATGTAGTGCTCAAGGTCGTCGCTGTGGTTTAAGGTATGGTCAGTGTTTGAATTCTTGGGCTTTTCCCACTGGTCCTCTACCAGCTTGTACAGGTCCATGGCAGCACGAGCATCCTCGACAGAGCAGTGACCCTTTTTGCCAACCTAAAAGAAATATCCAGTATGTAAACATTAAGAAGTATCTACAGTGAAAATGTATATACACTCAGTTTGATGTTCCAACTCTCATGAAACGATCTCATCTGCTGCACCTGTATGGTCTTACCTGTATGGTCCTATTGAGAAGCGTCTGAGACAGTTTCTTCAACGAGACGGAGCATCTAGTGGAGCCGTTATACAACTCTCGCAGCATTTTACTGGAACAGGTATCCCGAATCATTTGTCGTGGGACGGAAATGTTAAGAACCTGGAAATCATTAAATATGGCATGGCCTACAATAATCTTCCCTGTGAGGATGTTGACAATCTAAAAAAAGCAAGAAGGAGAAGAAAAACAAAAAAGCAGTGTTATTTCAGGGATATTCTAATATACATATAATATAATTTATATTATATTCTAATATTACATAATTTCTATTATACAGTATGCTTAAATGTTTTTTTAAATTACAAACATTTATACAGCTTTTATGGTTTTTAATTTATTGTCTTAACTGTATTAATTGTTATCAAAAGGTAACACTATACAGTATAATATGAAATAAAAAAAATAGAACCACAAAAAAAAGAATAATAGTAAGATATAATGCAACAAATTAGTTTTATTTATAACAGCCAACATTTGATACTGTAAATTATATGAAAGAAAACAAATTAAAAAAAACATTTTTAAAAAGTAAACTTTAAAATACTTAACAAAAAATTATTTTAAAATGTACAATTATATCTATTAAATACAATGTTACTAAACATTTTAGCTTAAACGTTAAATACGTTTATTTTATAAAAAATATATAGTTTTATAATTATAGTATTTAAAATGTGCTATTATTTGTTATTTAATTTAGAATCAATATAAAAATACAATCCATAAAAATCAATATTTTTAAAAAGTAAACTTTACCATACTTAAAAATAGAAGATTTTAAATTTTCAATTTATACATATTCCCTAAAATAAAGTCTGGGTAAATTCAGAAACCTGTTATTAACTTTAATATTTAAAATTCCTTAACATTATCAACTTTAACAGTCAAAGTTTAATAAAATAAACTTAAATATTTCTAAAAAGTAAACTTTACCACACTTTAAAAATTCTAATTCTTAAAATATACAATAATTAACTTACATTAATCAATTAATACAAATTCAGCATAAATTATATTAAATAATATTCCGTAAAAACAAAACAAAACAAACAAACAAACAAAAACATTTATATATACAGTAGTAACATTCAGGTATATTTATAGCAATAGCTAAAAATACATTGGGTCAAAATTATCGATTTTTCTTTTAAGCCAAAAATCATTAGGATATTAAGTAAAGTTGTTTTATTATAATATTTCATAAATTTCTCACGATAACATATCATCTAACCATATCAAACCTTAGCTTTTTTTTTAGTAATATGCATGGCTAAGAACTTCATTTGGACAATCAGACCCTCAGACTTTCAAATAGTTGTATCTTAACCAAATATTGTCCAAACCATACATCAATGGAAAGCTTTCAAATATAAATATAAATATAAATCTCAAATATAAATTTCTCAAAAATAAATCTAAAAATTGGCCCTTATACATACACACACACATATAAAGAATATTTTGACTGGACAGTGAAAATATTGGCAAGGCAAGTATACATCTGAACTACTAAAAAAAGCAAATCAAATAAAAGCACATGAACACAAGCTTGCATATACAGTGCAGTTCCATATAGTGCCTCCTCACCTCATTCTGAGCGTCTTCAAAAGCCTCTGCCTGTTCTAGATGATGTTTCCTAATGCCACTCCATCTGGTGCGGTAGTTTGTGACTGGATGCAGAGGTAATATATATTTATCATACAAAACACTCCCATCATAATTTACTATACTGCAGCGTGCCACTTCATTACGCTTTCCGCCAGGTCCAGTCCCAACCATTTCACAGTCCATAGCTACAATCCTAGAGTGGTCTATTCCCACACATGGCGAACTCCTGCCACTACAGGGAGGGCTGGATTCCGACGAAAAGCCACTATCCACCTCCCAGCTGTCAGTGAGAGGTAATGCAACCATAGCCTCATCTCTCAGTGATTGAGCGGTTATTCTGGGCCTTTTGAATTGCACATGATTTGCCTGTTCAGATACAGAATCTGAAACATCGTGATGTTCAACACACTCCGTCTTGTTTTCCAAAAACTCATCTAACTTTCTTTTCATTCCTCTTTTCAGTTCAAATGACACTTCATGGAATCCAGTTCTGGATTTACTCCGTTTATTCTTTTTTCTTCGTCTTTTAGCATTATGACAAATAGTGCTTGCTTCTTTGTTGGTGCCTGACAAGATATTTTGATCCACACAATTGCTGGAAGAGTATCCCCAAGATGAAGTAGACATTATGTCACCATGTAGTTTTACAGCTGTCAAAAAAGAAGATACTTATTCATTCAAACATCAAGTTACAGTATCCTAACTGACAAATAAAACCCAAGGTGGAATACGAAAGAATTAAAACAGCTGGCAAGTTACTAAGTTAAGATATATGAACATTATTAACTCTACATTTGACTATATAACTAATTCATCTAAGGAAAGATGATCTTAAAACGGTAGTTATTTACTGCTATAACGCTATATTTAAGTCGTAATCGTGATCATTCGGTATAGTAGCTTAGCACTAACTAGCTAGCCATTTAGCCAAGAAACAATAACGTATTATGCCGCGTTTTACACTTAATAACAATACTAGCCCTAAACAATATTACACTGCAAATTATTCGAACAAAAAGGCTTAATACTTCGGTAATTTACACAGTAGTTCATACCTCTGCGTACACGTGGATCCGGGTGAGAAGCAGGGCTGCGAGAGCATGCCTTGACAAGACCCAAATCCAGCGATTTGATTGGCCAATTCGTTTCTACAGTCTTGCACTCTGATTGGTCAAAACAAATGCCAGTGCAGCAGAGCTCCTCCCCTATTGGTCCTTAAAGCGTTCGTTGAAAATATTGATTGTTTTGTTGTGGAAATCGATGTGTGGACTGCGGAATTACGATAGAGAGCGTTTTTATCAATGGAAGTCAACTGGATTAGTACGCTAAATAAACTGCTAATGAATAAACGACAATAATACCAAATATCAATACAATCTGAAGGAATTTGACAGCTAGCAAGATACTAAGTTCAGAAACATAGGCTTTATATTTGACTACTAGATACAGAATTCATCAAAAAGTTTTTTATTTGTCTATATTAATGTGATATTGTAATGAATTTGAGCATTGAGAACAACGTTTTAAGTATTCAATTATGATCTTGATATGCTGTGTTTTGTGTCTGAATCGTCTTTAACATTTTGCTTGTTTCTTTTATTCCCAGATAACATGTTCAAGAGGGAAATCAAGGCATATTTTTTCCCTCTGAGATGATGACAACAATAAATGGTGGTAAATGGAAACATCAAAATACCTGACTGTATGACCTGTATGACTTTTTTTCTTCAATAGGAAGCAAAAAGAACAATTACAGCCTGAATAAAATACTGGTTGCTCTTCTTACAGTTGACTAACGTTTACATACACATCTCTTTTTAAAATTTCCTATTTTAGTATGGAGTAAATTGGTATTGATATTCTATTGTAACAGCAAAATGAATGACAAACATCCTGAGGTACCTGTAATCATGCTGCAAAGTCAATAAAACAATAAAACAATACACCTTGCAGAATCTGCAAAATGTTAATTTTTATACCGAAATAATAGAAAGAGGATTTTTTTTTAATACTGCTCTGAATAAAATACTTCACACACTGTAAAAGAGAAAATAATAGTTGAATATATAAAAATGACCCTGTTAAAAAGTTTACATACAATTGATTCTTAATACTGTGTTGTTACCTAAATAATCCACAGCTGTGTGTGTGTGTGGTTTTTTTTTTCCCTTGTTTGTCCTGAACAGTTAAACTGCCTGTTGTCTTCAGAAAAATCCTTCAGGTCCCACAAATTCTTTGGTTTTTCAACATTTTTGTCTATTTGAACCCTTTCCAACAATGACTGTATGATTTTGAGATCCATCTTTCCACAATGAGGACAACTGAGGTACTCATATGGAACTATTACGGATGGTTAAAATGGTTTAAATGCTCACTGATGCTTCAGAAGGAAAAAACAATGCATTAAGAGCCTGTGAAAACTTATTGAATTTGTAGATCAGGGTAAATTTAACTTATTTTGTCTTCTTGAAAACATGTAAGAATCTTCCGTAGCTTTTGAAGAGCAGTACTAAAAGAAAAACGATATTTAGGCAAAATAAGAAGAATGTACACGTCTTCATTCTGTTCAGAAGTTTACACTTTCAGGCTCTTAATGCATTGTTTTTTCTTGTGAAGCATCAGTGAGCATTTGAACCTTTTGTAGTAGTTGCATACGAGTCCCTCAGTTGTCCTCAGTGTGAAAAGATGGATCTCAAAATCATACAGTCATTGCTGGAAAGGGTTCAAATACACAAAAATGCTACAAAAAACCTAAGAAAACAGCTGTGGATCATTCAGGTAACAACACAGTATTAAGAATCAAGTGTATGTAAACTTTCAAACAGGGTCATTTTTATAAATTCAGCTATTATTTTGTTTTGTGGACTATATGTAAATGTCTTTTATGTGAAATATCTTATTCAGGTCAGCACTAAATAATAAATAACATGCATTTTGTATGATCCCTCTTATTTTGGTAAAAAAACTAACATTTTGTAAATTTTGCAAGGTGTATGTAAACTTTTGACTTTAACTGTATATACTGTGGATCTCACATGATATACAATTCAAGGAAATATTATTTTCTGATTTATAGAGTTGTTTGCTGCTTATAAAGCTTATTTGTTAGAGAGCAAAAGGTGGACAACTTAGCTCCTGAGCAAAAGTCACATGACAGATAGTAAATAACAGTATAACGTTCACTTTTATTTTCTTTCAGATACAATGAACAGGATCTGGAGCTTTTTAGCTTTAAAAAACAAAAAAAAAATCATAAACTATTCTTCAAAAGCTGCAGAAAGAAAGTCATACAGGTTGGACGGATCATCACGAAGTTGCCTGTATATCATCAGTCATGTATATCCCCACTAGATGGCCTTGTCCTTCTACAAACCACAGCTGTTCACTTACACTGATTGGATGGACATAGGCCAACCTCCTGAAATCACTACTAATCCTCTTAGTGACAACAAAACTCTTACTCGCCCAATCCGCTGCGTCTCTCCAGTGTGCCCACCCTTTTCTCCTCTCTCCATCTCCCCTCCCCACGCTTATGAACCCACTGTGTGGAGAGATTGTAATCCAAGTGGATTACACTGTAAATTGGGTGATGGAGGATTGGATGCTCTGGAAGTGAATCTCAGCTGCAGCAGTGTGTTTGTGTTTGCTTGATTTATATATTATAACCGGGATTATTTCATGCCAAGAACATGGAACTTTGGAGAACATCTTTCAGGTGTGATGTTGTGCAGATGATGTGATGGAGAACATCTTCAAACACTGATATCATGTTCACCTGAGTTCAACACGAAGAACGAAGAACCTAATGATAACATTAAGTGGATTACTTGGATTATCGGTATCATCCTGAATATGAGAAGCGCTGATTACTCCATGCAGCTCAGTGAGAGTTTGAGAAGTTTCTGGAAGATCTGAGTATGATCAGGAGTTCGCTAACGTGGATCACCAGGCCCTTCAAGAACTTTTGGATGTGTGAGTTCAGTTGATGAGGAGCTCAGAAGGGTCGTAATAGACGTTCAAAACTAGGCCAACATGAATGGAAGTGAGAGCAATGGACGTTGGGTTTTAGTCGTCCTACTGGAGTAGTGGATTCTCAGGACCTTCTTCTCAAGGATAGATGTCAGCATCATGTATAACATCAGAGGGTCTTCTTGGGTCACGTTCTTCATGGTCTACACAGGCTGGCTGTGTATCTTTACACATGCTCAAATGAAGATTCCACCTGAGACGTAAGATTCACCTTCATTTCAGATGTTTAGCACCTTAATTTTGTCAAAAACTGCCTTTGTTTGACGTGTTCCCAGGTGAAAATTACTGTTGATGATGTTTTGGTTTCTGCGTGTTACTATTCTGTTTTATTCAACCATGGTTTTGCTAGATGCATGTAAGACCAGACAGACTATTTCAGGGTCTAATTTGCACTGTGGCGTCTTCAGTTCCGTGCACATTAGAAATTCAAATGAGACAGGAAGAGGAATTGCTCTGAGAGTTGTGTGAGCATTTTTAGTAATTCCCTGATTCCCCGAGTTTGTTGAGGTGTAAAATTCAGTTCTCATGAGGCTTGGAAGTCATTCAGTGCAATAGCAGATGGCAGACACTATTCGACATACGTAAGCGGCAGTGAAAATATTTTAAGATGGAGACGTGAAGATAATTTGGTGATATGTTTCCCTCATTAATTACTAATACAGAAAACAATATATATATATATATATATATATAACAATAAATATAAACAAAATAGTTAAATAATTACAAAAAAAACCTAATGCTTTTTTAAAGGGACAGTTCACCCAAAAATGAAAATTCTGTCATCATTTACTCACTTTAATGCTGTTCCAAACCTGATTTTCTGACAATATTTTAAAGAATTTTTGGTAACCAAACCAAAATTGTAAAAAAATCTCAAAATATCTTCTTTTATGTTTCACCAGATAAGATAGCCATACATGTTTGGAACAACATAAGGGTGAATTTAAATTTTTTGGTGAACTATTTTTTTTATTTAAATTCTGACTGGACCTATGAAAACAAACAAACTGAAACCATGTCAGATTTGTTTGTTCTGTGAACTTCTTTGGTTATTTCTTCTGGACATTGTCCACTAGCAGGTTAATATTCTGGCTTGAAGTGGTACTGTCAGCAGATACACTCACTCATACCATTAATAATGCCTTCTGGATACCAGCCAGAGACACAAGCTAGTTCACAGATGGTCATACAGGCCAGGTCCTGTGGACACACAGGAATATCACAGGCTTTGAGCCCTTCCCTGAGTGCCACTAACATTATTCTCATGCATCATAATTTGACTTTCATTATTTGTACTAGACTAGCTCAGCTTGTAAGACCAAGCATATTTCATAGCTGTGTGAGTGCATCTGTGTTTTAGGGATTTATTGCTAAAAACAGTTTTATCTTGGCCTTAATCCCTATATTTATTTTTAGATTTGGAGATTTATATAACTACAACAATTCAAGGACAAATTGTTCTGTTGCAGCACTAGTCCACTTTAAAAAACTCACCAAGGCTGCATTTGAAAAATGCAGTAAAAACAGTAATATTGTGAAATATTTTTACAAATACAAAGAACGTTAAAAATGTTTTCTGTTATAATATATTTTAAAATGTAATTTATTCCTGTGATGGAATAGAAAATTCGAAAGAACAGCATTTAAAATAGAAATCATTAAAAGGATACTGTCACTTTTGATCAATTTAATGTCTCCTTGCTGAATAAAAGTAATAATATCTTACTGAAGTAAAATCTTACTGAGGCTGTATATATAATATACTGTATAACATGGTATATTTATGCTTAAATCTTGCTTACACAGGGAAAAATATCTGTCTTCTTCCTTGTCTGTCAACTTATTTTTAACTTACCGAGGATTTCCCTTGCTGTAATAGTTTCAGCGTCCTCAACATTGCCAAACTATTAACATAATTCCTCAGCCTCCCTGATGATCCCAGACTCCTTCAGGTCAATCGAGATGCTTCAACAAATGACTGTTGACAGACTCAGTTCAACATTAAGACAGCCTGACCTAGAGCTCACCTCTTATTATGACAAAATGCTGACAAGGCTTTTTATATGACCAAAACAATGTTTCATTTATTATTTTGTGCATTGTACATCAAGAATGTATAGTATATTTGTGGTCTTTATATTATTTACAGTGACCTCATATGTACCTTTGATGATTGTTTGTGTTTGGATTGGCTTTCGCTTGTCTGCATTCACTGTCAATAGTCAGAGATCAATAGATTACTTGGAATCCTATCAAGTGATTATGGGCCACCTGCAAACTAAGACAGCTATCTATATTTAAAGACTGGGAATAAAAACTTTTAAGCGTAAAACTTTTTTAATGTAAACTTTTGAAAATAATATATGAAGTTTATCTGGGTAAATTCAGACATTCAGATTTGGGGTCGACCGATATGTGTTTTTCTGGGCTGACGCCGATACCGATTATTACAGCTCAATTAGACCATAACCGATATTTTGAACCGATACGTGTCTGGTGTAAGAAATAAAATTAATGTCAAAATTAGGAATAACAAGGGCTCTGACAAAAACTTTGCTTAAATGCTTTTAAATTATTTTATCGGCAAACTTTTGAAAATTAAAATTATCGGCATTTTGAAAATGACCGATACCGATAACCATGAAAATGCTTAATATAGGTTATAGATAATTGGCCAGGCCAATAATCGGTCAACCCCTAATTCAACCCCTAAAAGATAAAATCTTTGCCGTTTATGCTTTTTTCAATAACTCCTGATAAACATCACACAGTTTGTGCTGATTGACTTTTTTTCATTTTAGGGTTCAAAAATGGGCCATCACCATTTCAGAGCAAATCAATGCAATTGCATCAAAATATTCAGGAGCTGCGCTATTACAAAAGGTAAATATCAATAAAAATGTAAAGCTGCCTTGTCATGATGCTTTATTTTTTGGATATTCACTCAGGAAAATGGTTTGCACATATTCCTAATAAAATTTCTCCAGAAATGCTAAAACGGTTCTCTTTTTATGTCTAGAAACTCAAAGATGTTGAGCCCATCATCAGAATAGAGGACGTGGATGGAGCACGAATAGTGCTGGACTTTGCAGAGGAAATTGAAAGAATGCTTGGCAGCAAGATGAAGTCTGTGAAGGTCAGTGTAAAGCGCTTATTATTTTTTAAATTATGTCTAGGCCTTACTGGTGTTATTGTATAAGGAGCTTTGGTTTTAACTTAAAAAATGCATTAAAATAATGCTGTTCATTTTGTCATCAGAGGCTCGCAGACACAGCTGAGGACGCTGACCTTTATCATGAATATAATGCATCTCTACGGGTAATAAAATTTGCGATTTGGTTTTTAAACTTGTTTGTAAAAATTATGCAATAAATGTCATGCACTAAAAGGTTAGTTCATCCAACCTCATGTCATTAATTACTCACCCTCATGTCGTTTCAAACCCGTAAGATCTTCGTTCATCTTTGGAACTCAAATTAAGATATTTTTGATGAAATCCGATAGCTTTCTAACCCTGCATAGACAACAATGCAACTGACACATTCAAGGCCCAGAAAGGTAGTAAGGACATCTTTAAAATAGTCCATGTGACATCAGTGGTTCAGCCTGCTTCAGCAGAACCACACGCATGCATGGAAAGGGAAGAAATGCTTGAATGAAGTTGTTATTTTTGTTTTCTTTGTGCACAAAAAGTATTCTCGTCGCTTCATAAAATTACGGTTGAACCACTGATGTCACATGGACTTTTTTAACAATGTCCTTACTACCTTTCTGATGCTTGAACGTGGTAGTTGCGTTGCTGTCTGTGCAGGGTCAGAAAGCTCTCGGATTTCATCAAAAATATCTCAGTTTGTGTCCTGAAGATGAACAAAGGTCTTACAGGTTTGGAACGACATGAGGGTGATGACAGAATTTTCACTTTTGGGCGAAAATTCAAACTCAATTATAGTTCATTAAAATAATATATTAAATTATGTCATTTAAATGCAAATATTGTATTTTTTATTTTTGTCAGTTTGACTACTTTAATTCATTATTGGTGAATACTATGGATGAAGAGGGAAATTTCATTGAACTTGGAGGCGAATTTCCATTGGAAGAGAATGAACATTTCAACAAGCTTTCAGTCAACACTTTAATGAGTGACATCCAAGTTCCCACTAATGTCTACAACAAAGGTATGATAGCAATAATGAAAATCTCTATGGACTTCAAGTCTTTAGTCAGTATATATGTGACCCTAGACCGCAAAACCAGCCATAAGGGTCATTTGAAATGAATAAATAAGCTTTCCATTTATGTATGGTTTGTTAGGATAGGACAGTATTTAGCCAAGATACAGCTGACTGGTTTTGTGGTCCAGGGTCACATTTAAAGCTTCACTTGATGGCAATTACTTCTGATTTGTGTGCTTAATTTATAAGGGTTGCGTTTTCATGGTGAATTAATTAAAAACTTCAAAATTTAAAGTCAAGTCACCTTTATTTATATAGCACTTTTAACAATACAGATTGTGTCAAAGCAGCTTTACAGTGTTTTTTAGTATTCATCATCCTTTCCTATCAAAATGCTTGCTACGGATGTGAAAATGCAGAAAATCAAACCTGATCCGAACTTTTTTATGACGGACAAAAGTTTTGAAGGCAGTGTGTAAACGTGATTGACAGATAATTACCACCTCTGTTTTCGCAAAATTTAGCAGTTAGAAATTAATCATCATCCAGTTTTTTTTATACCAACCATGCATTCTGTTTTCAAATTCGTGTTTCGCCGGGCTGTGAAGAAATATAGAGCTGAGTATCATCAGCATAACAGCGAAAGCTAACATCATGTTTCCTGATGATATCTCCCAAGGGTAACGTGTAAAGTGTAAAAAGTAATGACCCTAGTACTGAGCCTTGAGGTTCTCCATACTGTAATTGTGATCGATATGATACCTCTTCATTCACTGCTACGAATTGATGGTGGTCAGATAAGTACAATTTGAACCATGCCAATGCACTTCCAATAATGGCAACATAATTTTCTAGTCTATTCAAGAGAATGTTGTGGTCGACAGTACTAATAGTGTGATACAACCATTATCAGATGATAAGAGCAGGTCATTTGTAACTCTATCGAGAGCAATCTCAGTACTATGATACAGTCTAAATCCTGCCTGGAAATCCTCACAGATGCCATTTTTCTCTAAGAAGTAACATCATTGTGAAGATGCTACCTTTTCTAGTATCTTTGGCAGAAAAACGAGATTCGAGATTGGTCTGTAATTAATTAATTCGGTGGGGTCAAGTTGTGTTGTTATTAAGAGGCTTAATAACAGCCAGTTTGAATGTTTTGGGGACATATCCTTTCAGTCCCCATTTTGTACAAAATGGAACATTTAAACATTTAAACTTTTAAAAAAATATTATGCGTTTTTATTTGCAGATCCAAACATTCTTAATGGAGTGTACATGTCAGAAGCCTTGAATGATGTCTTCATCAGTAACTTCCAGAAGGATCCCACGCTCACCTGGCAATATTTCGGCAGCTCAACTGGCTTCTTCAGACTTTATCCAGGTTTGAACAATTCTGTTTCATGAACATTGTTTAGTGTTGCTTAGTCCTTGAAAAAATAAACCTGGATTGTCTTAAAGGTATAATTCATGTCGTTCCAAACACCGATCGTTCATCTTCAGAACACAAATTAAAATATTTTTGATGAAAATCAAAAGCTTTTTGACCCTGCATAGACAGCAATGACAAAATGACAGAATTTTCAATTTTGGGTGAACTATCCCTTTAAATCTGCATTCTAACACTGTGTCTACACCGGACATGATCAGACAAAATACAGTAGAAACAGTTATAGTCATTGATGCTGTCTACACTGGAATCCAGTGCCAGGACACGCGACCTGGGTGGGGCTTGTATGATTCTCAAGGGGGGCTTTTTCAATTTTAATTGAAAGAATTATTGCCACGTTCCTTAAACACCAGTGCTTTAACAAACTCACTAACATCAGTGTGTATTTAACAAATGTATTTTTTACTAGTAATTAACTAAAGTGGAGTGGGTCAAATAGAATCTGAGGTGGTACAAATCAGGTCGGAGCGGTACCCCTCGGTTGAAATCGCATTTGCGTTTAAAATCGTATTCCAGAGGTGAAGGGGTCGGTCCTTCAGATAATTGCAGGGGGGGCTTCAGGGCGTCAAAGCCCCTGCCTAACGCCGGGCCTGCACTGGATGCAGCGCAATACGACAAATCCCCGACTGCTACCACATTCTATTTATTTGTGCTCACACAAAGTTCAAATGATTTGCAACGGTTGCTTTGTCGCGTCCAGTGTTGAAACGGTGTTATAGTAAAGATATTTAGTTTTGCTTGTCTTTGTACTTTTCAGGAATTAAATGGACCCCTGATTCCAACGGCGTAGTTTCTTTCGACTGCAGAAACAGAAATTGGTAAGAAAAAGTAATGCATTTCACCTAAAACCCAAATAGTGTTTGTTATCCTGCAGGTCTAAGTTCTTGGTGATGTTGATTCATTCATATGAAATAAAAATTTATGCCAGTTGACTTGGATTCAGCCAGGTCTTTTGCTGACCCAGTGTGCAGTGCAGGATAATCTGTGTGGATGCCACCCAAATGTCTGCTTGTGACTATGGTAGCGCAGCCAGTTAGGCCCTGATCCCACCAAAAGACTTTAATCTCATTCTTAAGTGGTTAGCAGCTCAACGGCCAGGTTAGTAGGACTGACACAGGCTCCATATGTGACTGTTTATACAGAGGCAACTGATTGCAATGAATCTGAATAAACACCAGTACAAAAACACTGTAATTTTGACAGGAGACACTACTGGATTTACATCACTGGTGTTAAGTTTTTACTTTGTGGACATTTGCTTTTTTGTTTACTTTTGCAGGCCTAAATAGGACTGAGAAAATTATACCGTATTTCTATGTTTCAGTCTTTTGGCCATATTTGAGATACCATACAATTGGATATGTATGTGTTTGCACTGAAATGGCTTAAAATGTTGATTTTTTTTAAAACACCATAATTTCAACCTCATTGTAAAAACAAACAAACAAATGAAAACGTATTGACAATTTTCTGCGAGGACATTATCCAGTAATTTTACAGAAATTTCCATTAAACCTAAAACACAACACAATAAAGTAAAAATACGAAATACATGTAAAGCACCTGTTAAAAAAAAGCAATACAGAAATTCTTTCATATTAATATAGTGCATTGTTCCCTAATTTATGGATTTTTTTTTAGGAGTGCAAGGCATTTTTGCCAGAGGCATGTTTAATGTTACACCAAAAAACAAACAAACAAAAAAAAAACAGTACTATGTAAATGTTTAACTAAAACAGTAAAAATCTAGTTATATATAAATAATTAGAAATAGTCATATAATTTTTGGACTAAATGAACACAATATTAAAATAACATTTATAATTTAATTATATTTATTTTATATATATTTTTTAGTTTTATTTTCATATTTTTTATTTTTTATACAAACAA
Organism: Labeo rohita; assembly: GCF_022985175.1. Lineage (NCBI taxonomy): Eukaryota > Metazoa > Chordata > Actinopteri > Cypriniformes > Cyprinidae > Labeo > Labeo rohita. The sequence continues at coordinate 14,019,502 of NC_066893.1, forward strand.
ATATATTACATATATTAATATATTTTTACTAAATGTTTAATGTCACACCAAAAAAATGTCAAAAAAGTACTGCTTTAGAAATGTAAAAATGTACAGTTTGAGTAAAAATGTTTTAGTCAAATGTTTGTTTAACTAAAACAGTAAAAATCTAGTTAAAATAATAAAACTATTAGAAATATGCATATTTTTATTTAACTAAATAAACATATTAATTATGTAATTATATTCTATTTATTATATAAATATTTATTTTTTGTTTTTATTTTTATACAAAAATATTATTAAAAAGCAATAATTACCTACATTTCATAAATTACTACTAGATTTTTACCAAATGTTTAATGTAAAAAAATACTGTTTTAAAAATGTAAAATATACTGTTTTAGTAAAAATGTTTTAGCCAAATGTTTGATGTTTAATTAAAACAGTACAAATCTAGTTAAAAATAATAAAACTCTTTAATAATAAGACACATTATTTTTTTCACTAAATGAACACAATATTAAAATTATATTTAAAATGTAATTATATTTTTTTATTTTATAAATAATTATTTTTTGTTCTTATGTTTATATATTTTTAATTTTTATACAAAAAATTATTAAAAATAAATAATTACCTACTTTACATATGTAACGCGGCCATAGATGGAGACGTAGGCGGGGGATCCATGCGCGGTCTTCCACTCGTCCCCTGCTCGAATCCTGATCAGGTTGTACGCCGAGCGTAAGTCCAGCTTGGTGAAGATCCGGGCGGATCGTAGCTGTTCCAAAGCTGATGGTACGAGGGGCAGAGGGTACCGGTACTTGACGGTGATCTCGTTCAGGCCGCGGTAGTCAATACAGGGGCGGAGCCCCCCGTCCTTTTTCTTCACAAAGAAGAAACCTGCCGAGGCGGGCGAGGTCGATGGTGCGATGAATCCCTTGGCCAGTTCCTCCTGGATGTAAGAGTTCATGGCCTCGGACTCGGCCCGGGACAGGGGAAATACCCGCCCGCGGGGTGGTGACGTTCCTGGGACGAGATCGATGGCGCAGTCCCCGGGTCTATGAGGCGGCAGGCGGGCAGCCTTAGTGCGGCTGAAGGCTTCAAGCAGGTCAGAGTAATCCGAGGGGATTGTGTTGGAGGTGTTGTCAGGAGGTGGAGATGCTCGTGGAGGGACGACAGTGCTCAGACAGTGCTCTTGACAGTAAGGTGACCAGTGGGTGATCGTGCGAGCGGTCCAGGAGACGGAGGGACCATGTTGGTTGAGCCAGGGGTAGCCCAGGATGACGGGTGTCTGTGGTGAGGTGATGACGAAGAATCGTATGGTTTCCCGGTGTGAAGGCTCGATCTGCAGATGGATGTCGTCGGTGGTGAATTGAATCCTTCCGGATCCTAGTGGTCGCCCGTCGAGGGCGGCCACTGCCACATGAGGAGAGCAAGAGAGAAGAGGTAGATTATTAGATTTCACGAAGCCAGCATCAATAAAGTTTCCAGCCGCGCCAGAGTCAATCAAGGCGGTGGTATCCACACTGGTATCGTTGAACGTGAGCTTTATTGGGAGGTGACAACAGTTCGTAGGAGTTTTAAGGGGACTCACCGAAGGAGATGGACGGGGAGGTCGAGTAGGGCAGTTAGCCCGAATGTGGCCGGCCAGTCCGCAGTAAAGGCAAAGGTTGCCACGCAGCCGTCTCTCCCTTTCCTCCTGGGTTAGCTTAGTGGCCCCTAGCTGCATGGGTTCTGGGGCGGGCTCGCCGGTGAGGGTTCAAATCAAATCAAATCAAATTTTATTTATATAGCGCCAACAACCAAAAAGGTGCCCAGGGCGCTTTCCAGGAGAAAAACAAGACTCACAGTAGACCACAATAAATAGAAACACCAATGTACATAAAACAGCAATCGAGTCAGTGACTATGTATCGAAAGCTTGTCTAAAAAGATGTGTCTTCAACTGTGATTTAAAAACACACAAATCAGTGTTGTTTCGAAGCTGTTCCGGAAGTGCGTTCCACAGCTTTGGGCCCTGGATGGCAAATGACCGGCCTCCAAACTTTTTGTAATTAAACTTCGGCATTACCAGCGCGGTGTGTTCAGAGGAGCGCAGAGTTCTGGCTGGTTGATAGACCATTACCAACTCCGCGAGGTAGACAGGGGCCAGACCATTAATGGCCTTGAACACAAACATCAGGATCTTAAACTCCACCCTGAACCGCACTGGGAGCCAGTGGAGAGAGCGGAGGACTGGACTGATGTGAGAGCGTTTAGAAGTATTGGAGAGGAGACGTGCTGCAGCGTTTTGTACCAATTGAAGCCGATTGAGGAGTGACTGATTAAGTCCAGTATAGAGGGCATTACAGTAGTCAATCCGTGAGCTGATGAAGGCATGGACAGCCTTTTCAAGGTCAGCTCGGGACAGGAATGGTTTGACCTTACTGAGGAGCCTTAGCTGGTAAAAGCTTGCCTTCACGACTGCACTTATCTGTTTTCCAAAAATCATACCACTGTCAAAAATAACACCCAAGTTGCGCACTGCCGGAGCAAATTGAGGTGTTAGAGGACCAAAACTGGGGGAACTGTTGAGTGAGTCCGGGGTGAACAGGATATACTCAGTCTTTCCTTCATTCAAGTGAAGGAAATTCTGGGAAAGCCATTGTCTGATGTTGCGAATGCAGTTATGGAGAGGGTCCAGTGCAGAACGGTTACTCAGAACCATGGGGAGGTAGATCTGAAGGTCGTCTGCATAAAAGTGAAAACGGACATTGTAATTAGAGATGAGTTGACCAAGTGGCAGCATATAGAGCGAGAACAAAATAGGACCAAGAATGGATCCTTGAGGGACACCAGATAACAGAGGGGCGGGTGAGGAGAAGAACTCATTAAGCATAACTGAAAAGGTTCTGTTTGTGAGATATGATGAAAACCATCTGAGAACCATGCCCTGCAGTCCGACAATGTGTTGAAGTCGGGAGATGAGGACGTCATGATCCACGGTGTCAAATGCAGCGGTCAGGTCTAGTAACACCAAAACCACAGAGCTTTTACAATCCAGGGCTCCAAGAATGTCATTATGAACCCTAAGTAATGCAGATTCCGTGCTATGCCTAGACCTGAAACCAGACTGAAATTTATCAGCAATAGCGTGCAGTTGAAGATGAGACTGAAGCTGGGAGACAACGAGCTTCTCCATCAGCTTAGACAGGAATGGCAGATGAGATATAGGGCGGAAGTTGGACAGTATGGAAGGATCGAGGTTGGGTTTCTTTAGCAGCGGTCGAACAATGGCATGCTTGAGAGCAGTGGGAACAGTGCCCAAACTAAGACAACTGTTTATAAAGGAGACAAGGCAAGGGCCCACGATGTCAATAGCCTCCTTCATAATCCTAGCAGGAACAGCGTCTAGAGGGCAGATGGTAGCCTTCAACTCATGGACAGCTTTTTTGAGGTCCATAAGGGTAACTGTCTCAAAGTTCTCCAGCACACATTGCGCCGCTTGTGAGGGTATGACAACAGCAGGGACTTGTGTGATAGCTTGCCTAACAGACAAAACCTTGTCTAAAAAGTACTGTTTGAATGCGCTACAGGTGTCTTCAGATACATCATTCAAACCAACAAACACCGGATTTATCACAGAGTTAATAGTGCTGAACAGAATTCCAGGGCGATGGCTATTGCTGTTGATGAGATTTGAGAGGTACTGGCCTTTAGCTTCTTTCACTGCTCTCTGATAGGTGGACAAACTGTCTCTGAACATCTCCAGTGACACCTGCAGCCTATCCTTCTTCCATTTACACTCAGCCTGTCTACACCGATGCCTAAGGGCCCGAGTTGTATCATTGAGCCAGGGGTCTGATGGGCTTTTGGTACCCATTACCTTGTAGGGGGCAACAGAATCCATAATCTGGGAGCAAATGGTGTGAAAGGAGGAGAGGAAAAGGTCAGGACACAAAGGTGATGCCAAGTCAGCAGCAGAACAGAGATCAGAAGCAGTAAAGGCAGCAACAAAATCATCAACTGTAGAAGAAGTAATGATTCGCCGACGTTGGGGGGCAGTGGATGTGGGTGCAGGTGGAGCAGCACGTATGTCAAACCGTATGAGAGAGTGATCAGATACGGGAAAATCCAAAACCTCACAGATTGACACTGTCACCCCATGTGAAATGATAAGATCAAGGGTGTGACCTAACCTATGAGTTGGGCAGGAAATGGACTGGGTCAGGTCCAGTGAGTGGAGAAGTGCCTTAAAATCATTAGCAGATTTATCAGAGGGGCAACAAACATGAATGTTAAAGTCACCACAAATTAGGATGTTGTCAAACTTTGGCATGAACTCTGACAGAAACTCTGAAAAATCATTTAAGAAGTCCTTGTTTAATTTGGGCGGCCGGTAAATTATTACACATAAAATAGGACAGGGCAGTGTGAGTACAAATGCTTGTAACTCAAAGCTGGAGAACCCTCTAGTGGACAGCTGGCGACACTTCAATGACTGTCTGAATATGGTAGCTATCCCCCCGCCCCTACCCGTTTGTCGCGGAGTGTTTAAGTAAAAATAGCCAAAGGGGAGAAGTTCCGAAAAAGCACTGTCATCACCTGGACAGAGCCAGGTTTCAGTGAGGAAAAACAAATCCAAATTATGAGAGGTGATGGCATCATTGAGGACAAATGTTTTGTTATTGAGCGATCTGGTGTTACAAAGTGCCATACGGAACGAAGTCGAGTTGACAGGCGGCGATGTCACGCGAGGAATTGGACGGAGATTTCCTTGGACGCAGCACCGGGTGGATGTTTTTCCGCGGCGGGGACACGGAGATAAAACACCGGTGTCAGGGCCAACCAGCCGAAGCCACCGGTAACATTCCCGCGATCTTCCCGCACTGCCAAGCTCCAGTCGATCTCCACACCTCAGCGGCGAAGAATCCAGGCAAGTCCTCAGCCTGACATGTAACCCGCCTCTCCGACCGCGTCTTCTGCGGCGCTTTTTTGCCTGATAGCAGACAGACAGGGTGTCTCAGAGGAGGAGGAATTGATGTCAACAGTGGCGGTGGTAGTTTGAAAGACTCAGCGTTTAGGAGCCCAGTTGATGCAAAACGCAATTCCAGCAGCGTAGTCCGATCATAAACTATAGCCGGTGAAACGACAGCTAAAACAAACAATAAAAAACAGAGTAGCAAGTGGCACGCCAAACACAGCGGCGCCATCTTTGCCAGGGTTGACCTGAATACGGGTTGGAATGGTCGAACCGGCTTGCGAGACCTCATGAGGTTGTCTACTCTGATGGAGAGTTCAATGTACTGGTCCAAGGTAAGATCCTCATCCCGACAGGCCAGTTCCATCTGCAGGTCCGGGTGGAGGCCCTTGCGATAGTGGAGTTTCAACGGACCGTCGTTCCATCCACTCTGAGCGGCCAAGGTCCGAAAACTCAACGCGTAGTCCGCGGCGGTCCCTCTGCCCTGTCTCAAAGCCATGATCTGCTCGCCAGCATCTCCACTTTCCGTGCAGGGTTGGAAAACCTTCTTAAATTCCTGCAGGAAGTAAGCAAAAGACGAAAAGTGGGACGGTCCAGGCGCCAGACCGGCGTGGCCCACTCCAACGCTCGCCCGGAGAGAAGCGACGTGACAAAGGAGATCTTACACTCGTCGGTGGGGTAAAGATGCGGTTGCTGGTTGACAAATAACGAACATTGCAGAAGGAAGCCCTTACACTTGGTAGCAGTACCATCAAACTTCTCTGGAAAAGCTAGTCGCGGACCCGAAGTAACAGGCTGGGCACTCGGGGGGGGAGAAGCGGGCGGCGCCGCTGCCTGAAAGCCCTGCAGGGCTCTTACCAGCTGATCTGTGAGATCCGTGAGGCGATCCAACTGCCGTTCGTGTGCGAGCAGCCTTGAGGCCTGTGCGGATAACTCCGTCGTGAGGTGAAGCACGGTGGTTGATTCAGCTGGTGGCGCGTCCGTAGAAGACGCAGTCGCTGGATCCGTGGGCGGCGAAGTTTTCTGTAACGCGGCCATAGATGGAGACGTAGGCGGGGGATCCATGTGCGACGTGACTTTATTGTAGGCGAAGTCAAACAGGCGAGGGTCAAACAATAACAATCGGGAAGAGAGCAGGTGATCCAATACAACAACGTAAATCCAGGCAAAAGGTCAGGGGCAGGCAGCAAGAATCGTAAGGAGAATACACAGTCCAATCGGCAACGGGAAATCAACAAATGTAAAGGAAAAAACGCTCAGGATTGTTAGTATGCACTAGCCAAAACTTCGCGAGGAAGCCGCCGGCGCGGCGGCCTAAAATGGCCGACCGAGCGGAAGTGACCCGGGCGACCCGGAACCGGAAGGCGGGGTCCCAGGTACGGGATGATGGGGAATGTAGTTAAAAGTCCGGGGATGGCTCCCGCTGACGGCGACTAGAGGGAGCCACAGAGACCGCCGTGGTAACAACATAAATGACTCTATTTTTACTAAATGTTTAATGTCACTTAATTTAAAAAAAATTTGGATTTAAAAATGTAAAAATTTACTGTTGTAGCTAAAATGTTTTAGTCAAATATTTAATGTTTAACTAAAACAGTAAAAATCTAGTTAAAAACAATAAAACTATTTGAAATTGGCATATTATTTTTTCACTAAATGAACACAATATTAATATTACATTTAAAATGTAATTATATTTATTTTATATTAATTTTTATTTATATACAAAAAAATATTACTAAAAAGCAATAATTACCTACATTACTATATTTTTAAATTATCTAAAATAAATGCATTAAATGGCATGCGAGGACCTCTTTTAACCTTGTTGAGCCATTATTTAAACTCTTTGATTAACCAGTCAGATTTTTGAATCAGTGAAACAGACACTTTGAACTGATTCACGCTAGTGATGGGAAGTTCGGATCATTTTACCGACTCGGACCTTTGAGTCTTGTTCAGGAAAATGAACGAATCTTTTTTCGAGTCATTTCGTTAATTTCGTTCATTTTAGCAAAATATAATTCAAATGTTACTTCCCTAACACATCTACTGCTTACACAAACGTTGATCACACTACAAACAAGACAAAACTATAATGCAATTAGAAACAGAAAAGATTACTTCAGTGTTTACTTGGGTCTTTAGTCTATGATTAGCTCACCTCACCTCTTATCTGACAAGTTTTCGGGTTTGAGTCATTCGTTCATCACGTGACAGCCCCATAAGATGGGGCATAACGAATGACTTCAAAATTGTGAATTTTTGATATAATGCCCAGTCCTAGACCTAAATTGGTTACTTTTATAATAACTTATCAGTCAATATTACTATAAAGCGTTTAGCATAGCCCTCCATACCCTGATCTAAAAGTGTCCTGGGCCATCTTCTAAGAAAATCCTCTCTCTCTGTCACAGGTATATCCAGGCTGCCACCTCTCCTAAGGACATTGTGATTGTAGTTGATGTCAGCGGCAGCATGAAGGGTCTGAAAATGACCATTGCCAAACACACCATCAACACCATCCTGGACACGCTCGGGGAAAATGACTTTGTCAATGTTATTGCAGTAAGAGCACACTTTGTTTTCCACTTAGCAGCACTTTATTGTTTGAACAGCATGGTGAAATATGTTTTCGTGCGTCCTTTCTTTAGTACACTGATTACGTCCGCTACGTGGAGCCCTGTTTTAAGGGAACGTTGGTACAGGCAGACTTGGACAACCGCGAGGTAAGTCGATTATCCACTTCACTTGAGCCTGAGGAACTAAGCCAATGATTCCAATCGGCACTGCAGGATACCGGCTTTCTACCTTTCCCTCATATGCACTCACGTACACCTCATACACATTTTCACACATAGTTTTCCTTTTAGAGCCTCTTTTTCTTTTACGTCTCTGAATTATTATTTAAGTCTGTAAATTTATTTTGAATTGTTTACTGTTTTAATTTAATTTAATTTAATTTAATTTAATTTGAGTTAATTTAATTAAAAACTAAATATATTTGTAAAAATTATGACTGATTTCAAACAAATTTTCTGAAGACTACTACTGCTACTGGATAGAAAAACAATTTGGTAGTCCCAAACTCACCCCATTAAAATAATACAAAACTATAAAGTAAATAAATAAAATGTAAGAAAATATAAATAAATATAGCAAAATAAAATATTAAAACATTGTAACAAATTAAAAATATACAATTCAAAAATCATCCAAAAATAAAATAAAAAATTAAATTAAATAAACACATCTTGAGCCAGTGTTGCAATTTTGGGCTGGTTTTGTTGGAATCACAGAGCCACGATTTTTAGACTTTTCAACATTTGTAAGATTTACTTATAATTGATTATAGAGAAAATATAAGTAAATAAATAAATAAACTAATAAGATAGAAGAAAATATATGAACATATGGGAAAATAAAAATAGGATATAAATAAAATAAAAACATTGGAACAAATGAAAAAATATAATAAAAATTACCAAAAAAAAGTTAAAAAAAAAAAAAGAGTTAAACTTTTTTGGAAAATCAACATTTGGAAGATTTACATATAGTTGGGTTGGTTACTTGTAGAGGAAAAAATAAAATAAAATAACATATATAAAAATAGGATATAAATAAAATAAAAACATTATAACAAATTTAACAATATAATAAAAACCATCTAAAAAAATCACATGTAAATGTTTGCTGGTGTGTTGCTTTTGATGGAACCACAGAGTTAATATTTTTAGACTTTTTTGTAAAATCAACATTTGAAAGATTTTCTTATAGTTGGTTATAGTAATTTATAGAGAAAATATAAATAAAATAATAAAATAAATAAATAAAATATAAGAAAGTATATTAACATATATACAAATAAAAAATAGGATATAAATAAAATAAAAACAACGAATGAAAAAATCTAAAAAAAATTATTTAAAAAAAAAAAGTAAAAAAGACTCTTCTGGAAAATCAGCTTTTGAAAGATTTACTTGATTTACTTATAGTTGGTTATAGTTACTTGTAGAGAAAATATAAATATAAATATATATATATATATATATATAAATAAAAAATAGGATATAAATAAAATAACAAATTTAAAAATATAATGTACAACATCTACAAACATGTAAATGTAAATGTTTGCTGCTGTGTTGCTTTTGATGGAATTATTATTTTTAGACATTTTTGGAAAATCAAGATTTGAAAGATTTTCTTATTGTTGGTTATAGTTACTTATAAAGAAAATATAAATAAAATAAATAATTAAATAAATAAATAAAAGCAAAATAAATAACATATAAAAAATTAAAAATAGGATATAAATAAAATAAAAACATTAGAACAAACTTAACAATATAATAAAACTCACCTAAAAAACACACCTAAATGTTTGCTCTGGGGTCACGTTTTTTTGGGAACTCAACGTAGTGGCTTACTTATAGTTGGTTATAGTTACTTGCAGAGAAAATATACATAATTATAAATAATAATAAAAAAATAGAAATAGAAAATTGTAAAATAAAATAAATATTAACATTTTAGCAAGTTTAGAAATATAAAATATTCATTAAGATTTAAAAATCTTAAAATCATACACTTCTTGAGCCAGCGTTGCAGTGCCGGGTTGGTTTTGATCCGCAAAGTTAATATTTTCAGACTTTTTTGGAAAATTAACATTTGAAAGATTTACTTATAGTTGGTTATAGTTATAATAAATAACATATACAAAAATAAGAAATAGGATATAAATAAAAACAAATTCAAAAAATGTTGCTGTTTTTCAGAAACACTAGGCTGTAGCTGTGACACTAGGCCCATCCACATTCTGCTGTCGCTTTCAGTCATGTGACGGACTAGCGACTGGGTGATTTGATCTAATGTGCAGCTCTTTTGCTTGTCATAAATCAGAGAGCAAGTAGGGACGTACTCTAATCTCTGGAATTATAGAGTGATCGGATAGTGAAAATAACTGAAGGCAGCACGTTTCATCTTTCACATCACTCTCATAATACTGTTTTATCAGTTTTATAAATGCAAATGGAATAGGCCACATATTTACATCACTTATAATGCCATGAATTGGTTCATCTCTATATACCTAGAAATTAAGGATGACGTTAAACGTACAGGACAGTTGGACAGGTCTGTGCAGCCACAGACTGGTACTTAATACAGGGCGATGGGTCAGCAGAGCTTGTAATGATATTTCAGGTCTAAGTCACTCAGCATCTGCTCAATGCGTTGACACAGATCCTCTAAGAAATACTCAGAAAGACAGGAGCACCGTGACATCTCTGTCCCGCCTGCTCAGACGGTCAACTTGATCCTGAGTCGTGTCCCATTTTTGTTCATCGTGTAACTGCGCTTCAAAAGACACGAAAAAGAGTATATTGAGAATGATGTATCTAAGTCTGAACCCATGTATTGTCACTGCTCAACCGTTATCTGAGCATCAAAAGACATGCAAGTTTGTGAAAATAATGTTTTAATATGGTATTTCAAGCAGTACAATTTGATAATTAATTAAATAAATAATTAAATTAATGAATCAATATAATAATTAAATACTTTTTTATTTTTCTTCTGTTTTATACTATTTATGTCTGTGTTATTTTAGAATTGTTTATATATTACTATAGCATTTATTAATATTTTGAAGTTTTATTTAATTTTTTAAAATCTAATATTAATTTTGAAAAAGTGAAATTATCAAACACTTCATGCAATGGTGGAACCACAGAGTTAACGTTTTTAGACTTTTTTGGAAAATCAGCATATGAAAAAATGACTTGGTTATTATATATATATAAAATATAAGAAAAAAACATGTTTATTAAAAATAGAATATAAATAAAATAAAAACATTATAACAAATTTAAAAATATAATAAAAATCATCTAAAAAATCACAAATGTGTGCTCAGCGATTATCTGGGCTGCAACAGAAAAGTTTGCGAAGATCATGTTTTAATGATGTATTTCAAGCAATGCAATTTTATAATTAAATAAATAATACAACTATTAATTCAATATAATAATTAAATAAAAATTAAATGTAAAAAAAATAACTAAAAAAATACGGTTTTGTCAATACCATTTTATTTTATTTTATTATTTTCAGTTTAAAGGAAAAATCTCCTTTTTCCTCTACTGTTTTATACAATTTTATATTTTCTTTATTTTTCGTTTCTTTTTTTTATTATATTGTACCTGAGAAAAAATAAATAACATAAAATGTAAAAAATAGAGTATAAATAAAATAAAAACATTATAAAAAATTTAAAAACATAATAAAATCATCTAAAAAATCACAAATGTTTGCTTAGTTATTATCTGGGCAGTAAAAGACATGCAAGTTTGTGAAGATTATGTTTTAATGAGGTATTTCAAGCAAAAAATTTTATAATTAAATAAATAATAAAATTAATTAATAAATATAATAATTAAATTCAAATATTTTTGTATTTTTTCAGTTTTTACCTGTCGGTACCATTTTATTTTTTATTTATTTTGTAAAGAATTAAAAAAAAAAATTGCCTTTTCTTCTCCTGTTTTATACAATGTAATTATTTTATTCTTATATTTTATTTATTTTATTATTTTATTTATATTTTCTCTGTAAGTAACTATAACCAACTAAATCTTTCAAATTGATTTGAAGTCTAAAAACTGTAACTCTGTGGTTCCATCACTGCATGAATTGTGTTTGTGTTTTTTAAGAATTAATTATATACTATTATAGTGTTTATTAATATTTTGAAGTAGCTTTTATTTTTATTTTATTTTACGTTTTTTAATTTTAAGCTTTTTTATCTGCTACATATTTTTTCAGCTTCATTTCAAGTAAAGAACAACACTAATTTAGGAAAAGCAAATATTTTGGGCCATTTTCCTTTGATAAAATCTTTATCTTTCTGGTTTTATTGATATATTTTCATTTTTTTCCCCACCCCATCTCTCTTTTCAGCATTTCAAGCTGCTTGTTGAAGATCTCCACGTGAAAGGAGAGGCTAAAGTAAAAAAAGCCATGAAGGAGTCGTTCCGCATCCTGGCTGACGTCAGTATCATTCACACACATATACAAAACTATACATACGGTGCCAACCGTCTGCACGCCCTCCATGTTTCTCTTCCTGTCTCCTAGGCCAGAGCAAATGGTCAGGGCAGCCTATGTAACCAAGCAATTATGCTGATCACAGACGGAGCCATGGAAGATTTCCAGTCAGTGTTTGAAGAGTTCAACTGGCCTGACAAGAAGGTAACACACAATCTGCTCGCTCAACAGGGAACGGAGAGGATAACACGTGACGTACTATAAAATCTGCATACTGCTCTGTTAAACTGTTGGAGAACCTTCTGGAAAGAAAATGTGTAGTTTTTCTTTCATAAACAGATAATGAGAGTTGATTGACCATGAATGTATTCATATATTTCCTCAACAAAATGTAATGATTTTAGGTACGGGTTTTCACTTACCTAATTGGCAGAGATATGACCTTCTCAGAAAACGTCAAATGGATTGCCTGCAACAATAAGGGTATGTAATCAGCCAATAATAAATATGTAATCATTTACTCTCCCTTGTGTGCTTCCAAACCTGTGTTTAGGCGTTCAAGCGCGTAGCGCTGAAACCGTATTGTAATTGTTAGAATGGTCATGGATCAGCGATCTCCATGTAAAACTGGTCACGCAGACCAAACCGTAAGTTGTAGAGACTTGAAACTTGGAGGGATGGTAGTACTCACACTGCCTACAACATGACCAAGGCTCACCCCAATCGGCCTGACAGGGGTGCTACAACGAACAAAAGTACGAAATTGCTTATAACTCCTAAACCGTCAGTCACAGACTCAAGTATCTTATGTCGTTGAACCTATAACTTCTGAACTGAATCAGATCTGTTTGAAACTCAGAACACTTATGTAAGACCTCAATCTGAGGTCACAGGGCAAAAACCAGGGAGCTTAGCCACTTGGTGGCGCTATAAGAGGGGGAAAACCCATAAAAATGGCTGTAAATGTGCAACCATTTGTTCTTTCAATGTGCACGGTCTTGGTCCAAAGTGCCACAAGGGTCTGTAAGGACATTTGTGTATCGCAAAAAACATGACCGCCATTGGCTGACAAATTTTGAGCACCCGTTACGTAAGGTTAATGGAGGCCGATCGGAACAAAACTCAGTGGGCCTATTTGACTCACGGCCCCAAAGGTCTGAGAGACATTTGAAAGAAATCGGTCACTGGGGCGCAATATCGCATTTTTCAAGGGCGTAAACAGTTGTACACACGGTTTTTCACACATCCACGCAATATTCATATCATATATTAGAACTCCTCATTCTGAACAACTTTCCCTCTAGAACCCCTGCTGTCAGTCAAATCATTTGTTAAATGATTGAGAAGATGTAAAAAAAAAAAAAACTAGTTTTGCCAATTAGTCCTAGGTTTATTTTGGCTCTTTTTGGGGAAAAACACTGCAGTACAGTTCTCTGGACTCTCTAGGTCAATAATTATCAAAAAAAAAGTTGAAATTTACCCTTTGGGAGGCTATAATGGGGTCGTTTAGAAAATGGGCCGGTCCAAATTTACCCAAAATCCTATAAAGCCCAAATGAAAACTCAAAACTTCAAAAAACCTGCTGAACACATGAGACAGGTGATTCTGAACAAGCGTGCTTAAGGAGGTCGGACCACAGCTGGCACTATAATAGTTAAAAAGGACTGTTTTTCTATGATAAATGACCTGGATTTGGCAAAAATGCTTTTTTTAATCATTGATTTAGGTTGGTACAGCCTTGCTAAATAATATGTAATATCTTTTTCCTTTTACACTTAAATGCCTTAAGCACTTGAACCCCCAGTAATCGGTGCTTGCAGCTATATTTTTTCTTGCTTCTCTAAAGCAAAAGATTGAACCATTCACCCTTCATAAAAGGACGCAGAGGTACCATAAAAGTGAAAAATGACTTGTGCTGTATTTCAAGTGTTCTGAAGCCTTATAGTTTTTGTGAGGAACAGAAATTTAAGTCAATAATCTTCCCCTTCCAGTGAGCCTTTAACCGCTACAACTGGATCATCAAAATAGGGAGTCGAACTCAAGAAATAGATCAATTTGATTCACTAATGAAACATTCAGATTGGATCATTCATAAAATATAATACATAAACATAAAATAAACCCTTATTCATTTTCTGAGGTGAAGATTTTCGCATTTAATTGTAGTCTGCATCTCACACAAAGCTATCTTACCACTGTAGAAGATAGTAAATAAAGTCATGGACCACTTTTATGTTACTTTTATTGTGCTTTTGTGTTTTTTGGAAGCTTGAAAGCTCCAGTTTACTGAGCTCTTTATGGCATCTATTCACAACAGGAAAATATGCAGTAATCTTATGCTAGTATTGTATATTTACAGGTTACTATACTCACATCTCAACACTGGCTGACGTACAGGAGAATGTCATGGAGTATCTTCATGTTCTCAGTCGACCGATGGTCATCAACCATGACCATGACATCATATGGACCGAGGCTTATATGGACAGTGTGGTGAGTGTGGGATTATACCATTCTGAACATCTGATAATACAGAATTCACATTTCATAAATTCATTTCCAACACTCATTTCCAACTGTGCTTGTTTGATTTCAAAGCATTTTAATGTGATTTTGTTGTGCTGTTTACTCATATGTAACTGTTTCTGTACTAATGTGATTCTTTTCCGTTCATCGCCATAATCTTCTCTATCACACAGCTTCCTAACACCAAGGAGGTAACTCTTAGAAACAGTAAAACACATGCCAGTGTACTTTAGGATGTGTAGATAGAAGACTTTAGATATTTAGCCTGTGCTCGGAGTGTGATGTAGTTGTTATCCGGTCAGCATACCAAGACTTCTTGGTTTAGGACTCCCCCTGCTGTTTATCATCATTTATCACATTTGTGCTGGACATTTGATGACCTGGAGCTTTCACATGAAATGTAGTTTTCAGTCCATTTTACTGCTATAATTTGATGTATTACTAAGCTAAACATGAAGTTTATTTTATTCCTCTGGAATTGTTTTGATCATAAAATGTGGGAATGATGAGACCAAGAACATGCATTTGGAGAGTAAATAGGTTTTTCATTTCATGTTGACTTTAGCACATTAGATATTAAATTTTTCAAATATCTCCTGTAGCTGTTCAAAAGCAAAGCTCACAGTCTTCTGCTCATGACGTCAGTGGCCATGCCAGTGTTCAGTAAGAAGAAAGAAACACTTTCACATGGCATTCTGCTGGGAGTGGTGGGAACTGACGTCCCCCTGCTGGAGGTCATGAAACTTGCCCCGAGATATAAGGTAAAAAAAGTATAAGGTAAAAAAAGAAATCACTGCCAACTTCAGGTTGAAGCATTTTTCAGAATATATTTATACCACAAATTAGCAGACACACATATAAATATGAACATAAATATATAAATATGGAACATATACATGGTATATTTTGCATTAATATAGCATATTTTCAGACCATAAAATATTTTAGAGTTTTATATTAAATATATATTGTGTAAGTATTTGCATTATTTTTGTTACTTTTGTACACATTTACATTCAAATTCTCAATAGCATAAAGTATTTCAAATTTTAAAAATACTGCAATATATATTTTAAAATAAATCATCTTAAATGAAAGGCAGTTTAACAAATGCTACTATGAAGTATAAATATTTTACAATTTAAAGGAATAGTTCACCCAAAAATGAAAATTCTCTCAATAATTACTCACCCTTATTTCGTTCCAAACCAGTAAGACCTTAATTCATCTTCAGAACACAAATTAAGATATTTTTGATGAAATCTGAGAGCTTTCCAAAAGTATTCTGGTAGCTCAATTTTAATGATGCCCTTACTACCTTTCTGGGCCTTGAACGTGGTAGTTGCGTTTCTGTCTATACAGGGTCAGAAAGCTCTCGGATTTCATCAATATTATCTTAATTTGTGTTGTGAAGATGAATTAAGGTCTTACCAGGGTTTGTACAAGGTGCTTAAAGTGCTTAAAATACTTAAATTTGTACTTGAAACTTAACTTGCTGAGATTTTAGCTGACTGTCATCACCACCGTGTGCATATAGCGAACTGAGTCATTTACACTGGAACCTCTCTGATTGTTTGAAACTCGTGACTTTGATCATTGATATCAAGCGATCAGAATGGAGCATGGATCGTGAAGCGATTCACTAGCAAAAACCAGATCAAATTAAAAGAGCCATTCATTTTCGAATTTAAACATAGCCTGTTACAATTTTAAAAAGCACAGTGATGGGTGTGACAGAGCTTTTCGAAACTCAGAATCTGTTAAACCATTGCATCATAAAATGATTCACTGTTTCGAAGCGCTCCAGTCTGATCACGTATTTCCAAACATTTGTTTCAGATCAGGACTTTAAATTGCGTATCACAAAACATTTGTTTCAGAATCATTTGATTTAGATTTGGACTTTGGAGTGCAGATTGCAAATCATTTGATTTAGATCGGAACTTCAGAGCAGATTTGCAAATCTTTTGCTTTATTTGATTTAGATCGGGACTTCGGTGCGGGTTTGCACATCAGGATTTTGCTAACCCTTTTTCTTAAACAGTAGAAAACATCAAACCATTAAGGCAGTACAGTTATAAAAACAAAACAAGGAAAAAAGGTATAAAGTATACACAAATACATATCCCTTAAAAAAAGTAACCGTGGTTTTACTATAGTAAAAGTGTAGTATACTTTAATAATTTAGTAATACATTGCATGTGCATGCATCACTTTATTTTTTGCCATTTTTTATTAGTATATTTTTATCTATTTCTCTTTTTTTTTTTTTTGAATTTGAAGTAGAAGACATAAGTGAGATCTCTGATTGAAGTCCTTGAAAATCAAAGAAGTAGTGCATGAAAAGTCCTTAAAAGTCCTGAAATGTTATTTTACAAGATCTTTACGAACGCTGTCTTACGGTTTGGAACTACACAAGTAATTAATGACAGAATCTTTATTTTTTGGTTAACTATCCCTTTATTTTAATACATAACGGTATAAATAATCAAACGTTATTGCACAGATGTCAATTTACCTTATTTTAATTTTATAGCTTGGGGCACATGGTTACGCCTTCCTCATCACAAACAATGGATACATCCTGGCACATCCTGATTTAAGACCACTGGTGAGTCCATCTGAATCTTCTTACTGTCTCAATCACTCAAACATCTGCTCCTCTAGATAGACTATAGTCCATATAATAGAGTGATATTGATTTGTCATCCCTCTTGCTGGTTTTTCTCTATTTTTGTAACAGTATAGTGATGGGAAGAAGTTGAAACCCAAGCCCAACTACAACAGTGTGGATCTGTCAGAGGCTGAGTGGGAGGACACTGAGGACAGTGTGAGTTCTCCACATACAGTATATACACTTACTTCCTGTAAGTATGCCCATGGTTTTAAGGGTCAGAAAAATCCTAATGATGTCCTTCCCTGTCTGTGCAGTTAAGAACAGCCATGGTGAAGGGAGAAACTGGTACTCTGACTTTAGATGTGAGAGCAGCTGTGGATAAAGGGGTGAGTGTGTTATTGCATCAGCCATCTTTTTTTTTGTTATAATATTAAACGACTCGTTTTGGGTGAATCATACAAAGTCCTTACAAGAATGTGTCCTTTTAAGCACATTTGCCTATATATTCTCATTACATATTGCATTATATATATATAATCTATGTTCTTGATCGATTTTGTGAGATATATCCTTTAAATATAGGGATATTGAGCAATAACCAATAACTTAAATCTGCCTTTTTGACTGTATTTTTCATTTTATTCCCCAGAAAAGGCCTATGTTCCTCAAAAATGATTATTTCTACACAACCATCAATGAAACTCCATTTAGGTTTGATATGCTTCCTACTTACTTAAAATAAAATATCTCCTTTATAACCACTGTGTTGAAATAGCTTATTGAAAAACATTTTATTGTAGAGGATTTTACCCTTCTCTTTAGATATTTTCTGTAACAATGTCTTCAGTTGACCTTCATAGGATGTCTTTAATGCATATTTATGATGTGCTTTCAGCTTTGGGATGGTGCTCACAAGAGGTCATGGGCAGTACATGTTCTTTGGGAATGTTTCTGTGGAGGAGGGTGAGTTTACTGTATGATTAATAGCTCATGTGGTACACAGGTGGTGAAAATGAGACAGTAACCTTCAGTTAGAGTACAAGTTTTTTTAAAAAAGGAAATGAATACTTTTATTCACCAAGGACATATTGTTCAAAAGAGAAAATAAAAATATATATAATGTTCTATTTCAAAAAAAACATCCTGAAAAAATGGGTCAAGGTTTCCACAAAAATATTATGCAGAACGCTTGTTTTCAACATTAAAAATAACAATAATAATGTTTTTTGAGCAGCAAATCAGCATATTAGAATGATTTATAGGATCATGTGACATTGAAGACTGGAGTAATGAAAACAAAGATATTTTAAGTTGTAATGTTTCACAATTGGTGGGCAGAACAATCTTGTATGAATTGATGTCAATATCAATATAAAATATGGAAATATTTATATTTCACTCTTTGTTTAAATAATTATAGATCTCAGATTTAATCATTTATATTTTTATGGTTATATTTTTTCTGTTTATGACTGATAATCTGAGTCTGCGACTTGATTAAATTGATACATTATCCACCTTTTTTCCCATAAGAGCGGGCACAGCCATTTGTAAATTTTATGGGTTTGGCTTCCGGCCGCATCCACGTCCAGCTATTTTTATTCTCGTTTTGCTGCTTGATTTTGCAAATTGGTGTGTCTTACCATAATATTTTAATGTATTATCTTAATTATGAACACACTAGCTTGTAGTGCAATCAGTTTTACCGTAGCCAAAATGAATGCTCTTACAGAAGTTTCCTTCATATACCAAAATGATTTAAAGGAGTAGTTCACTTCCAGAACAAAAATGTACAGATAATGTACTCACCCTGTTGTAATCCAAGATGTTCGTGTCTTTCTTTCTTCAGTCATAAAGAAGTTATGTTTTTTGAAGAAAACATTTCAATTATCAAACAGTTATCAAATAATTATCTCCATATAGTGGACTTTAATGATGTCTGCGAGTTTGAACGTCCAAAATGCAGTTTCAAAGCAGCTTTAAAGGGCTCTAAACAATCCCAGCAGAGGAAGAAGGGTCTTATCTAGCAAAACGATTAGTCATTTTCTAAAAATAAAAAAATTATATACTTTTTAACCTCAAATGCTCATCTTGTCTAGCTCTGTGATGCACATGCGTACTCTGTGTAATACGGGTCAATACAGTTAGGGCATGTCGGAAAATTCTCATCTCATTTTTTCCTCCAACTTCAAAATCGTCCTACATCACTGTTTTACCTTTTTTGTAAAGGGCGTTTGACCTTCTTAGCATGTTCACTTTGTAAACACTGAGTTGGTACTTCTGCACCAATATAGGATGATTTTGAAGTTGGAGGAGAAAATGAGATGGGAGTTTTTCGACATACCCTAACTCTATTGACCCGGATTACACAGAGTATGCATGTGCATCGCAGAGCTAGACAAGACGAGCATTTGAGGTTAAAAAGTATATACATTTTTATTTTTTTTAGAAAATGACAGATCGTTTTGCTAGATAAGACCCTACTTCCTCGGCTGGGAATGTTTAGAGCCCATTGAAGCTGCATTTAAACTGCATTTTGGACGTTCAAACTCACAGGCACCATTGAAGTCCACTACATGGAGATAATTCCAGAAATGTTTTCCTCAAAAAAACATAATTTCTCGACTGAAATAAAAATGCAATAAAAAGCTGAACAAACACCCATTTAAGAAATTGTCAACACACACTGAAAAGTATTTATCTGCGTTATTACCAGATAATGAGCTGCCTCATAGCTACTCACCACTTTCTGCTTTATTTAGGTCTTCATGACCTTCAGCAGCCAGACCTCACTATAGCAAATGAATGGTAAGTACTGTCGATTTGAGCTGAAAATATATGAAAACTGAACAGGCCGACATATTCTTCTGAACACTGGCAGGACAAAAGGTCCCTAAAATCTTTATCTTGCTTCGTCTTTGGTTTACCTACTCAGGACGTACTGTGAAACAGATATTGACCCACATCACCGTAAGCTCAGTCAGCTCCAGGCTGTGGTCCGATACCTGACTGGGAAAGAGCCAGACTTGGAGTGTGAGTTTTCCTCAACTGTATTTACATCTTACAGCATTTTCTATGCCGATGACACATGCTGTAAACAAGAAGTTATGTTAATCCTCTGATTTTAACATGTTTATTATACTATGGCTAATTTGGCTAATGGTTACAACACTGTTTAACACATTTTATCATGTTCAAAGGCACACAGTTTATTTAAAAAATAACCGTATGCTGTTTTTAAAGTAAAGGTTTTATTGTTGCATCAGGTGACGAGATACTTCTTCAGCAAGTTCTGTTCGATGCAGTGGTAACAGCACCACTGGAGGCCTACTGGACAGCGCTAACGCTAACCGCCCCCGGGTAAGAGGCTTTTTTTAATCTCTGTATGCTGTGCATTAAGCACCAACACAAAGACAGACTTTTATGTGTGTCACTCTTTTATTTTGAAGAACATTTTGGGGAAAAAAAGAGTGAGTGTTTATAGTCATTCTTTCTTTGCCCTTATCTCCATATAGTGTAGATGAAGGCATGGAGTCGGCTTTCCTGGGAACCCGCTCTGGGCTCATGCGTGTGATCAGATATGCAGGAACTGAGAAACGTGTTGGAAAGTGAGTGAAAAAATATATATATATACTACCAGTCAAAAGTTTTTGATTTTTCTGAAGGATCATGTGACTGGAGTAATGATGCTAAAAAAATTTAACTTTGAAATCACAGGAATAAATTACATTTTAAAATATATTCAAATATAAAAGTTATTTTAAATAGTGAAAAAAAATATTTTACTGTTTTTGCTGTACTTTCAAATAAATGCAGGCTTGGTGAGCAGAAGAGACTTCTTTGAAAAACATTAAAAATCTTACTGTTCAAAAACTTTTGACTGGTAGTGTATGTATGACAAAGTTTACCAGAAATATTTTTAATTAAGATTAATTACAATTTGTATGATTAATTTAACTGCATGTATATATAATGAATATTAGTCACTGAACACTGATCACTGAACTAGCTAAAATACATTTTTAGCATGATTTGAGATAAAGAACAAACATTTGATAACATTTTCAGATTTTATTTTCTGAAATATGCTAGTGAAACAATAAGAAACTGAGAGATTTTGGTCTTTCTCCAAAGGAAGTTCTTGACCCTAGTGGACAAAGAGAACCTCTTCACAGTGGACCACTTTCCAATTTGGTATCGCCTGGCAGCTGAGAACAAACCTGGTCAATTCTTCTTCTATGTCCCACATGATGATATAAACAAAGGTGCTTAAATACTCGTTGTGAAATGGATTTGTCGCAATGTCACTGTTAACATGTGTTTTATCAGTTACAGTATCCTATGACCTCTGTCCAACAGGGAAGAACACCTTTGTGGCGGTAACATCTGTGACAGTTACCGAAGGGAAAAGAACAGCTGTTGCTGGAGGTAAGAGGTCTGCCATTGTTTGTGTGCTCAAATCTGGTTTTACATTCACCATATAATTTTGTGATCATTCAGCACATTAATAATTATACAAAATGGAGTGGGATGCATTAGTTTGGGACCATATTAGAATTTTGTGGGCTGATATTAAATATTTAATTGTTTAAAAACACTAATAACTGAATAACACTTTTAAATATGATCTTTAGCAAATCTGAAAAAGAATATCCATTTTTCACATTGTGCACTATAATGCCTTGTTAAATTTTAAATTGTTATTTTTTTTGCATTTTATTGTCTTTTAAATAATAGAATTTTAATAACATGAAAATAATAACTTATTTATCATAATTATCAAACAGAATGTTAATACTGCTGCATCTCTAATGTAGACACACATATTAAACATAGATATACATTTAAAATGTTATTTTGTTTCTCAATTTTAGAAAAATATACTGTCTAATATGCTAATGAACAACTGATTGATTGCAGCTATAAGAAATCAAACACAAAGTTTGTTAGGAGAATTCATAGTAAATAATAGAAGATTATATGAAATCCTGATTAGTATTTTCTTGTTATGTTCCATAAATCTACTTAAAAACTAGAGACAGAGCTGGGTAGATTATTTGCAAATTGTAGTCCGGACTACTTTTACATTACTTTTAGACTACTGTTGTAGCCATCTGACTAGTGACTGGTCTTTCTGAGTGTATAAAAGAAGTAGGCTGTTTAAGAAAGAAACATTTAAAAGATAAAAAAAAAAGGAACTAGGGAGAATCAATAAATTAGAAAAAGTACCTTGCAAAAGTATTCATACCCCTCATTTTTTTTTTCATGTTTTATGTTATATTGCAGCCTTATGTTTAACTGCTTTAAATTAATTTTTTCCACATCAATTTACACGCCATACACCATAATGACAAAGCAAAAAACAGATTTGTGACAACTTTGCAAATTGATTAAAAATAAAACACTGAAATATGAGCATTGCATAAGTATTCACACCCCTAACTTTGTACTTAACTAAAACACCTTTACAGCCTTAAGTCATTTTGGGTATGATGCGACAAGCTCTGCACATCTTGCATTTGGCAATTATGGGGGCTGGCAGGCATTTTCAGGGTTCTTCAGAAATATTTGATTGGGTTCAAGCCTAGGCTCTGGCTGGGCCACTCAAGGACATTCACAGAATTGTCTGTAAGCCACTCTTGCTGTGTACTTAGGGTCACTGTCCTGTTGGAAGGTGAACCTTCTGCCCAGTCTGAGGTATCTGAATGCCCTGGACTGGGTTTTTATGAAGGCTATCTCAATATTTTGGTGCATTGAGCATTTCTTCTACGCTGACAAGTCCCTCAGTCCCTGCCAGTGAAAAACAGCCCCACAGCATGAGGCTGCTACCTCCATACTTTACTTTTGGGATGCTACATCGCAAGTGATGAGCAGTGCTCGGTTCCCTTTCAAACATGAAGCTTGGAATTGAGCTTCGTCAGACCAGAGAATCTTGTTTCTCACAGTCTGAGGGTCCATTGGGTGCTTTTTTTGCAAAATCCAAGTGTGTTTTCATGTGTCTTCACTGAGGAGATGATTGAGTTTGCCCACACTGCCATAAAGCCCAGATTGGTGGAGTGTTGCAGTGATGTTTGTCCTTCTGTAAGTTTCTTCCATTTGCATATATGATCATGGAGCTCAACTAGAGTGACCATCAGCTTCTTGATCACCAGTCTGACCAAAGCTCTTCTCCATCAGTTGCTCAGTTTGGCCAGGAGGCCAGCTCTAGGAAGAGTCCTAGTTGTTCCAGGCATCTTTCATATGGATAATGGAGGCTACATGTTTTTGTGAACCTTCAGTGCAGCAGAATTTTTTTTCTGAACTCTTCCCTAGATCTGTGCCTTGACGCAAACTGTTTCTGAGCTCTACAGGCAGTTAATATGACCTCAGGGCTTTGTTTTTGCTCTGATGTGCATTTTCAGCTGTTAGACCTTTTCTGAGAGGTGTGCACCTTTCCAAATCATACTCATTCAAATGAATTTGCCACAGGTTAACTCTACTCGAAGTGCAGTAACATCTACAAGCAATTTGAGTGCTCCTGAGCTTAATTTTAAGTGTCCCAGAATACTGAATACTTATGCAATGGAATAATTTCAGTTCTTTATTTCTAATAAATTTGTTATAAACCTGTTTTGTGCTTTGTCATTATGGTGTATGGAGTGTAGATTGATGTGGAAAGTGATTTAAAGCAGTTTAATATAAAGCTGCAACATAACAAAATGAGTACTTTTGCAAGGCACTGTAATTAATTGCTATTTTGTGAATAATATGTAATCAAGTAATCAATAAAAAAATGACTGTAGTCTAATTATGAGAATTTTAAAAAATTTAACAATCTAATTACAAGTACTTAATTTTTGGAATCTGATTATGTAATCCAGATTACATGTAATCAGTTACTACTCATCTTTGACTATTACATTTTTTTAAATCTTTTTGAGTCTTTTTGAACCAGTTTGTAAAATCTGTAATTGCTCCTGAACTACACTGGATAATTTGCTCTCTAACTGTCGCTCCCAAACAAACATTTATAAATCTATGTACATCAATGATAAACTGTAGGTTCCTCATATGCTTTAAACACACACTTCTGGAGGAAATGCCATCCACCCTACACACTCTTTGGCCTCTGCTCCCTTTCCGATAGTCGGCATCAGATCCTCCTTTTCATCCTGCTCTGGTTCCTTTGCCACCATCAGCGGCTGTTGTTGCTGGCTGTTTCCCTCTATCAGCTGCTGCTGTTCGTGAGCCATCAGCATTGCATAGATGCAGCCATAGGTGGCCGTTACCACCATCATCACACACACCACGCCACACACCACCCCAGCTACCACCACCGTGGCAGTCGCTCGGCGCACACTCACAGTCCGGTAGCGCTGACGCATGCAGTCACCTGCCGACCCGGGTGGTACTTGATGGCCATCGGCAGCAGATGGGTTCCTGGTCTCGAGATAGAGGGGGTAACAGTGTCTGAACATCTCCATAGGGATAGTGCGAAGATCCTTACCATGCAAATTAGCAGGCAAGGAGCAGTTGGCGGAATCTACACTGCCACCTATGGAAGGATAAAAGAAAAAGACATAAAACTTTTGTGGAGACTGAAAATTAGTCGCTGGTGCTAATAGCCTTGTGGGCAGCACATGTAGCGTGTTGTGCTTCGGGCGTCCAGGGTTTGTGTCCTGGCTAGTTGATCTTTCCCAGCCCCTACCCCGCCCCCCCCTTTTTTTTTTCCTGTCTAATAACTGTCCTATCAAAATAAGAAAAAAAAGTATTATTATTATAAAAAAAAAAAAAAAGAAACTGAAATGTAATTTAAAATATTCAAATATAAATTCAAAATAAAAAAGGGTTAAATGCATTGGTCTATGTTAAATATGTATGTAGAGTATCTTTTAATGTATAGATTTTATTGAATATAAAATAAAATACCAACTGATAAGTAATTTCATGTTTAAACTGTTAATGATAAACAAATGGATAAATGGTCAGTATTCTATATTATTTAGTCTAAATAAATAAAATATAAAACAGTAAAAAAATAATAAAAAAAGATGAATTTATATATTATTAATTCATAATTTATTTTATAATTTATTATATAATAATAAATATTATTTTATTATATATATATATATATACACACACACAAATAATTATGTACACAGACATCTAAATATTTACTTATTAAAATTTATTAAAATATTAAGAAAGAAAGAATATGTAAATAAATATATATTAAAATAAAATAAAATAGTGAAAAATGATAAAAGATTATTAATTTATAGATAGATTGATAGATAGATATTCGTCTATAATAAAATAATAAAAAAGATGAGTTTGTATATTATTAATTCATCATTTCTTATTTTATGATTAGTTTATATACACACACATATCTAAATATTTACATATTATTTATTACTCATTTAGGATTAATAGCATGTATATTGTAGTCATTAAACATTGATTATTGGACCAGCAAAAAAAAAGAAAATATAAATATATATTAAAATGTATAATATTCTAAATTAATATAAATATGAATATAAATAATAAATTTAAAATCAAATAGTAAAAAATAAATAATAAAAAGATTATACGTTTATAGATAGATAGATAGATTTCTCTATAATAAAGCAATAAAAAATATGAATTTATATATTATTAATTCATAATTTATTATTTTATGATGAATATATGAATATATATATATATATACACACATAGAAAACCTATACATAGGAGCCTGATAAAAATGCTTTTTTTTAAAGACAAATGTGTGTTATAAATTATTAATCTATTGAACATTAATTATTGGACCATTTTTAAAAAACAAAAAGTAAGAAAAAAAGGAAAAAATAGTTTGAAATGCTACAAGTAGATTTATACATCATAACATAATTAACATATCACAGCATTATACTTTACACTGTGAAAATGGGTGTTCATTTTGAGATGTGCTGAAGATTGCAATTAACAGGGTTATTGAATTATTGGTGTTTTTGTGAACGTTAAATGGTGGCGAAGGTAATCTAAATGTAAAAACAGAGTAAATGAGCTTGCAAATTAAAGTCGGCATCAGTAACTCGATCATCCTGTGAAACAACAGACTTCATTCTGGTGATGTATGGCAGATTTCTCTAATCGTTTAGTCCATTAAACTGTCCCTTTATTACAACTGACTGCACCTCGCATTCAGACCCGCCTCTTTCAATCAATAACCGAAACATAAAATCACATCCCATTATGCTTTTTTTAATAATCAATTTCATTTTCATTTACATCACAATACAGACAGGCCCTATTGCTACATCCATTACGTTGTGACTTTAAATCTCTAAAATCTGTCTAAATCAGCCAATAACCAATATACTATGACCTCTCTCACCTGTATATGTAATCCATTCCAGCCAATGCTTGAGTGAAATTAAATTGCAGTTGCAATTCCATGGGTTTCCCTCCAGCAGAAGGTGCTGTAGAGCGGTCGCTGGCTCAAGTGAAGTCTGCTGCAGAGTTCGCAGCTTGTTACCCATAAGCGAGAGCCACACTAGGTTCTGGAGCCCATCCAATAGGTGTGTGGGCACAGAACTGAGACTGTTAAAGGAAAGATCTAGACGCCTTAGCTCAGTCAGGCCTTTGAACTGATCTGGATTCAGTTCCTTAAGCCTGTCGTCTCTTAGCACCAGTTCTCTTAGGCTGCCGAGGCCAGAGAACAAATTAACGGGGAGCCTCGCAAGGAGGTTTTCGGAGAGATCCAGGACCTCCAGGTTATTCAAGTGGGAGAAGCTTGAAGGAGAAAGACTGGAGAGAAGGTTTCTGGAAAGGTCTAGATGAAGCAAACTGCTGAGGTTGGATAAACACCCAGGGTTGATGGTGGAGAGAAGGTTTCTGGAGAGGTCTAGATGTAGCAGGATGCTAAAATTGGAAAAACTCCCAGGTTCCACAGTGGTGAAGTTGTTATTTGAGAGGTTGAGGTAGCTTGTGTCAAAGGGAAGCTGGTTCAGGATGGAGTCTAAGGAAGCCAGCTGGTTAAGGTCACTGCAGTCTGTGCGGTTCACGTTGCAGGAACAGCCTGATGGACAACTTGTAGATGTTCCACAGAAGCACAGAAGAGTCATCAAGAGACCTGAGGAAACTAGAGAACATTGAGAGGGTTAGGAAACTGAGAGTTGAGAAGGTTGAGCATGCTAAAAAAAGTTGAGGATCTTACTTATAACGTTCATTCTGGACTGCATTGTCCTCCAAACTCTGTTGTAACAGTTCCTGAGCAGATCTTTGGAGGAACATCCACTGGTCTAAGCCAAATTAATCATGATGAATCCTCTACGAGATTGGTTGAATTCACTCGGAATTGGTGTAGTTGTTGCAGTCTGGTGTAACAAACACTGTTGGAAGGAAGAATGAAGACTGATGGGTGCTATGATGCATGTTATGCTGGTACAGATTTCTGCATGACATTACTAACAAATTGACTACGATTAAAATGTTAAATTAATGCCCTGCAAAAGCTGAACTTATATTACATCATGAGGTCAAAAAAATTCACAGAACTAAAATGGATTTGAGTTTTCAGAAGGCAAAGAAAGAGTAAAAGAGAGTACTTTGTATGAAAGCTGCCCAGAGGCCCATTGCTTGTTGTGAGAGCAAAAAGCCAAGTGAAAAACTAAAGGCATGCATTGTGAGGTTACTTACAAAGTATATTTTCAGTGATTTAGACTATATATGTGGTATTTTTAATAGTATTTATATTATTAGGTCAAAAGATAATGTGTTATGTTTGTGTGTGTGTGTGTGTGTGTGTGTGTGTGATTTATATTTATATTTATATATAATTATTTTCTACAATATTATAATATATAATTATATATCTCTAATATTCATTGCTCTAGTACTGTCAGAAAAATAACATATGCTTATAAATATGCATTTTATATAAAATTAAAAAATATTTTATGGTCCTACAATGTTTAATATTCATGCAAAATGTAACATTTCATATATATATATATATATATATATATATATATATATATATTATGTATTATTGTAATGTACTATTATTATTATTATTATAAAATACACAATATATTATTTAATTATTATTATTAGCTCTATATTGTTAATATTTTTTTAATTTTATGGTTCTACAATGTTTAATATTCATGCAAAATATAATATTATATATATATATATATATATATACATACAATGTATTATTATATTGTATTATTGTAATGTACTATTATTATTAAAAAATGCTTAATATATTATATATGTTTTAATTATTATTAATAGCACTGTAAGATTAATAGATATAATACTGTCACATATATATTTAGTATAGCTTATAAGTATACATTTAATATAAATTTGTATAATGTTCCTACAATATATATATATTGTATTATTGTAATGTATAATTATTTTTTTAAAATGCAAAATATATAAAATATGTTTTAATTGTAATTATTGGCCCTATAATATTAAGAGATATAATACTGTCACAAAAATAACACAAGCTTGTAAATATATTTAATATAAAATTCTAACACATTTTATGGTCCTACAATATGCATTATATATATATATATATATGTATATATATATATAAAATGTATTATTATTATTATTAGAAAATACATAATGAAATATATTTTTTACATTATTACAGGCTAGCTTATATATATTTAATTTAAAATTAAATATGCTAAATGTGCTAAATAAAATTAAGCACAACAATATTTAATTGACTAGAAATATGAATGAAATCTCTATAAAATTATATTTTAGTGTTATTACAAAAAAATCATGGAAAATTCATGGAAATTAATAAAATCATTAAATATTTATGGAAGTTGTTGTCACAATATTAATGTTATGATCAGCTCAAAAATATTTAACTCATAGAAAATGTCTGTAAGTGCATTTCAAAGATCCTGGAAATTAATAAAAACATTATTGTAAATATTTATGTAAGTTTTTATAAAAAAAAATATATTTTTCGTAATGCTTTATAATATTATTACAGGTTATACAATTATTACAGGCTCTATAATATTAATAGATATAATACTGTCACACAAGAATAATATAAGCTTATATATATTTAATGTAAAATTCTAAAATATTTTATTGTCCATATCCTACATGCAATACACTGTATCATCTATCTATCTATCTATCTATCTATCTATCTATCTATCTATCTATCTTAATAATCTATCTATCTATCTTTCTCTTTTTTGTCCATCACATTTGTTGCATTATACTATCAAGGATTAAACTGTCTACACCAT
Organism: Labeo rohita; assembly: GCF_022985175.1. Taxonomy (NCBI): domain Eukaryota; kingdom Metazoa; phylum Chordata; class Actinopteri; order Cypriniformes; family Cyprinidae; genus Labeo; species Labeo rohita. The sequence goes on from NC_066893.1 coordinate 14,048,911, forward strand.
TAGATAATAAATCAGAGCTGAGAACAACATCCGCTTTATCAGTGAAAAGAGGATCAAATTGTGCATGCTGGATGTGCACTTCTCCTAATACAGAAAATTGAATGAAATCTGTAAACAAAAAAAATAGATATTTTTATATCTGGTTAAAAAGGTTTGTTCTAAAGACCTAGAATAGAAATAATATCCAAAAGAAAATGTATCAAAACCATAGATTTACAAATTAAATGGTATCAGCTGTATATGTTTAGTATGAACGACTGCTGTAAAGAAAACAATTGTTCTGTCTAACGAAGTCCTAAATATTGAATGAGCACAAACAACGACCATAGCTTATTTAAGCTAATCAGTGAGAAATGATTATGATTGCATTAAAAGCAAAACAGACGTGAAACATACCTTCCAGCAGTCCTCATCTATGGGTCCTCATGATTACTCCTCTCAAGCTCTCAAGACAGAGTGAGCAAATCAACAGAAAATGAAAGAAACAAGAAAGGAACTGGCAGCTCAGAGCTTGAAAAGTCCAGAGTGTGTATGAGCGTGGGTCACATCAGTAAGTAGGACTAACATTAGAACAGTCTGTGCCTGCCTGCACGGCCAGAGAGAGAGAGATGGATGGACTGAGGAGGGGGCAGAGAAGATAAAACATCAGCTGATACAGCTTAGAAAATGGGAGCCTCTTCAGTTTTTTCATGGCTCTTTGCTGTAGCTTATAATGTTGAACGTATAAGGATTAATCGTGTGGTATACAGCGTCAACAGATGTTGTCCAGCAAAACATTACACTCTGGAAACATTAGGGAATTTTAAAATGAAGATTTGCAGAGCTCAGAAAATCATGGAAATGAATCAAAATATTTATGGAAATCGTTAACAAAATATTTGTTGATGTTCACCCTATTTTTTTTTGTTGTTATGTTTAGCACAAAAATATTTAATTGACTAGAAATGTGAATAAAATCTATGCAAGCCCGTTTCCACCACTAAATAAAAAATAAAAAAAGGGTAATTGTCTTTTTATCTCACAATACTGATGTTTTTATTGCAATTGTGTTTACGTCTCTTTTTATTTCAGAACTGTGAGATATAAACTAGCAATTTCAATAACAACAAAAAAAAAATAGCAAATGAAGTCACAATTTTGAGAAATAAAGTCAGAATTGCGATATATAAACTTTTTTTCTCGCAATTATGAGATATAAACTTGCAATTCTGAAAACATATCATGCCTTTTTTCCCCCTCAAAATTGGACTTTATAACTCACAATTTCGAGTTTGTCTAACAATTCTGAAAAAAAGTCAGAATTGCGAGAAAAAGTCAAAATTGCGAGATACAGACTCGCATTTGTGAGGATAAAAAGTCAGCAGTTGTGAGTTTATATCATGCAATTCTGAGAAAAAAAGTCATAATTGCAAGAAAAAAGTCTGAATTGTGAGTTTTTATCTTGTAATTCTGACTTTATTTCTCAAAATTGTGAGTTTATATCTTGCAATTCTGAGAAAAAAGTATTTTTTGAGAAAAATTGTGAGATACAAAGGTTTTTTTGTAGGATTTGCAAGAAAAAAGTCAGAAATGTGAGTTTTTATCTCGCAGTTGTTTTTTTCTCGCAATTGTGTGTCTTGCAATTCTTGCAATTCTGTCTTTATTTCTCGCAATTGTGAGTTAATATCTCGCAATTCTGAGAAAAAAGTAAGATTTGCAAGAAAAGTGTCCAAATTGTGATAAAAATCCAAATTGTGAGATACAAAGGGTTTTTTGTAGGATTTGCAAGAAAAAGGTCAGAAATGTGAGTTTTTACCTCGCAAATCTGACTTTATTTCACGCAATTGTGAGTTAAAAGTCCAAATTGCAAGAAGAGAGAATTGTGAGATACAAACTGGCATTTGTGAGGGAAAAAAGTCAGAATTTTATCTCGCAGTTCTGACTTTATTTCTCGCAATTCTGATTTTATATCAAGCAATTCTGCGGAAAAAGTACATTTTGCAAGAAAAAAGTCAGAAATGTGCGTTTTTATCTTGCAATTCTGACTTTATTTCTCGCAAATGTGATGTTATATCATGCAATTGTGAGAGAAAAGTCTAAATTGCAAGAAAAAAGTGAGAATTGTGAGATACAAACTCACATTTGTTGAGTTTATATCAGGCAGTTGTGAGAAAAAGTCAAAAACATCAGACAAAAAAATAAGAGAAAAAACATCAGAAAATCAGAAAAAGTCAAAAACATCAGAGAAAAAACATCAGAATTGTGAGATAAAAAGTCACAATAACCTTTTTTAAAATGTTTTATTCAGTTGCGGAAACAGGCTTATAACAGGCTATAAAATCATATATTTTTTTAAATAACAAACAACTAAAAAATAATGGAAAAATCATGTAAATTAAAATCATAAAATATTTATGGAAGTTGTTATCAAAATATTAATGTTATGATCAGGTCTAAAATATTTAACTGACTATAAATTGTCTATAAAAGTATTTTAAAGATCCTGGAGATTAATAAAAACATTATTGTACAAATTAATGAAAGATTTATCCTATATATATATATATATATATATATTGTAACCAGTACAAAAAATATTTAATGACTTAAATTAAGGATGCAACCTTCACACAATGATCTTTTTTCTTCCATGTGCAGCTATTGGAATGCAAGCATCCCTGGACCTGCTGGAGCGAGTGTTCATGTCTATTGCCAAACAGGTGAGTTTGACCTCAAAAATATTCATATTAGATATTTGTGTTATTTTGATGATTTATTTTAGGTATGATAAATATTTTAATATTTAAATATGTAAAATTAATACACAAATACTAAACTATACATAATAAAATATTATTATAAATGCATACAGGTGTGAGTCTGCTGCACTCTAAGAATGAAATCTGTTGAATAACAAAAAAAAGTGTACATTTTCTGTTAAATTTACAGACATTTCCTTCAACCCGAAAACACAAACAATGCAATACATAATTCAAAATATGGTAAAGCTCCTAAAAAAATCAATATGGAAAATCCCTTCTTATAAATAACAGCACGTTAAGCTGTATTTTTATGAGTCGATTTTTCTTGAGTGTGTGTAGTGTGGAGGCAGACTGCAAATGACAACAATCTAGCATTATTAAGTGTTGTGGTCCTGAAGGTCGTCGATTAATGGTGTGTATCTGTTCCTGTCCGCCTCACGCTGACGAATGAGCAAATAGTGTTTGTCACTGGAGATTTCTAAGCGTACATGTACACGCTCACGTCTGCAGGCCTCCAAGCAGTTTCTCAAGATGCTTGCTACTTACCAAACACTTTTTGTTCATCTTGACTTGCCACATGACTTATGGTCCCTTCTGGGCTTTAAACCTAGGACCTTTCAGTCACCACCCCCCTTTCACACAAGGACTCTTTTCCTGTTGTTTTGTAATCTAGTGCAAAACATTTATCCTATTCCTACTCATTTTCTTACTCTTCTTCCCTTATTTCCTCCTGTCAGCCAAACAACACAGATGTAAGTATTGCATTATTATTTCTAAAGGCACATTGCACTACTATGGCAAAGAAAAGACTCTTTTAAGGCCCTACTTTGTACCTCATTCATAGAAAGTGCCATAATGTTATCTCTACACAGCTAATGTAGTAATTTCACCACTATAGTGTTTGCTCAATATAATGTTCTTGTCCATTTACTAAAGCCCTTGCGGTTGTCTTCTTTTTCAGTGCAGTGATGTGGACGGTATATGTCCTCTCAGCTGTGAGAGCGTCGTGAGTGAAGCTAATTGACTCTTCTTTGTGTTATCTTTATGTAATCTTTGAATCACTGTTCTGAACAGTGAACTGATTCACTAGAACGAATTCTGATCCAGTTCAACAAGTCCAACTCTGTTTTTCACAGGATGTGAACTGTTACCTGGTTGACAATAATGGCTTCATACTGATCTCAAAGGAAAGAGGAGATGTGAGTATTTCATACAGTTCATTGAACGCACATCGACCTTTTGTGACAACATGCCCCAACAGCATTTTGTCACAGAGAAGCATAAGTGTGTTAGGTGATGGTTCTAGCTGCACGTTTGCGTGCACAGGGGGTTTGATGTGAAGGGCAGGTGACGAGATACACGGATAGAAGGACTCAATAATGTACCACAAGCTTGTCCTTGGAGCAAATAGATTGAGTCTCAAATGAGACAGTGATTGAGAGAATGAGAGTGGACGTGGTAAAATTGGATTAGCTGGGAAAGGTTGTCATATCTTTTTTCATTTTAGCTCCTGGGCTTTTATTTATAGGACAGTACAGTGTAAACGGCAAGTAAGAGCAGAGAATGACAGCCTTTATGCAAAAGAATATGATGCGTTCCTTTTTTAATAGCTGTTGTGTTTTTTTCGTGACAAAAATATCCAGTAGAAATTTGTCCAGTAGAGGTTTCGTTTGCACGTGTTTTTAAGCAGTGTGGTTTAAAAACAAGTGATTTTAAAGAGTTAAAACACAATCAGCAGTGATAGAGAACTTATTTCGCTATATGCGCTCGCTGTCTGAGAGATGCACAACGTGAGGACGGTGCTCATAGAGCGCGGTAGTACTGAATTTAGTTATTTTTGTTGCTTTATAGGCCTTAAATGGTTAAATACACACACTTGTATGTGTCAAAATGCCCATCTTTGCAAGTATCCTCATAAATAAAGTAATTTAGGTCTTAAGCGACAGCAAACAGCTGAGAAAGAAAACGTGTGACAGTATATTGGATCCGGGCAGCTCTTAAAGTGACAGCAGTAGGGGTGTGGGATATATGTAACCCTGGACCACAAAACCAGTCATACGGTAAGTGTCAATTTTGCGAAACTGAGATGCATACATCATCTGAAAGTAAAATAAATAAGCTTTCCACTGTTGTATGGTTTGTTGGGATAGGACAATATTTGGCCGAGATACAACTATTTAAAAATCTGAAATCTGAGGGTGCAAAAAAATCTAAATTTTGAGAAAATCACCTTTAAATTTGTCCAATATAGTTCTTAGCAATGCATATTACTAATCAAAAATCAAGTTTTGATATATTATACAGTAGGAAATGTACAAAATGTCTTAATGGAACATGATCTTTACTTAATGATTTCTGGCATAAAAGAAAAATCTGTCATTTTGACCCATACAGTGTATTTTTGGCTATTACTACAAATACACCCGTGGTACTTATGACTGGTTTTGTGGTCCAGGGTCACATATATCGTCTGTGATAATATCATAATTGTTGTTTTAACAATGTGCGATTGGTCATTATCGAGTATATCGCGAAAAGCGAAAAACAAAACTCACCGACAGAGTGCATGCATACATTCCCTTATATCACAGAGACACTTGTAACATCTGGAAGATGTATTAAAGTGTTTTCTCATCTGCAATACATCTATAGGACATTTCCTATCAGATGTCAAATAGATGTCTATTAGATGTTTTTAAGATGTTTATTATTTAGATTGTATGTAAAACTGACATCTTACTGACGTCTGTCAGATGTTTGTACACAGCAGATTAAGTTAGGCTGAACTAGTGCATGTACACATTTTAAGGGTGTTTTGTACTGCATGATGCAGTCTATTAAAATGCAATTAGATCAGTTTATCCACGGTAAAATATCAAAATATCATCTAATTATCGTAATTGATAAAATCCCAGAAAATATCAAGATGTAATTTTTTGTCAATATTGCACACCCCTAGACAGCTGTCTAATATTCCTGCTGTCTGTCATTCATGTTAATCATACAACAAAAGAGAAAAAATGACTAAATCACTTTCGTAAAGAAGAAATATATATTTAATTTACACATTAATATAATATTTGTAACTTTTGTAACTTTTACAGAACGTTCAAATGCTCACTGATGCTTCAGAAGGAAAAATGATGCATTTTGGGAGACCTGTAAGTATCTTCTGAAGCTTCGGAAGGGCAGTACTGAATAATAATAAAACAAGATATTTTTAAAATACACACATCTTCATTCTGTTCAGAAGTTTTCACCCCCTGGCTCTTAATGCATCATATTTTCTTCTGGAGCATCAGCGAGCATTTGAACCATCTGCATATGAGTCCCTCAGTTTTCCTCAGTGTGAAAAGATGGATATCAAAATCATACAGTCATTGCTGAAAAGGGTTCAAATACACAAAAATGCTGAAAAACCAAAGAATTTGTGGGACCTGAAGGATTTTTCTGAAGAACAGCAGGCAGTTTAACTGTTCAGGACAAACAAGGGACTCATGAACAACTATCACCAAACAAAAAAACAGCTGTGGATCATTCAGGTAACAACACTGTATTAAGAATAGGTTCATTTTTATAAATTCAACTATTATTTTCTCTTGTGGACTTTCTCTTGTGTACTAAATAAATAAATAACATAACTTTTGTATGATCCTTCTTATTTTGGTAAAATAATTGACATTTTGCAGATTCTGCAAGGTGTGTGTAAACTTTTGACCTCAACTGGAAATTTTTCACTTCAGAAACATTGTTTAGTGCATCGTTAATATAAATGATATTTTAGTCAACAGTATGTTTTATTTAAATCATTATGATAAATATCATCATCAATATTGTTGACTTAGAGTTTGTATTTAGTTTCATCTCCATTTCTATATACTAACAGTGCTCTCATACCATAACCGCAGCTGTTTGTAGCAACACATGCAATGTAGCTATGTGAGCAGTAGCCAGGAGATTAATGCTTATGGAGTATAATCCCAGATTGCCGTGGGGCAGACAGGGCAGATTCAGGCATCTGTTTGCACATCTGGATCGCTGCACATCTGTCCGTCTATGAGTGTGTAGGTGTGCGTGTTTATTCATCATGGGATTCAGTTATGATTTCATATTGTGTCATACTGTATATCTAAACCTGAATAATCCTTCGCTGAATGTCTCTGTCATTTCACACAGGTTGGTAAATTCTTCGGGGAAGTGGATGGATCCGTCATGGCCCAGTTACTAAAATCTGGCTTGTTTAAAAGGTAACTTTTTAATATATATTTATCACTAAATGAACACAAGGAAAATAATGTTTCTTAACTGTATATTGTGCGTAATTGTATATTGTTCTGCAGGGTGACGCTGTACGACTACCAGGCCATGTGTAAGAACAGCCATCATCACACTAGTGGAGCTCGACCACTGCTCAGCGTATGTACATCTTAGCGTTTAGAGAGATTTATCTTTATTATGTAGTTTATATTGTGCTGACACTGTTGACAATGCACCTTTGTTTACCTCACAGCCTTTCTATGGTCTGCTGGCTTTAATAAAGTGGTTCTTCTCACATTTTGTGATGTAAGTGCTGTTTGAGGTTATGAAACGGAGAAAACATTAGCTATTTCTTTCATTTGAGATCTCATTTACTGGTAAAAATTTATATTAATTTTTAAACTCACAGGTTTCTGTTGGAGTTCAACATCTGTGGACTTTGGCATAATGACTATTTTGTGGATGGTAAGTTAGGAAGTTATAAAGGATGTAACATTTTTTTTATCTCCATCTCCATGCTGTTTTTGTATAATTTATTGTGTCGTTTTATGTGGTGTCTGTCTTAGTCTCATTCTCCATTTGCATTGTTGTTCATCATTGTGCTGTAATTGTTTCTCATTGACACTGTTCAGCTAAAGCTGGGTTTCACGCAAGTAAGTATCCACATGTGTACATCAGCGCATCTTCTTCGTCTAGTTTGTGTCTTTCTATAGCCAGGATCCAACTTAGAGCCTGAGATGGTCATTTGTAGCTACTGAAAAGCCATAGTCATCTGTAGTGACTTTAGCATGGATGTAGATTTTTTTATGGTTTTGTAGACAAAATGTTATTCTAGTCTGATTGAAGTTTTGGAGATCCTGATTTATTGCGAGAATGGGAAAGTAATCATTTCATATTACATCCAATACATAGTGCTCATTAAACAGAGAGTATGCTAATATATGGTATTACTAACAAAATAATGACTGCTTTATTAACCTAGACCAGGGGTTTTTAATTAACATTTTAATGTAAAAAGACCCCTAAATATGGTCAAAATATTAAGGCAGCCAAATATGTAACTATATTATAAAGGCAACATTAAAAAAAAGCAAATATAATCTATAATATTTATTCTAAAATTATAAAAATGAAATATATATATATTTTAAAAGTATAATATTTTTTGCGAAAGGCCTCTAAGTTAAGGCAACATTTTAAAAAAAGCAAATATAATATATAATATAATATTTATAAAATTATTAAAATATATATTTATAAAAATATAAAGATGTAATATATATTTGAAAAATATAATATTTTAACATTTTTTGTGTTTTAGATGCACTTTATTTTCTTTTTTATTTCATTTATATTTATTAAATATATAGTAATTTCATATAATTATATTTCATAGAATTACATATATAATTTTTTTTTGTGAAAAGCCTCTAAATTTGATCAAAATATTAAGGAAGACAAATACAGTATATTATGCTCACTATATATTTATATCATAAAGGCAACATTTCAAAAAAGCGAATATAATATATAATATTTCTAAAATTATTAAAATATATATTTCTACAATTCTAAAGATGTAATATATATATATATATTTGAAAAATATAAAATTACCACATTTATTGAGTTTTATTTTAAATTTAATTACTTTATATATTTATGAACTATATATTAATTTCATATAATTATATTTCATATATATATATATAGACAAATATATTATGCACACAATATATTTATATCATAAGGGCAACATTTTAAAAAGGCATACATAGTATTTATCTAATGATTAAAAAATAGTTATTTCTAAAATTATAAAAAATTATATATATATATATTTCTTTCAAATATTTATATCATAAAGGCAACAATTTTAAAAAAGCATACATAATATTTATCTAATGATTAAAATAGGTATTTCTAAAATTATAAAAATAATATTTATACATATTTCTTTCAAATATTTATATCATTTATATCATAAAGGCAACAATTTTAAAAAAGCATACATAATATTTATCTAATGATTAAAATAGATGTTTCTAAAATTATTAAAATGTAATATATATTCATTATTGATTAATTTATTCATTTCCCCCTAATTTTATATACGTTTAATTTTTAATTTCATATATATATATATATGATACAAAAAATATATGTAAATAAATTATTTTATCTAAAATAAGAGATAAATAAAATATGTTGTGTCCCATCTTAAAAACCTCTGATCTACGGACAGACATTCTGAAGCTGTTATCTATTGGTTATAATGGAAATCTTGTCTTCTCCAGCACACAGACAGAAGAAAGTCGAACTAATGCAGCCTTGTAACACAGAGTATCCCGGCTTCATATATGACACGTCCATCAGAGAAACCAACAGCATCATCAAATGCGGCCGTTGTCAAAAGTAAGTCCATCAGTCAGACTGTCCTCAGATTGGTGGGTTTGTACCAGGAACAATTTGTTAACATCTCTCTCTTTCTCTGTCATGTTTCAGGATGTTTGTCCTACAGCAGGTTCCTAATAGTAACCTGGCCATGCTGGTGGTCCAGGCCGACTGCGACTGCTCCCGACAGTACGCTCCAATTACACTCGCACCCAGAGAAGTCAAATATATCCTTCCATGATAATGACCTTCTTGTCTTTTAAATGTGGTTTTGTCTAAAAAATGAGTTCTCTTTAACTCCTTTGAACATAACGCCACAGTTAAGTGCAACAGGATGAAATCTCAAAAGATTCGCAGACGACCAGAGTCTTGTCACGCATACCATCCTCATGTAAGCTGCCGCAATCATATAAGACATGAATGATTTACAATATATATTCTAAATACATTAAATGACTAAAAACCATGTCTGTTTTGTTCTTACAGGAAAACGCCAAGGATTGTGGTGGAGCATGTGGGATAGCAGTATCTCTTACACTCTACTTTATATGTTTGGCCACTTCACTGGCTCTCCGCTGAATAATAAAACATACTTCTGCCATGTCCGCTGTCCAAAAGTGGACCCAGGGACCACAAAACAGGACACTTGTGAGGGTCAACTATGGATCTCTAGCATCAGGAATTCAACCAAAAACAGGTTTATACTACATTGTATTTTTTATTGTGGCTTAAAGTGATAGTTCACCCTAAAAAGGAAAGTGGAATGACATAAAGGTGAGTAAATAATTGACACAATTCATTTTATTTGATGAACTGTCTCTTTAATTTGCATCATACTCTGTAGTTCCGCCCCCTTCTGGACTCAATATGACACTTTCAGTGGGAGCTACAGCGAGAGATATAATCTTAGATTGTCTCGTGTGACTTGATGTTATACATCAGATCTGCTATTCTTTTAATTTTTTATAATACGTTTAGGATTACAATGAATGTTTGTAACTAAATATAGAGCAGTGGCAGCTTAACTGCTCTTTATTTTCATGATGGTTACTACTTAATGTTTTTCATTGAGCCACGTTTTCAAAAACACTGTAATGAAAAGCATTTCATATGTTGTGTAAGATGGATACAGTTGAATAATTTTTTAAAACTTATATATGTGTGTATTTTAGTATCTGTATGCTTATGAATCTGAGGACAATAGTCTTTAAATATGGCTTGACAGTGATTGAGAAATGTTTTACGTGAATACAGAAAATAGTGAATGATAATGGATTTACTTGGTGTTTGTATGATTAAAAATGCAGAAAGTGTGAACAAATGTTTATTTGAACGTTTTGTTATATTTTAGAATTAGTAGAATTAATGAACTCTATAAGCTCACCTTTTTAATAATTTAAAATTAATTATTTAATGTTATTAAAATAATTTAATAATTATTTAAATGTAATGTTTTTTCATTTTAGTTTTCACAGTGCTTTTTTGGATTAGTAAGATTTTTAACATTTTTTTTTAAAATTCTCTTATGCTCGTATGCTCATTATTTGATCAAAAATCGAAAAAGCCCAGTAATATTTTGAAATATTATTACAATATAAAATAGTAATTTCTATTTTAATACACTTTATAATGTCATTTATTCCTGTGGTGCAACCTGAATTTTCAGCATCATTACTCCAGTCTTCAGTGTCACATGATCCTTTAGAAATCATTCTAATATGCCGATTTATTATTATTAATGTTATTAATGTTGGAAAGAGTTGTGCTGCGAAATATTTTTTGGAACCTGCAATACTTTTTCATGATTCTTTGATGAATAAAAATATTTATTCTAAATAGAAATCTTTTCTAACAATATGTCTTTACTATCACTTATCAATTTAACACATCCTTGGTGAATAAAAGTATTAATTTCTTTCAAAGAAATAAAGAAAAAAAATGTACTGACCCCGAACTTTGAAGATTTCTATTTTAAATAAATGCTGTTTTTTTTTAAACATGTTATTCATCAAGAATACTGAAAAAAGTATCACAGGTTCTAAAAAATATTGTTTCCAACATCGATAATAAATCAGCATATTAGAATGATTTCTGAAGGATCATGTGACACTAAAGACGGGAGTAATGATGATGAAAATTCAGTTTTGCATCAAAGGAATAAATTCTATTTTAAAGTATATTAAAATAGAAACCACTATTTTAAATTGCAATAATATTTAACAATATTAATTTTTTTTCTGTATTTTTAATCAAATAAACAGCCTTGATGAGCAAAAAAAATCTTCTTTAAAAAAAACTCAAACTTTTGAATGGCAGTGTAATTATATTAAAAGACTTTAAAAAACACATAAAGAAACCAAAATAAAGGCCAGAAACATTATTTATTGAACACTGACTGTTCTGACAAATAAATATGACAATAAGAGCACTGATGTCTGATATATTCCCCTCTGAAGTGCCAATAAAAAGACTGATTCTTAACAATTCTCTTTGGACTTTTAAACCATTTTCCTTTTTTAGAATGTTTGCCAACACAGCAAAATTAGCCAACATTCATTGCATTACTTTGAATCTTGAAATGGAATTGGTTGAATATCCATTAACACAAGTATAAAGTAACAGAAATGCTTCTTTGTTCCAAAACGGGCTTGTGATGGGAATCGTGGAATCACAGGAAGCGGATTCCAGCCCCAAACTGCACTCCATCACATATCCTGAGAAACAAAACACATCAGTACATTCACAACAGTAGACTGGTAGCACAATAAAACTTTATTCACAAATGTACAGTTGAAGTTAAAAGTTTACATACAGCAGAATCTGCAAAATGTTAATTATTTTACCAAAATAAGAGGGATCATACAAAATGTTATTTTTTGTTATTTGTTTTTTTTTTTTTAATCTAATACTGACCTGAATAAGATATTTCACATAACAGACATTTACATATAGTCCAAAAGAGAAAATAATAGTTGAATTCATAAAAATGACCCCGTTCAAAAGTTTACATACACTTGATTCTTAATACTGTGTTGTTACCTGATGATCCACAGCTGTGTTTTTTTTGTTTTTGGTAAGTGATAGTTGTTCGTGAGTCCCTTGTTTATCCTGAAGTTAAACTGCCTGCTGTTCTTCAGAAAAATCTTTTAGGTCCCACAAATTTTTTTTTTTTTTTTTTTTTTGTGTATTTGAACCCTTTCCAACAATGACTGTAAGATTTTAAGATTGGGGGGTGAAAACTTTTTGAAATTAAAGATCTGGTACATTTAACTTATTTTGTCTTCTGGGAAACATCTTCTGTAGCTTCTGAAGAGCAGTACTAAATGAAAAAAATATGATATTTAGGCAAAATAAGGGAAAGGTCATTCTAAACAAAAGTTTTAACAAATCGTGTTTCCTTCTAGAGCATCAGTAGGCGCATTTCCATTACAGATTTGCACAAAACTTTGGCGATATTATATAAATATCCATAAAAAAAGTATTGTGAAATGACAATGTTTCCATTAACCGATGTTATGCGACTAAAACTTAATTTGTTCCTCTTGCGATAAGTCATGGCAACAGATTTTGGTGGGATTTAGACATATTTTTACTTTATTTAATCAAAAGAGGCGTATGTGTGTATCTTTACAGAAGCAGCGCGGAGAGCCGCTTCAGAAACGTGTGCGACGCTTCTATAAACATAACATCAGCTCCGGCGACCGCGCCGGACCTTACGCGCCGCAGATGCGTGCAGCGTACACAGTCTAAGGGTAATGGAATTTTGAAGGGTAATGGAAACACAGCGTTTGAACCTTCTGTAATAGTTGCATATGAGTCCCTCAGTTTTCCTCAGTGTGAAAAGATGGATCTCAAAATCACACAGTCATTGTTGGAAAGGGTTTAAATACACTAAAATGCAGGAAAAAAAAAATTGTGGGAACTGAAGGATTTTTCTGAAGAACAACAGGCAGTTTAACTTCAGGAAAAACAAGGGACTCATGAACAACTATCACTAAACAAAAAAACACAGCTGTGGATCATTCAGGTATCAACACAGTATTAACAATCAAGTGTATGTTTATAAACTCAACTATTATTTTCTCTTGTGGACTATATGTAAATGTTTTTTATGTGAAATACCTTATTCAGGTCAGTACTAAATAAGAAATACCATGCATTTTGTATGATCCCTCTTATTTTGGTAAAATAATTAACATTTTGCAGGTTCTGCAACTTTCGACTTCAACTATATTTGTGATTGAATGTGAGTATCTATGATTGTCTACCTGTCTCCACTCTGGACGCCCATGGGAATGCAATAGTTGAGCTCCAGCCGAGCGATGTTCCCTAGACGCAACACAATACCCGCTCCATAAGACCAGCGAATACATTCGGCCAGCTTGCTCAGGTGTGCCCTGGGTCCTTCACCTAGTAGATGATTTAAATCACAGCAACAAATGTAAGTAAAACATCAAGAAAAATAGCCCTTTCCAGTTTTCTTTATCTCACCATAGTTGAGGTTACACAGGTTTCCAGCGTTGAGGAAGAAATGTGTCCTAAAGAGTTCTCCGAACCCGCCTCTACCTGGCCTGAATGGAAGAGGGGTGTACAGATGAATCCCTCCGGCCCAATACGCCTCCCCACCGAGGTAATCACCTGTCATCAAAGTGAGAAAATAAACCTTAGCTGAGAATATTGAGATATTAAGCTTATCTGTCAAAGAGTCAGTTACCTTCACTCTGAGGGCCGATGCTGTACATGCTGAAGCCCCTCACGCTGGTCGGACCACCCAAATAGAACCTAAACACAGGTTTAAATATAAAAACAACTTTACTTTGAGTGTTTGTGGGATGTTTTTACCAAAGACAGAGGGAATTTACTAACCTGTCAGCGATACAGGAGGGTTTTTCTCCGAGAGGCAGCAACATACCACCCCATAGAGAGGTAGAGAGCACCTACAACGAGAGGAAAAAATTAGAGCTTAGTTGAAGTTGGAGTACAATTTAAATAAATAATATTATAGCATATCCATGATACTTAAATCTCACCGAGTCCCAGAACAAAGTCTTGTTGAGTTGAATTTCAAAGTCTTCCTTTAGGAAACTGACATCTCCTCCAGTGTAACCTGCCAATTCCTACCAGACCATAAAAATGATAGTAAATAATGATTGTATTCGATAAACGGTTCCTTGCAATGACAACAATTGATTTAAACAAACCTGGTTGATCTTCAGTAAGGCACCTTTTCTTGGAAGGATGGTAGAATTGCGTGTGTCAATGACCATTGCGTGCTGAGGAAAACATCATATATTTAAAATCAGATATCAATGAGTGTAATAAAAAGACGAAACGGAGAAGAAACATACGGAAAGTGAGGACTTTAGGGAATGGCCACTCTCCTCCCTGACAGCGAAGGAGGCCGTACGGGCCAAGCAGCCCAGCTCTCTCCACACACCCTCCCACTTCAAAGTGTGATTTGTCCTCCAGATGGGGAACTGGTAATTTTAGAGCAAACAGTGGACAAAAAATTAGATAATGTTGTACACATATACCAGTCAAAAGTTTTTGAACAGTAAAATTTTAAATACTTTTTGTAAATAAGTCTCTTCTGCTCACCAAGCCTGCATTTATTTGATCCAAAGTACAGCAAAAGCAGTGAAATTTAGAAATGTTTTTTTACTATTTGAAATAACTGTTTTCTATTTGAATATATTTTAAAATGTAAATTATGTGATCTAAATTTTCAGCATCATTACTCGAGTCTTCAGTGTCACATGATCCGTTGGAAATCATTCTAATATGCTTATTTGCTGTTGAAGAAAATTTTTTATTATCAATGTTTAAAACAGTTGAGTACATTTTTTTTTCAGGATTCTTTGATGAACAGAAAGATCCAAAGATCAGCATTTATCTGAAATAAACAGCTTTTGTAACATTATACACTATACCATCCAAAAGCTTGGAGTCAGTATAATTTTTGGTAAAGAAATTTGGACTTTTATTTAGCAAGGATGCTTTAAATTGATCATAAGTTATGATAAAGACATTTATAATGTTACAAAGATTTCTATTTCAGATAAATGCTGTTCTTCTGAACTTTCTATTCATCAAAGAAACCGGAAAAAAATTCTCCTCAGATGTTTTCAACATAATAATAATAATAAATGTTTTTTGAGCAACAAATGAGAATATCAGAATGATTTCTGAAGGATCATGTGACTGGAGTAATGATGCTAAAAATTCCACTTTGAAATCACAGGAATAAATTACATTTTAAAATATATTCAAATAGAAAACAATTATTTTAAATTGTAAAATATTTCAGAATTTTACTGTTTAATAAGTGCAAATAAATGCAGGCTTAGTGATCTGTTCAAAAACTTCTGACTGGTAGGGTACTAAAACTTTTGACTTTATATCTAAAACTAAAACTAAAATATTTATATTTATATACATAAAGTGATATTTGGCTTGTTAAAGAGAAAATAAATGTGAAAATAAAATAAGTAATTAAAATTAATATTTGAAAATGTATTAAAAATAAATTGAATAAAATAAATCTCTTACACTGAATTCTGTGGAGACCCCTCTGTCCGTTTCTCTAAGGGAACTCCATGGGAACTGGCCCGTGACTTTATACAAGTTAATGGAGAAGCTGAAAGAGTAAGTCAGTGTCAACAGCAAACCTGGGAAAACCGGTTTACAAAATTCACAAACAACCAATGAAACATGAATACTATAAATGTAGCAATCAGAGCTACATATAAGGAGCTACATATAAAAAAAAATGTAGTCATTATTTTCTAAGTCTTTCCTTTCCTAAGTTGACGAATTTCCTGCCGAAACCGGGTGTTTGGGTACGACATATCAAATGTTTTGTCCTTTTTTTAATGCAAATAAGCTTTAGTTGCCATTGCAATGAACAAAAATTTGTTCAAAGTTAACTGGACAGACGATATTGTAAATGTTTACAGTATCTAGTAAAGTAATTTTTTTTAATTTTTTTAACCCTTAATGAATATTACGTAAATGAAAAATGTGCTTAACTTTAATGACCTGGACAACACGACATATCTAACTTATCAAAATGTAATTTTTAAATAGAACTTTACCACCAGGCCAAGAAACATACTTGCGCTCAAAGTGTCCAGGCTGGGGCTTGAAGAATGACAGGCCATATGAGGTTTCCTTTGTCCCATAAGAGAACTGGAAGGTCAGCTTCTCCGCACGGCCAAAAACATTGGGCAATTTCAGACCCAGCACCTGAAATGAGAACCAAAACAACACTTCTGTAAATACTTTCAGTTTCTCAATGTAGACACAGCCAACAGTGATGATGCAGGAGTTAGTTGCTCACCATGCTTCCCTCGTTGTTCCCAACCATGGTGTTGTAACTTCCAGTCATTCTTCTCAACTCCTTCACCTCGAATGTCACATCTAGTCCATTCGGCAGTGCGTCAGCACCTAATTTTTGAGTTTTGAATTTTTGAATTCAGATTTTGATGCATCATATTTATTATTGGTTATTTACCACGTTGTTTGCTTAATTGTCATACCTTCAGCAGTGTCAATGACAACTTCCACATGTCTGAATATCCCCAAACGCAAAAGTCTCTGTCTGGCCTCATGAGATTTCTTCATTACCTGTAACATAATTAGAAAAGAGTGTAATAGTTTAAACGTAGTGAAAAATATGCAATGTCATTTTAGTGTACACTACCTGTCAAAAGTTTTTGAACAGTGATTTTTAATGTTTTTTTAAGACTTTTCTTCTCACCAAGCCTGCACATTTATCCAAAATACACCACAAACAGTAAAATTGTGAAATATTTTTACTATTTAAAAAGCTACTTGAATATATTTTAAAATGTTATTTATTCCTGTGATTTTTGAAGAACCATGTGACTGGAGTAATAATGCTAAAATTCAGCTTTGAAATCACAGGAATAAATTACATTTTAAAATATATTCAAATAGAAAACAGTTATTTTAAACAATAAAAATATTTCAAATTTTTACTGTTTTTGCTGTACTTCGGATCAAATAAATGCAGGCTTCATGAGCAGAAGAGACTTCTTTAAAAAAAAAAAAAAACATCAAAAACTTTTGACTGGCAGTGTAATTTTTCCACAAGCAGCATCTGTAGATATATAAAAGTGATACTCACATCAATCAGGTTTTTGGCACGGAAAACATCTGCAATCTCATATGTTAAAATGTCTTCCTTTGTTCTTCCAAGACCATCAATGTGCACATGCTGTACTACAACCTAAACATATGATTAAATCCATATGAAAACACCAATATGCCTGACTCAAAACCAACATATATGCATGTGGATAGAACAAATACTTAAAATCCATCTCACATCTTTATTTTCAAGAACTTCCTGTTTTTCTTCATGCTCTGGTTCTCCAAAGTCCATATCATCTGCTTGAACCCCCAGCTCAGGTCCTTGCATAGGAAGGGGGTCCAGACTCTGGGTCAATAGATATGTAGAAGAGAGAGAGATATAATGTTTTAGATCTATTGGATTATCATATTAAGCATACTCAAAGACATGACATCTCGTATATACTATCTTAGCTACAACAGATACTATAAAAGTGTGCATAAACAAGTCAATGAGAAGTATTGTATGACAGCTATAACGTTAGTTTGTTAATGCGAAATGGGATATGAGTCTGTTTATAGTAAAAGTGAGCGTTTATATGTGCAAAGTTGATTTATTATCTTAATGACAGTTAATCTGGATAATTGTGTAGTACTAAACGTCATCCTGAACTCGGCCTGTCATTCAAAGACTCTGTTCAGAGGTCATTGCTTTAGCTTCTCCGTCAACTCTGGAAAAATGAGCTTACCCTGGCATGCACGGTCCCCATGTTTAAAAGAGTTTTTACATTCAAATGCCACCAATATGATAATAAACACAGTTCAGCTTAATACAGAATAATCCGCGGTCTGTCTCTGGCACACTACAACAATCTCCCGGTGGCCGCCATGACACTTGGTAACCACGCCCATCAGGAATAATGATTGGCGGAGGAAGAGAGAACAGCTACGTCATGCTCGTCACTATTTTCTTTAATAAATATGGAGACGAATTGCAGTTTATGTGACGATCCACACGAATTTGCACTGTTTGTTCCTTGGCTCTCTCGATTAAAAATTATTTTGCAGTTTATTCGCTTTTTTAGTAGAACACGATGTGCATCCTGATTACTGGTTGGCTAAGCGTTACAGGAGGCGGAGCCAACTCCTGATTGACAGCTAGACCATATCCATGGGAACAGCCAAGCGTCCTCGACAGGCTACAGAGGTGTTGTGGTCAAGTTTTTAGTTTGAACAACGACAGTGTAAATACGAATTTAACACAAGAATGCGTCCGAGGTCCGCTGTGGAGAGATGGGTTAGTATACAGACACTTTACCTGTATAATTTCTGAATGAAAAATGGCCAGGTTTAACTGCTAAGGAAATAGGTTCTCCTTTAAGACGCTGCTGGTCCTTAAAATCTTAATAAAAACTTTCTAAAAAAGTTTAAAACTTTGTATAGTGAAGACTAACATTATAATATATGATAATATATTATATAATAACTTTAAAATGATAAAGAAAACAAAACCAATACTGTATATCAAAAAAGCTGTTTACCAAAATATGTTATGTTGGTTACATTCAGGTGTCACCGTCACCACAGATGCCTCAAATGTCAAGCCATATAGATCTGAGGCCTATAACACAAGGGCTCGCCATCATCCCCAGAGCTAAGAGTGCGTCTCGGATTTCCACAGGAGAATTCTCAAGAAGAAACACGATCAAGTCTGACTCTGGTATGGTCTATGCTGTTTATATTCTTGGTAATGATGGAAACGCAGGTTGCTGAGGAGATATTCTGTTTTATTTACAGCCTCCTCTGTGCAGTCAGTGGCAGATGAGAATCTTTCTTTGGGAGACATTGAAAACCTACTCTTGGAGAGAATCAAGGACAAAAAAGAGGACCTAAAAGCTGCTTTTGAAGCCTTTGATCAGGAAGGCAACAAAACTGTCACCAAAGGAGAGTTCAGACGTGTAATCGAGGGGTTTCTTGTTCCACTCACCGAATCTCAGTTTGAGGGTCTGTTGGCAAAGGTGTGTTCATTTTATATTACAACAGTCACTGCCTTCAGTGCACTTATATGCATATTCTGTAATTAATTACTCACCCTCATGTTGTTCCAAACCTGTAAACTTTAATTTATCTTTGGAACACAAATGAAGATATTTTTGATGAAATCCGAGAGCTTTCTGACCCTGCATAAACAGCAACACAACTGACACGTTCAAGGCCAAGAAAGGTAGTAAGGACATTGTTAAAATAGTCCTTGTGACATCAGTGGTTCAGCCTTAAGTTTAGTAAGTTTTTGAATAAAGAAGAAAGAAACTGTTGAATAAAGTTTTTATTTTCTTTGCGCAAAAAACGTACTCTTGTAGCATTACGGTTGAACCACTGATGTCACATAGACTATTTTAATGATGTCTTTACCACCTTTCTGGGCCTTGAATGTTGTAGTTGTGTTGCTGTCTATGCAGGGTCGGAAAGCTCTTAGATTTTATCAAAAATATCATAATTTGTGTTCTGAAGATGAACAAAAGTCTTACAAGTTTGGAATGGCATGAAGGTGAGTAATTAATGACAGAATTTTCATTTTTGGATGAACTATCCCTTTAAGCATTGATTTTTTTTTCCTATTATGTGATTGGTATTTTCACTCATTTCAACTTCATTAAAATATTTTTTTATTAGATTGACTTAACAGAAAATGGAACAATTTCTTACATGGAGTTTCTCAGAAGATACTGCAAGGTTTCATCTGCAGTAGGCAGGTAATGTTTGCTTTTGTAGATGTTTTCATAATTATTATATTTTCTTAATTTATACACTCCATTTCAAAAGTTTGGGGTTGGTAAGATAAAAGAAGTCACTCATGCTCAAATCAAGCTATTTGATCAAAAATACAGTAAAACTAACAATGTTATAAATGTAATTTATTCCTATGATACAAAGCTGAATTTTCAGCATCGTTAATTCAGTCTTCAGTGTCACATGATCCTTTAGAAATCATTTTAATATTCTGATTTAGTGCTAAAAAACATTTCATATTATTATCAAGGTTGAAAGAGGAAAAGCATTTCTTCATATATACAACATATAATTTCTTAACAGAATCCCATGCAGGAGTGGAAGTTACAGAAACTTGTCACTTGGAGAACTACAGTGTCGTCTGAAAGATAAGGTGTAGAGTATAGCACGGTATGAATTTTACATCAATATTTACCTGTTGATGTTAGTGTGTAATATCCATGATTCTCATCATTTCAGATTGGAGGCAATTTGAAAAACATCACCAGGGCTTTTCGGCTATTTGACTACAACAGTGACGGGCAGATACAGCAACATGAGCTGCGTAAAGTCCTTGAGAGATACTGCTTTCCCATGAGTCAGCTGGAATTCCACAGGTCCCGGTTTATCATTTAAAGGAACGCTCCTGATGCATTATTGTTTTCCCCAAATGCTAAGTGTTTTGTGTATATGTTTTTTCTTCTAGACTATGGTCGCATTACAGCATGAATAATTCTGACACAATATCTTACAAGGAGTTTCTTGAGAAGCTTGGTGTTGACTGTGAAAACTATAGAAAAATTGCACCAGATTCTATACAGCTGGGTAAAGTTATATGAAATAAATTATGTAATATGATAAGATTATTAATTTTACCATCAGAATACATAATACAGTTGAGGTCAAAAGTTTACATACACCTTGCAGGGTATGCAAAATATTAATTATTTTACCAAAACAAGAGGCTCTTAATACATTGTGTTTCCTTATGAAGCATCAGTGAGCGTTTGAACCTTCTGTAATAGTTGCATATGAGTTCCTTAGTTGTCCTCAGTGTGAAAAGATGGATCTCAAAATCATACAGTCATTGTTGGAAAGGGTTCACAAACACAAAAATGCACAAAAAACACAAAAAAACTTTTGACCTCAACTGTAATTAAATAAGTTGAATCAGAATAAAATCTACTTTGATTTGCATCTGGCTTCAGCACTGAATTGGGACACTGTCAGTCGTGCTGCAACAAGACCTAAAAGTAAGACAAGCATAAGGGCTTTCTCAAGCAAATCAAAGGACAACTTGGATGAAGTCCAGACCAGGTTTTTAAGCAAAGTGAGTATCACAGAGGTCATTATTTAATCTAAAACATGAGAATTTCATTAAAATAAGTCTAAGTTTTCTATTTTGATTTACAGATAAAGAAGAATTACAGCCTTGTTGAAAAAGCTCTGCAGGCATTTGACATCACAGACAGTGGATTTGTCTCTCAAGAGGATCTCAGATCTGTCCTCAGTAATTTCCTCTTTCCCATGGATGATAATATCTTCAGGGAGTTACTGAATAGGTATGAGATATTAGCATATCATTTATGTACCTCTCTGAATGCAATTCATCTATTGATTTATTGTCCCAGATTTGGAGTGAGCAGCACAGAGCCTGTGCAATGGAGAATATTTCTTGGATTGTTCAAAGACGACATGGCTGTACAGTAAGTTGGCTGTGAAGTTATTGTTAGTCTCCTAGAAATCAATAATATTTGAACACACTTTTAACATACTGAAGGATCCTGTGCATGCAAAAGTATTTTTTTTATCTTTGATTATACATATATTTTTTTAATGTCTCAACCAGGAAAGATTCTGCTCCAGCAACTCCAGACACATGCAGTATTGAAGCAATTTTACGAAAACTACGTCAACATGTTTCTAATAATCAGCCTTTTCTAGAAGCCTTTCTGGATTTTGATAAAGTATGCTTTGAGACAGAGAAAAAATTGATGATAAAAAGTTATGATAAAAATCACAGCTATTCATATTAATGACAATTGTTTGTGCAGAACAGAACAGGGTTTATCAGTAGAGATGAACTATGCAGGGTTCTGGAAAACCTGAACTTCCATCTGAACGATGAGCAGTTCACTGCTCTAGCTGATGGTTTGGATGTGGAACATACAGATGCCATAAATTACCAACAATTCCTGGACTTCCTCCATCTCCAAAGACCAACTGTGGTATTATAACCTTTGCAGTACTGTAATATCCATGGTCACAATTTACCTTTAAAAAGACAAAAATGAAAATAGGGAAAAAAGTAAATATTACATGAATTTTGTAAAATATTACATGAAGTTTATTATTAGGATCCTTAAGATTTTTTACAATGTGACATTATTTTCAGGACAATCAAGCTCATTTGACCCATTTCTCATTACTGCAATATGTAAATTGCGATTACTGAAACAAAATAATAATAAAATTAATTAAATAATTAATTAATTAAAAAAAAAACAACACATTTTGAACTCTCATAGATTCTTGACAAGATTTTTCTTGACAAGTTTTGCATATATACAGTTTAAGTCAAGAGTTAACATACACCTTGCAGAATCTGCAAAATGTTAATTATTTTACCAAAATAAGAGGAATCATACAAAATGCATGTTATTTTATATTTAGTACTGACCTGAATAAGATATTTCACATAAAAGATGTTTACATATAGTCCAAGAGAAAATAATAGTTGTATTTATAAATTCAACTATTATTTTTATAGGTTTGAACCTTCTGTAATAGTTGCATATGAGTCCCTCAGTTGTCCTCAGTGTGAAAAGATGGATCTCAAAATCACAGTCATTGTTGGAAAGGGTTCAAATACACAAAACTGCTGAAAAACAAGCATTTTGTATGATCCCTCTTATTTTGGTTTAATAACATTTTGCAAATTCTGCAAGGTGTATGTAAACTTTTGACTTATATATATATATATATATATATAGGTTATTTGTGAATTTAAAATGATTCAACATAAAAACTGTTTTGTGAATTTACTACAGGAGACACCAAAGCTCAATAAAAAGGTTTCAGAACGGTTAAACACATTGCCGTCCACAGCAACAGCAACGCAGAATGCTGTAAGTAATATTCAGGGTTTTTTTCTTTAGGCTAACATTCAATTTTACAGTTATTTGTTCTGTATATTTAGCTGCAAAAAATCAAAGATTACTAAAAAATCAATCTTAGTTTTATCACACGCAAAATTTTGTCTCTCTACAGGTGAAACAGATTCTAACGGAGAAGCTCTCTGAGAACTATGATATGCTGATTGAAACTATCAACAGCACAACCCAAAACCAGAGTGACACCATCCCCCTAGAAGACCTTAAGAGACTGATCCAACAACACGGACTACCACTGTCTGAGCACCACTTCAGCAAGTGAGTCTCACTTCTCTGCTCTCCGCCTTACCTCTGGATATTGACTAACTCCCCCTGTTTACTCTCAAAGGCTTTGCGAACCGTTTTTGGAGGGTGGAAATGTGAACTACAAGCTGTTTTTGAAGAGCTTAGGTGTTCCAGAGACGACTGAGGGCCGCCTCAGTATCTTTGAGAGGTTTGTGTTATCAATAATAAGCATAAGTGATATGTAACACCCAACCCTAATGAGGAATGGTTTTTGGTTAAATACAGGGAGGAAAAGGCACAAGAAGCCTCCATGTTGAACATCAAAGCACAAGCAGTAAAGGATGTTGTCCTGAGGAAACTCAAAGACAGGCTTCAGAGGCACGGGATGTCCCTTCAGGACTATCTGATGTCTAAAAGGAAAAGCATGACAGTAGTGCTCACTCTGAGAGATTTCTGCAAGGTATGATCTGAGATCAGGTCAGACAGTCATAACTATATTTAGTTATTTATATTTACATTGTTTACATTGTCACTCTTGCTTTTAGATTCTGGATGATTGTGGTATATACTTGGAAGGACCCCAGTTTCAGATGCTTATCGAGTCTCTTGGTTTTAATTTGGGTTCAATTTCTGTTACTGACTTTGTGGCCAAATATGAAGGTTTGATTTTTCACAACAGATAATCTGTTTTCTTAACAAAAGCATATGGCACAAAACATAATTTATCTAATTTCTCTTCATCACAGAAGTAACAATACCAGAAAAAGATAAAGGAGGACAGACAAATTTACACATGTCCACACTTTTGACTGCAGAGGACTGTCTAGCTCAACTTAAAAAGAGGATCAAGGAATATCATGGGGTATCAAAGCAACAGATCATTTTAATTATTCACTAATTTACTACTAAAATGTGTCTAAATACATTGTAGGCCACTCTATACAGTACTAGTCAAAAGTTTCTAAATAGTAAGATTTTTAAGGTTTTTTCTGCTCACCAAGCCTGAATTTATTTGTCACAAAGTACGGCAAAAACAGTCAAATTCTGAAATATTTTTATTGTTTAAAATATTTGCTTTCTGTTTAAATATATATTAAAAATGTAATTCATTTCTGTGATCAAACTGAATTTTCAGCATCATTAGTAGTATCATTAGTATCATTTATTAGTAGTATTATCAATATTCAAAACAGTTGAGTACACTGTTTTTCAGGAGTCTTTGATGAATAGAAATCCAAAGATTAGCATTTATCTGAAATAAAAAAGCTTGTGTAACTTTATACATTATAAAGCACAAAAGCTTGGAGTCAGGAAAAGAAATTGTAGAAATTAATACTTTTATTTAGCAAGGATGCTTTAAATTGATCAAAAGTGATGATAAAGGCATTTATAATGTTATAAATAATTTGTATTTCAGATAAATGCTATTCTTATGAACTTTCTATTCATCAAAAATTAGCAGCAAAACAGCATATTAGAATGATTTCTGAAGGATCATGTGACTAGAATAATGATTCTAAAAGGTCAGCTTTGAAATCACAGGAATAAATTACATTTTAAAATAGTACTGTTTTTGCTGTATTTTGGATCAAATAAATGCAAACTTGGTAAGCAGAAGAGACTTCTTTAAAAAAACAAAAACTTTTGACTGATAGTGTATTTAGTCTTTATCATGGTATTAATAAATATTGCATTTTTAAATGTTTAAAAACTATACTTGTAGCAGAATAAGTCCCACTGCTTCCAACATCTTTACCTCACTCTTGTTTGCAGGATACTCTGACTGCTTTTCGCCTCATGGACAAGAACCGAGATGGTGTGGTGAATCGGAATGACTTCAGAGCTCTCTTTGACAGCCTGATGTTTGTAACCCAGGAGAAGGAGTATCAGAGATTGGCTGACTTGTTGGGCCTTACGCCTGGCTGCACACTCAACTACGCTGAGTTCCACAACAAAGTCCTCTCTAGCAGCAAGATGAAATCACACCACCTTGATAACACCTCGTAAGAATCATTTACTTCTAGGGAATTCATAGTTATATTTATCTTAGCTGTTTTTGTAACAAAAATCTTTTTATTTTTCAGACGAGACGGATATCTTGACATTGCATGTGACCAAGTTCATGACTACTTAGCAGCCGTTGCACAGAAAAGACCTTCAGAGCTCTTAAAGGTAATCTACATCCAGTCCTGGTGATTAAAAGGGCACTTTTTTTTTTAAAGCTATATGGCAGTTTTCATGAAGGTACACTGACACCTAGTGACGTAGATGTAGCATAATGCAAAAATATAACTTTCAGTTACCAATACTGGAGTAGAAATGCATTATTAGCAGGCAGCCATGTGTTTATGTTTTTAGAAAGATAAACTGAGTAGTATTCAGCTGATCATGTGACCATCTCAAAATGGTGGCTGCCATGTGGAGACCTCCTGCTTGTACAAACTTTTTAATGAAGAATTAAAGTAAACTATTTACTATTTTATAATTATAATTCTATTGTAAACTATTTTATAACTATTTACAATTGTGTTGACAGGCCTTTTGTCAGTTGGGTGACGATGTAAAAAGCATCATGACCAAAAATGGCCTAAAGCAGCTACTTTTTAAATACTACATGCCCATCACACCAAATGAGTTTGAAAAACTCTGGTGCAGGTAAGCAAGTGAATTTCATTCACAGTAAATTTGTTTTTAACGACTATATGGGTTCCTCAATGCATTTGATAGCTGATCCAGAATCAGTATTAGCATGTTATTGAAGGGATAATTAAGCCAAAAATAAAAGTTGTCATTAATTATGCCTTTGTTCATCTTTGAAACACAAATAATGATATTTTTGATGAAATCCGAGAGCTTTCTGACATGGTAGAGAAGAAATTGTTGAATAAAGTCATTATTTTTGTTTTCTTTGTGCACAAAAAGTATTCTCGTAGCCTCATAACATTACAGTTGAACCACTGATGTCACATGTACTGTTTTATGTCCCTACTACCTTTCTGGGCCTTGAACGTGTGAGTTGTGCTGCTGTCTATGCAGGGTCAGAAATCTTGCAGATTTCATCAAAAATATCTTAAATTGTGTTTTGAAGATGAATGAAGGTCTTACGGGTTTGGAAAGACATGAAAGTAATTATTGACAGAATTTTCATTTTTGGGTGACTGTCCCTTTAATTAAAATATATATCTGGAAAACATTCGGAAATATATCTGCTATAAATAAAACAAAAAAAACTTTTTTTTCACAGATATGATGAAGGGGGGAATGGTTTTGTCACTCAGGTGGAGTTTTTAAGAAAGCTTCAAGTCACATCAGATGAAGACAGCCAATCAGACGCTTTACAAGAACAGCCCACAGAGAGGACGATTTCCACGCCTGACCTGGATGTTATGCTACAAAATCTTAGGTTAAAAATGATTTCTTTATCAAATGTCAAAAGTAAAGGTGAACGAAAATGTTCTCCTTATAGATAAAATAGCGTTACATGAACCTATTTGTGTTTAAAGGAAGTGGATCGAGAGAGACTTTGAGAATGTTAGTGGAAGCCTTGTGGTTCTGGATAAAAACAAAGATGGTCATGTGACCGTGACGGACCTGCTCTCTCTCCTGTACAGACATGGCTTTCGACTAACAGAACCACAGCTCACGCATCTACTGAACCTGTAACTCTCTATATCAGACATGTTCATTTATTTACTCAAAATATGGGGAGTGTTGTGAGTTACAGCATTATTGTTTCCTTTTTTTCAGCCTTGGCTTTGATGGCAGTCTGAAGGAGCTGCCATACCTTGATTTCCTAAAGCATCTCGCTGGACCTCAATTTTCCAGTGGGTCTGCAGTCGAGCCTTCTCAAGGTCCATCTGTGGGTTCTCCAGAACCGGTGGAAGATGTAGAGGTGCTGAGCCCAGAAAGAGCCATACAGAGAGTCAAGGAGCTGGTAACTGCTTCCTCAGATACTCTCTACAAGGTACTGACTGTTTATATAGTATATTAAGTGCTCTAGAGATGTTTTTACATGAAGTGTGCTGCAATAACAGAGCTGTGTGAAGTAGTTTGTAAACACCACTCTACCAAAAGTTTGGTGTCATTTTTTCAAAGAAACTAATATTTTTACTTAGCAAGAATCCAATTTCATTATAAAAGATTTTCATTTCAAATGCTGTTCTTTTCAAATTTTCTAGGCCTTCTCTGCATTTGATAAGACTGGAGATGGTGTGATACCACAAACAGAATTTCGGCAAGTACTGGACCATTTCTGCATGCGTCTCTCAGATGTGCAGTTCAGGAAGTTGCTGTCTGAGCTGAGAATAAATGAAGGGAAGGAAATTATGATTGACTGGAAGGAATTTCTGCAAGCCTTCAACCTCCACAAACAAGAGGTTAGAAGTTTTTAATGGTTAAAGGAGAGGTCCACTTCCAGAACAACAATTTACAAATAATTTGTCTTCAGTCGTGAAGAAATTATGGTTTTTGAAGAAAACATTTCCGGATTTTTCTCCATATAATGGACTTCATTGGTGCCCTGATTTTGAACTTTGAAAATGTAGTTTAAATGCAGCTTCAAAGGGCTCTAAACGATCCCAGCCGAGGAAGAAGGGTCTTACCTAGCGAAACGATTGGTCATTTTTTTCTAAAAATAAAAATTTGTATACTTTTTAAGCACAAAAGCTTGTGTAGCACAGGCTCTGGGATGCGCATCCACGGCGCTACGTACTATAGAATCACATTGAAAGGTCACACGGAACGTAGGCGGAGCTACAGACCCAGTGTTTACAAAGCAAACGTGCAAAGACTAAGGAAGTGCATGTAAGTCAAACGCTGTTTACAAACAAAAAGGTACAACGATGTCAACGTCGCCATACTCTACCTTTTTGAGCCAAGTACGATGAACTTAGACGTGATTCGTAGCATTGTGGACGTGTATCCCAGAGCCTGTGCTACACAAGCTTTTGTGCTTAAAAAGTATACAAATTTTTCTTTTACGAAAAAATGACCAATCGTTTCGCTAGATAAGACTTAGATTTAGAGCCCTTTGAAGTTGCATTTAAACTACATTTTGGAAGTTCAAAATCGTGGGGCACCAATGAAGTCCATTATATGGAGAAAAATCCTGAAATGTTTTCCTCAAAAACCATAATTTCTTCACGACTGAAGACAGAAGAACATCTTGGATGATAAGGGGGTGAGTACATTTTTTGTAAATTGTTGTTTTGGAAGTGGAGTTCTCCTTTAAGTTTTACTTTTTGCACAATATCAAACAAATATCATAATTTAGAATGGTCGTAGTTGGTGTATAATAAAACACTTTATTTCTTTAACAGACGGCAGATGAATGGCTAAAGAAAATCCACAAGATGCGCTTTCCTAATCAGCCCCGACCTTTAGTCATCAGTGACATTTTGAGGCGGGTACAGGAGGTTGTTTCGGCCCGCATCTACACTATAGCAAAGGAGATAGTAGACCTAGACTATGCCAATATAAACACAATCTCCAAAATGGATTTTAAGACCATTTGTGATCGTCACTTCATGAGACTCACCAACGAACAGGTAATTTCCAGTATCACATGAGCTTCTCTAATAGTTCCCTCAATAGCTTGAAACACAATCAACTTTTTCAGTTTGAAGACCTGTGGAAAATGCTACCAGTTAATGGCTTTGGAAATCTGGAATATCGAGAATTCCTGAAAAAGTTCAGTGGAGAACAGCCGGGCCAGGAAAAGGTTGCTAAATCATTATCGGGTTCAGCAAGATCAGCGCTGGAGAGACCAGCATCCCTCAGACGCCCCAAAACTGCACCCTGTGCCTTTAGACGCTCTTTGGTACATTTATTGGTTTGCTTCTTCTCGCTATATTGGAGTTTATAAGTGTCTTCAATGTCTTTTTGTATCTCACCACCCCTGTCTGCAGTCATCAGTCTCAGAGCAGCTTCAGAGACCCTCCACAGCGAGCAGAAGGTCCACACCACTGCTGAATTGTGAGGATGTGGAGATGAAGGTGCGTCCAAAGATCCAGGACTGTTGGAGGCACATCCAGAGGAGATGCAGGCAGGCGGACCCTGAGAGGACCGGAGAGATAGATGTGGATATATTTCTAGGTACATTTTTGAGGCCAGATATTTTTTCTATTTATCATTTACAGCACCTTTCAAACATATAAAAAGTCTTTAAAAACTAGGGAAAAGTAATTGAAATGAGTAAAAAGTATTTTTTTCTAGCTATGCTCAGATCTTTAATATTCTTGCTTTAACTTGTTTACAAACCTTTTTAATGAATCGTTAAAACCTGTTTGGGAAAAAAAGGGAAAGTCAATTAATTATTTTTTATTTTTCTGAATTATTATATTTTCTTAAAGATTTATTAGTAAATGGGTCTGAATTATAATGATTTTTAAAAAATATAATATGAATCATTAAAAACAGTTTAGAAGTAGGTCAGAATGATTTAATAGCGAATGGATCTGAAATATAATGATTTTTATATAATTATAAATAATATTATATATAAATGTATACAGTAAGTTCTATTTTATTTTTTTATATAATTTAATTTATAACATATATTTATAATATGAAATATTATGCATAACATTTCATGAGATGTATAACATATAATTTATATAATTATTATTATATATTATTCTAATAATTATTAATTATAAAATCATGGGAAAGTCAAGGAATTATTTTTTAATTTAATTTTGTTTTTTTCTGAAAGATTTGTTAGCAAATGGGTCTTAATTGTAATGATTTTCAAAAAATATAATATTAATCATTAAAAACAGGTCAGAATGATTTATTAGCAAATGGGTCTAAATTATAATTTTTATATTATATATAAAATAACATATATATAAATGTATATAAGTTCCATTTTATTTGTTTGTATAATTTAATTCATAACATATTTATAATATGAAATATTATGCATAACATTTCATAATATATATTATATATAATTATTATGGAATTATAATAATTATTAATTATAAAACTGTATTTTAAAAAATGGAAAAGTCAAGTAATTATTTATTTTTTTTTCTGAAAGATTTATTAGCAAATATGTCTTAATAGTCATGATTTTCAAAAAAAATATAATATGAATCGTTTAACAGTTCAAAAGTAGGTCACAATGATTTATTAGCAAATGGGTCTAAATTATAATTTTTATATAATTATAAATAACAATATAAAATAATATATATAAATGTTTATAAGTTTCATTTTATTTGTTTGTATAATTTAATTCATCACATATATTTATAATATAAAATATTATGCATAACATTTCATAATATATATTGTATATAATTTATATATTAATTATAAAACTATTTTTAAAAAAGGGAAAGTCAAATAATTATTAATATTATTATTTTTTATTATTTTTTCTGAAATTTTAGCAAATGGGTCTGAATCATGATGAATTTGAAATAATATAACACAATACAGTATATTTTTTATGTATTTTAATATAGCAAGATAAAACATCTCATATTGCTGTTTTTTTTTTTTTTTTTTTTTGTGTGCTAAAATTGCAGTTCCTTACATTATATGTTATTTTATATTTTATGATTGTCACATTGTCACAATTTAAATGGTTATTTTAAACTGATGTTGTGCAGATATACTCCAGGGTCTCCATATTGAGCTGAGCCCACTTGAGTTTGAGCAGCTTGCTGTCAAATATGACATAAAAAACAGCGGACGTCTCTCATACCCGGACTTCCTGCGGCACTTTGTGCTCATGTTCAGTCCTCAAGTCAACACTTCATCCCACAGACTCAAACTGCAGCTCCCCAGGACACCAGTGAGTTCACTAGAATTACTGCCTGCTGTCATTCTGAATAGGCCAGTATAGTTGATGAACTGTGAATATACTTTTTTTTCTGACTTCCTCCTTCAGATGAGTCCCGGCCCACTGAGTGGCCAGTGTGCTGAAGCCATGCTGAGAATCTCCAGGCCCATCCAGCTCTTCTGGAGGCAGATGAGGCAAAAATTCATCGCCTTTGACAACGAGCGCACCGGAAAGATCTCACTTCAGGACTTCAGAAAGGTACAAGGCACTGTTTTATACTTAATATAAAAACACTTTCAGTTCATGTCCCGTATTTAATCATGCAAACTTTTGCATAATTTTTTTTTAGGTTCTGAGACAGTACAGTGTGAATCTGTCAGAGGAAGAATTCTTTCATTTCACATCTTTTTTTGACAAAAACCTCTCAGGAAAGATTTCATACAATGATTTTCTGCGCATTTTCCTCAAATGATTGCATTTTTTGTTTATTAGTTTTGCGTGTCATACTGCACCGCTTTAGCAACTTTAGTCAGGTTTTTTATTAAAAAAATAAATTGATTATTCCAATCCTTAAATTATGTTGTTTTTATTTATACAGTAAGAGAATGTGATTATAATATAATAAGAATTATGTAATTTTAATAACAATTTTATACATAATAAAAAAAAAATAAATTCTGAAAAAAAAATCATACTATATATAGGTGTATTTTTAATTTATCTATTTATTAGAAGAGTAAAAAGTACTTTCAAAACACAATCAGTGCTTTCAAGACCACTAATGTTTTGACAAAAAAAAAGTCCTGACCTCACAATGTTGTTTTTCCAGTACATGACCCCTGCGATTGCAACACTCTGTTTCGTAATAGTAGTACGTTGCCAGATACTATCACGTTTATTTGGACTTGGCAATTGATCACACATGCACTGCATAACCTCAGGGATTCATATGTTGGACAACATGCAGAAATCTGTTAAAGAATGGAATATTTCTTTTGCCGGCTGTGGATTTCTGATGGCTTACTACTGTGGAGTCTATTGCTGTTTATTCGAACGTGCCCAGTTTCTTCTTAAGGGGGCGAAGAAGATTTGTGGGGCTTCATCTGGTGCTCTCATGGGTGCAATATTATGCCAAATGTCTCCGGGTAGGTTTCAACAATTATTTCTAGTTTATAAACTTCACACAAGTTGTACAGAAGGCATTTGTCATGAATCCAAAACACAAATCTTTCGCATACACAATAAAATGATAGTGAACAGTAGTTTTAAAGCTATAAAACTCCCTATTTAATTTACTTTGATGACAATTATATTGATTAACATTGGTGATCCTAAAGGAAATTCCATTTTGAAGCCAAATGCTGTGAAAATTTGCTGGAAATGTCTCGAGAGGCTCGCAAAGGCGCTTTGGGTGCCGCGAATCCTTCCTTCAACCTGCTGAAGATTGTACGAAACTTCCTAAATCGAGACCTGCCCGATGATGCCCACCTGCTCGCCAGCGGACGGCTGTTTGTGTCCCTCACACGAGTATCAGATGGGACAAATGTGTTGTTGTCTGAGTTTGACAGTAAAGAAGATCTCATTCAGGTGAACTCAACTACCTTTTGCTGCTTGCATATGATGATTAGATAAGTGTTGTGAATAAGTGAATTTATGATTTACACTTTGCTCCCTGTTTGCAGGCTCTGATTTGTAGCTGCTTTTATCCTCTGTACTGTGGTGTGATTCCTCCAAGCTACCATGGAATAGTATGTAGCCAAACACAGCCTTTGAGTGTAGTTTTGTGGTACATTTGCAGTATAATTGTGAGTTTTTCAATTAACCCTCTGGTTGTGTTCTGATTCCTGTTACACTTGTGGTGTTCCCGATCAAAAATGACCGGACTCCAAACAATTGCTTATAAATCTGTCATTATGCTATATTATCCCCAAATATTGGATTCAATCTTTTTGTCAACTTGTTTTCTTTCATTTAGGACTGGTTTTGTGTTTCTATTTGCATCTGATTAATCGTAAGCATCATTTATCCGAAAGTAGGCAAACAACTAGTGTGCAGTAGTATTTTGTGCTTGCAAACATAAAGGCCTTGGACCTGTGTGTGTATGGATGCATGTATACTCACGCTATCTTACACACACACACAAACTATTGTGAGTATTATACCTATTTCATCCTACCCTGAACTGCATACAATATGTTTTTATGATAACTCTCTCTATGATAAATCTCTCACTCACACGCTCAAACTGCCTTGTCTTTAGTCTAGGTTTTGAGGCTTTCATGTTCTCACAGAGTAGACGAAAGTTTACAAATAAATGCTTTAGCACAGAGAGCTTCAGCTTGTTGTTTCATGATATTGTGTGCAGGAATATAAAATTAAAATATAACAGTTTTGGTTTGTTCCATGAAATGTTATAATGTAAATAATCTTAATGTGTTCTTTCTTGTATGTCATGATGGTCAGATTTAACAGAAACAAAATAAAGATCCTGTTTTTAGTGATCTTCCCCATTCACTTTCATTCACAAGTTGACATAAAGAATGAGTCCAATATTTGCTGATAATGTAGCATAATGAGAGATTTATAAGCAATTGTTTGGAGTCCGGTCATTTTTGACTGGGAACACCACAAGTGTGACTTTTTGCAATTTTGTGCAAAATAAAAGCATTGAAAAGCAAACTTCCTGATTAAACATTAAAGCACACAAATTTTCATAATTTTTTTATCATATTATTCATAAAAAATGATTTTTTCACTCAAAAAACGAGGTACCTTCTCTCAAAAAAAATGAGGCCTACGATTAATCGGATGCAAATAGAAACACAAAACCAGTCTTAAATGAAAGAAAACAAGTTGACAAAAATAAGAGATTAATAATAAGAGATTTATAAGCAGTTGTTTGGAGTCCGGGCATTTTGACCGGGAACACCACAAAAAATTACGAAAATTCGAAAAAAAAAATTCGGAGAAGTACTTAAACCCTGTGTGAACAAAGTCAGTGAAAGAGTCGTGAAAAAGAAAATCTTTTCCAGGTCAATTTGACCCGAACACAACCAGAGGTAATATTTTATTAGCTTTGATGTTTTGCTGGATTTAATATCTTGATATAACTGACACCAAGTGGTGTGGATGCAGTATCACGCATAAGCAAATGTTTTCAGTTGCCACTGAAAGCCGCGCAACTATAGGGAGCCTTTATTAATATATTCCACGAGCGAAAAAGTTTAAATGCACTTCTGACCTTTTTTACTTTAGAATTCTGAGTTTACGCTCAGTTTGCAGAAAAAAATGGAAGCTCATTTCTGCCACTGAATAAAAAATATGTTTTTGTGACTTTTTTCAGAATTGCGCGATATGAGCTTACAATTGCGAGTTATAAAGTCAGAATTGGGAGATATAAAAGTGACAGTTCTGTCTTTTTCTTAAAATTGCATTATATAAACTAGCATTTGCAAGTTATGAAGTCAGAATTGCATGATATAAAGTGACAATTTCCTACTTTTTTCTTAGAATTGCGTCATATAAATTCACAATTGCAAGAAAGTCAGAATTGCGAGATATAAAGTGACAGTTCTGACATTTTTCTTAGAATTGCGTGATGTAAACTCGCAATTGGGAGTTACAAAGTCAGAATTGCCGGATATAAACTCAGAAATGTGAGTTATAAGTCAGAATTTTGAGATATAGTGACAATTGACTTTTTTTCTCAGAACTGCGTAACAAATTCACAATTGCCAGTTATAAAGTCAGAATTGTGAGATAAAGTGACAATTCTGACTTTTTTTCTTAAAATTGGTTGATATAAACTCACATTTACAAGTTATGAAGTCAGAATTGCATAATATAAGCTTGAAATTACAAGTTATAGAGTCAGAATTGCGAGATATAAATTGACAATTCTGACTTTTTCTTAGAATTGTGAGATATAAATTCACAATTGCGAGGAAAAAAGGTCAGAATTGCGAGTTTATTTCTTGGAATTATGAGTTTATATCTAGCAATTCTGACTTTACAACTCGCAATTGCAAGTTTATGTCACGCAATTCTGAGAACTGCGCATTTACATCTCACAGTTCTGACTTCAAAACTCTCAATTGGGAGTTTATATCTAAAATTATGACTTAATTTTTCAGAATTGCAAGTTTAAGGCCTGGTTTCATATACAGGGCTTAGACTAAGCCAATATTAGGTCATAGTTCAATTAGGACATTTAAGTCATTTTTATAAACGTGCCTTAAAAAAAAAAACTGTTGTCCATCTTGAGACAAAACAAAGACATTGATATATTTTAAGATCAATAAGCGCAAGTTTCTTTCAGGTTAAACAGCTCAGATTTACGTTTTAGTCTGGGACTCGGCTTAAACCAAATTTATATCTCACAATTCTAAGGAAAAATTCAGAATCGTGAGATAAAAAGTCACAATTATCGTTTTTTATTTTTTATTCAGTGGTGGAAACGGGCTTCCATAAAAACGGGCTAAATGTAAATGTAATTTAATGTAAATTAAAAAGTTTTTTTCCTATGTTGATTATTGCTAGTGTAGAACTTTTGTTACATTTTTTTTAAGATGATATCATTTTCTTTTTATTTTAACATTCTAATTAGAAAAATATATACTGAATTTGTGTTTTATTTAGTTAGTTGTAATTAAATGTAATGTAAATTAAAGTCTAACCTTTTTCCCCTATTCTCTCTGTTTTCAGAGATATGTAGATGGAGCATTGAGTGATAACATGCCTTTCTCTAGTCTGAGGAACACCATCACCATTTCTCCTTTTTCCGGAGAAAGCGACATCAGTCCTTACGGCAACCCTTTTTACTTCCATGACATATACTACAATAACGTCAGCATTCACATCAACTTTATTAATGCACACCGAGTTGTCATCGCATTTTTTCCTCCAGAGCCAGAGGTTAGTTTTTGAATGCTTAATTTTCTCAAGACATTTTTAAAAGCATACTTAAGCCTGCATAACTTTGTTGTGGTGTTTCATAAGGTCTTGGCTGAGATGTGTCAAAATGGATATAAGGATGCTTTCCTTTTTTTAAAACAAAATGGTGAGCAGTCTTCTTGAAGATGACATTTGGGGTAGTTGTGTGGCTGTTAGTATCTAATATGGTTTTGTTTACCAGAACTCCTGAAACCCTCATCGCCACTGTCAGAGTTGACCCTGATTGATGAATGGGAGAATATTCCAACATCTAAGAAATGTATTAGTGAAAACAACCTAAGTGTGACTGGGAATTCTAAAAATATCCTTCCAGATTCCATCAAAAAAGGTAAGACAACAAATAATGCATCTAAAACCATGAACCAGTAAATCTTGATTATTATATGAAAAAAAAAATCTATTTTTCACCCTCTCCAGTGTTTTATACGGCTAGCTTGAGGGAAAATGAAGAGAGAGTGAATCTAGTTTCCTGTCTAATGTGGTTCATTTTGCCGGTGGAGGTGACTAACATAATGCTTTTAAGGTATATATGTCAAAAATTTGTAAAATTGAAATATCATAGTCTTACAATTTCATGCTAAGACCCTGAATGCTTTTTAGGCTTTTTGAGTGCACTCCAGAGATGTGGTCGTTTCTGCTGTGGATGTGGCAGATGACATTGAGAATAATTGGACAAACATTGAAGAAAGCTTTCTCAATAAGGTTTGAAAGATATTACATATCTAAATAATCCAAATATTAAGTGTGATGGACCTAAATAAGAATTTCTGCCTTCAGTTACTTGTGTATGCAGAAATATCCAAGTCTTCACCCACTCCATTCAACTTCCAACCCAACTCACTGACCAGCAACACCTCTTGTTTCTCCTCTTCTTATATACATTGTGTAATTATTTTGAATTTGAAAAAAAAAAAAGGTTTAGATTTTTATGTAACTGCACCACTTTAACATAAATAAAAATTCTGTCATTAATTACTCACCCTCATGTCGTTCCAAACCTGCAAGACCTTTCATCTTCGGAACACAAGTTAAGATATTTTTGATGAAATCTGAGAGAAAAGAAAGTCGTTGTTCAACAATGTAATGTTATAAAATCATTATTCAACAAGAGAATGATTTTTGTACGCAAAGCAGGGTTGCCAGGTTTTCACAACAAAACCCACCCAATTGCTACTGAAAACTAGCTCTTTGAGTGGGGTCCCCTGGTAAAAATGTCAATCCAAGGTGTAAAATACACGTTTTTTTTTGGCAAAGTTACCCTGGAACTTTAATTCCAGGGGCTAAATATCACGTTATTGGGGTCGCTTGAACCTGTGGACATGAAAAAAACACCCCACAGCAACACTGTTAAAATAGTCCAATTCTACATGAAAACTGCAGCCTTGGCAACATTGGAGCAACAAAAATAACAACTTTATTCAAATTTTTCTTTGCCGTGTCACTGAATGTCGACCGGCAGTGGCATGAGTTGTTGAATAAAGTCGTTATTCAACAACTGTAATTTTATGAAGCTACGAGAATGTTTTTTTTATGCACAAAGCAGTGTTGCCAGGTTTTCATAACAAAACCCGCCCAATTGCTACTCAAAACTAGCTCAATGGCGCTTCGAGTGGGGTCCCCCGGTAAAAAATTACATTCCGGGGGGTAAAATACACGTTTTTTGGTGGGGGTGCCCTGGTAAAATTTGTATTACAGTGGCTAAATATCACATTTTTGGGGGTCGCTTCAACTCGCGGACATGAAAAACACCCTACGTCAAAAGCGTTAAAGTAGCCCAATTCCATGGGAAAACTGCAGACTTGGCAACACTAAAACAAAAAGAAAATACATGCTTTTTTGGCAGTGTTCCTTGGTAAAATTTGCATTCCAGGGGCTAAATATCACATTATTGGGGTCGCTTCAACCCGCAGACATGAAAAACACCTTGCGGCAACAGTTCAATTCCGCTGGAAAACCGCAGACTTGGCAACACTGGAGCAAAGAAAACAAAAATAACAACTTTATTCAAATTCTTTACTTCTGCTCAGCAGATGGCAGCCATCGGTGACGTGAAAAAGTTATTGAATAAAGTCGTTATTCAACAGCTGCAATTTTATGAAGCTACGAGAATGTTTTTTTTTTTTTGCACAAAGCAGGGTTGCCAGGTTTTCATAACAAAACACGCCCAATTGCTACTCAAAACCAGCTCAATGGCGCTTCGAGTGGGGTCCCCCAGTAAAAAATTACATTCCGGGGGGTAAAATACACGTTTTTTGGTGGGGTTGCCGTGGTAAAATTTGTATTACAGTGGCTAAATATCACATTTTTGGGGGTCGCTTCAACCTGCGGACATGAAAAACACCCCACGGCAACTACTTTATTTAAATTTCTCTTTTCCGTGTCAGCCAGCGATGATGTGGAAGATTCATTTAATAAAGTCATTATTTAACAACCATAATTTTATTAAGCTTTTTTTGCACATAGCAGGGTTGCCAGGTTTTCACAACAAATCCCGCCAAATTGCTTCTCAAAACTAGCCCATTTGCGCTTCGAGTGGGGTCCCCTGGCAAAATTTCCATTCCAGCAGCTAAATATCATGGTATTTTTGGTGGCTTCAACCTGCGGTATACAATTCAAGATTTTCTACCAGTTTGTACGTTCTTCTCACTAAGATATAGTATATGAAGAGTTAAGCCACCTAAAAGCCATCTCGGTCAAAAATGAGATAATGATACGGAGTGAATGCTCCTGACACATATTATACGTCCATCAAATACTTTTACTTTAAACTTGCTAAATTCCAGCCTCAGCCCAATCAGAAGTACCAGTACTTACATAGAAACTTATACAAAGTAGCCAGAAAGAAATGCTAATTTTAAAGAAATGCTAATTTTAAAGAAATATGTCAGATGGATTGAGGCTTTTGCATCTGAACTCTTCATATAATACTGAATACTAATATAGAAATAAATGTACAAGCAGAAATTAGCATAATTGTATTTTAATGAACAAAAAAGATAATCATGTTTACAGAAAGAGTAAAAATAGCACCAAGTAAGAGCATGTGGAAAAATCGATAAATTATGGCATGTTCAGGATTAGTTCACTTAGATAAACAGTCATACTGTATTGTATTTTACAGTACTGAAGGAGGAGAGGTGGTTGTGTACATTTTTAAACAGTGATGCTGATGTTTCCTCATAAGGAACACATTTATAGACATTTCAAATGTACAGTCACCAGTAACTGTGACTTTGTCTCGCAGTGGCATCATAAAAATTCCCAAAACCATCATGGTAGAGTCCTTGTAACATGTAAAAAGACCTAATTTGTCACATTATGAGAGTAACAAAACATTATTTAAATGTTATTCTTACAGATTCTGCAATATGAACTTTAAAATGTGCACTTTAAAAAGACATGGGTAGTTACACATAATATGTCCCATCTAAAATATCAAATGAAAAAATCGTGAACACTCCTTATGAACAAATCAAGTATCAGTCCCTGATATCACATAATGCAATAAACCAGTGCTCAGAACTTCGTACACTAAACTACTGAAAATAACGTCGATGACTCTAAACCATTAAAGTAAAAGATGAGTATACTCTCCAATTCCATAGAAATACTAACTCCTAAAACGCCTAATTGAAATTCATTGTAAAAACTGTTCTTTTTTTTTAATAAAGAGGCATTTGAGATATCAAAGGCCCCTGAGTTGAAGTTCAGAGGTACAGTTTCTTTAAAAGCACAGCAGCCGTTGGATTCTCCTTGTGCAAGTTGGGCCACCTTGTGTGATCGTTCCTCAAATCGTTCCTGAAATTATAACGTAACAGACTGTCACAGCAACGCACAGGAGAAAGAAATCAATGCCCCTGAAGACTCCTAGATTCGATTCGGAGAATATAAGAGGCACAGCATCTCTAGAAGAGCACAGGAACCGTCAGGCTTCGTCTGAAGTCCCTTACAACGCTCCTTCCTCATACACCCCAGGTTTGGGCTTGAGAAGAGTTGCCGATGTCTGGGATCTGATCGGCGAAAGACTGCGTCATCCACTGACCGTCCTGAACCTGTCCAACCGCGTTTGGATTCGTCGGTGCCTTCTCAGCTGAAGGTTTGAACACAAAATCGATATTAAACCTCCTTTGACTTTCATTGTATGCACAAGAACATTCTTTAAAATGTCTTTTGTGTTCCACAGATGGTACCAA
Organism: Labeo rohita; assembly: GCF_022985175.1. Taxonomy (NCBI): domain Eukaryota; kingdom Metazoa; phylum Chordata; class Actinopteri; order Cypriniformes; family Cyprinidae; genus Labeo; species Labeo rohita. The sequence continues at coordinate 14,089,502 of NC_066893.1, forward strand.
CCTGTTTCCTCAGATGCGGAGAAGTTACAATATCCATTGCTTTGGCCTCCTTCGGGTGCCGGTTCTCCATAAGCTCCTCCGAACGCTGCCTCATAACCAGGATCGTAGTGCTCTTCCTTGATGGCCATCCTCTTAGCGTCCTCTGTAAGGCAGAAGGACGATAAAGTGGTCAAGTACAGTCCATAACTGTGTACATCAGGAGGGCAATCATAAACTGTGTGCTTGTACCTTTGGCCATGCCAAGATCGAATGTGTAGTTAACTTCTTCAATCTCCTTGGGCTTCGCAACACCCTTCAGCTCGTCTCGGAGCTCTCTCAGCTTGATGTAAAAATGCACTTTGTCCTGAGCACGAGGAAACTGAGCACAGCGGGCGCTGGAGGACGGCATCAGGTACAACGCCTAGAAAACAGTAATATGCAGATCTGACAGAGTTTTGCTTTTTTAATGCATTGAACTAAAATTGATTTCTTACCGTCTCCGAGTCAGGAATCTTGTGAGGCTGTAGGCCAAATTCAAGCGTTTTGGGTTTCTTCCCAAATATCTCCCTACAGAACATTTCATATATACCTAAAACAAATGTAATTGTTAAATGCACGCCTTCCTATCAATTTGCACTCTGTACTGGTGTTTGAATACCTACATTTTCCGTTAAAAACTGCTATGAGTGGCTTGAATTTCTTTATCTTTTCCACTAAGATTTTACCGCCTTCTCTAAGTTCTTTGCTGTGGAAGATACAAGCAAAACAAGTTAGAGAAACATCGCTGCTTCCAGTTATGAATGAAAGAAGAATGACTGTCTACCCCACCTAGAGAGATCTTTACTTCCTGGTGTCGCTCTCGCTACCATATTTGTGAAGCCGATGCCGTATTTCTCAGGCAAACTATCATCATCCATGTGATTTAGCAGCTTCTCTGTGAATCCAGACAGGAATAGACACTTCCCTGAAAGATTGACAAGAACATTTATAGTTTAATAATTGAAACATTCAAGAAAAAAAAAAATTATATATATATATATATATATATTTATATATTTATATATATTTATATTTTTTTTAATAAAAAATTATATTATATATATATATATATATATATATATTTATTATTATTTTTTTTAAATATATTATTCAATATAATTATTCACGCTATTTTATATTAGAATATTTCTGTATTTACACTACGTCAAAAGTTTTGAACAGTAAGATTTTGCATGTTTTTAAAGAATTCTCTTCTACTATTTGATCCAAAGTACAGCAAAAACAGTAAAATTTTTAAATATTGTTACTATAACTGTTTTCTACATGCTGAATTTTTAGCATCATCACTCCAGTCATTATCCTTCAGAAATCATTCTAATATTCTGATTTGCTGCTCAAAAACATTTATTATTATTATTGTTATTATTATTATTATTGTTGTTGTTGTTGAAAACAGCCGAGTAGACTTTTTTTCAGGTTTTTGATGAATAGAAAGTTCAGAAGAATGGCATTTATCTGAAATAGAAATCTTTTATTGATTATAAATGTCTTTATCATCACCTATGATCAATTTAAAGCATAATATAATAAATTACATTTTTAAATTTATATTTAAATAAAAACAGTTATTTTAAATATTAAAAATATTTCAAGAATTTGCTGTACTTTGGATCAAATAAATGCAAGCTTGGTGAGCTTCTTTAAAAAACAAAAAATTTTACCGTTCAAAAACTTTTGACTGGTAGTGTACATTATCATCATATTAATATTAACTCTAATTGCATAAAATATTTTTGTATTTGTGTAAACAAGCCCCTTTTAAAATGTTAATATAATAATTTATTTTTTAATTAATTTAATAATTATTATTATAATTATAGTAATAATAATAATAGTATTATATTATTAACAATAATAAAGATATAACATAAAACATCTCTTTATATTTAAACATAATAGTGTCAACAACTGTTTTGAACAGTTCCTTATAAAATTATGAATATAAGCAAACTGATATATTATTGTTTATCATATTTAGATTATTTAATTATTTCTATTAAATCAGAATATTTTATTTATATTATTAATATATATTAACCATTAGAATGTTAATACATTAAAAACAACAATACATTAGGGCTGTTAAATCGATTAATCAAGATTAATTTCTTTGATATATACTTTGATATATATTTATTTTCTTAAATATATAAACACATATAAATACGCACAGTACACATATAAATCATGTAAACAAACACTTTTATTCTGGATGCAATTAATCATGATTAATTGATTTGGCAGCCCTACAATACATTTCTAATAGGAATAATATAAATAAAATAAACAGTATAATAACAACGATAACATATATTTTACATTAAAACATAACAATAGTGATGTCAAAGTTAAAAATTAGTAGAATTGAAGTTTACTTACAAAAATGGTTTCCTGGTCCAGGGAACCATCTTCCAATGTAGGCCGCCATCAACCCTGGATTAATTCCGATCTGTATCATAAAAATAAGATTCATTCCAGTCAGTTGGGTTCAGTGCCATTTTTGCTTTAACATTCTTCATCGTTAAAAGGCAACTTCAGGCAAAAAACGTGAAAGCTTACAATGACATAGTCCAGATTGGGGGTAAGAATATCAGGCAGTGTTTTCTTCATGACTTCCTCCTCCGACATGCCCTTAAAGCGATCGACTTTCCTCTTGACTTTCTTAAAGGTTTCATCAATCTTCTCCTGTCCTTCAGCTGGCGGGGCATCCTTATCCTCCTTAGCTTTCTTGGGTTTGGGTCCCGGCTTGGCTCGAGGTTCACCTTTGGGTTTAGGTTCTTTGTTTGCTGCCCTTCCTCGCTTTTTAGCAGGAGCTTAAATGGGGGGAAAAAAAAAACACTTTGACTTACTTAAAGCTACATGAGAGAACATTCAGCCTGCTGAGCTCAGTTCTAATGGTAGTCCTGATTAACTACCTTTCTGTACAGCTGCAGGGTCCATTTGGGCGACGTCCTCTGGGTGTACAGGCATCTGCTGCATGCCTCCATCTTCTCTGGGTCCCTCCATCATAAAGCCAGCATTGCCATTAGCCATGTGAGGATACTGAGCCTGAAGGGCCTGCAGATGCTGCTGTGCTGACTGAACCCTAGTTCACAAATAAAACAAGGCCTGACTGAGTTGTCAGTCCAACTTTAACTTCTGTAGAAAAAGGCCTATTTTAAAGGGATAGTTCACCCAAAAACGAAAATTACCCCATGATTTACTCATCCTAGGTGTATATGAGTTCCTTCTTTCAGACAAATACAATCGGAGTTACATTTTAAAAAAAAATGTCCTGGCTTCTCCAAACTTTATAATGGCAGTAAATGGCTGTTGAGATTTTGAAGTCCAATAAAGTGCATCCATCCATCATAAAAAGTACTCCACACAGCTCCAGAGGTTTAATAAAGGCCTTCTGAAGCAAATCAATGTGTTTGTGTAAGAAAAACATCCGTATTTTAAACTTTAGAAACTGTAATCTCTAGTTTCCGCTAACTGTCGTACACATGTTCACGAGAGAGTGGCGTTACAGTGGATGACGTAGGATGTAGATGTAGCGTTAGCTCTGGCAAGAATATGCTAGTCTGGCAAGAACCAAGTTTTGTTTACAGCAAAGGAAAACCAGTCTCCTCTTGGCTTTTACTGAAATCCTCTGATATTTTTCTTTACAAATCCTCAACTACGTCTTACGTCATCCGCTGGAACGCCACTCTCTTGTGAACGCGCGTACGGCAGTTGGCGTAAGCTAGAGATTACAGTTTATAAAGTTTTAAATATGGATATTTTTCTTACATTAATGCATCGGTTCACTTCAGAACCCCCCAGAGCCGTAAGGAGTACTTTTTATGATGGATGGATGACCTTTTTTGGGCTTCAAAACCTAAACACCCATTCACTGCCATTATAAAGCTTGAAAGAGCCAGGACTTTTTTTTTTTTAAATATAACTCAGAATGTATTCGTCTGAAAGAAAAAAAAAAAAAAAGTCATATACATCTAGTATGGCTTGAGGGTGAATAAATCATGGGGTGATTTTCATTTTTGGGTGAACTGTCCCTTTAATGATGTATTAATTATAATTAATAAAAGTGTATTGTATAACTATAATATTTTTTCAAAAAAACAAAACAAAACTAAGATAAACAAAAATACTGTTTATCATTAAAAAATAACATACAAGTTAAACACTAAAGTCTTAACAAGAAACACTTAAGAAGTAACATAAAGACTTTCAAGACTCTGCGTAAATATAATGGCAATAATAATAGTGGTTTATTAATTATACTTAATAAACCATAATTGATTTTATAACTATAAAATTAGCTATATTTTACAATAATGTATAAAAATAAAAATAGCATTTTTATATATTTCTATATTATTTTTAACACATTTAAATAATGTATGAAGTCAAACTTTAAATAATAGTTTAATAACTAGAAAACGTTTCTACATGTCACTAAAGACTTAGCCAATATAAAACAAAGATAAAAACACATTTGCAATCATTTAGATTGCAAAGCTTATGCCATAATAATAGTAATGATACATTATAGTTAATTATTAAACTATAATACATGTTATGACTATAAAATGTGTAATATTTTAAAATAAATGTATAAAATATAGTTTAATAACTAAAAATGATTTTTATACATCAGTTAATTGACACTACATCTACTTTGCATTGGATATTGTCCTATGTACAGCAGGTGCACCTTTCATAAAGTGATACTGAGTCAAACTATATCATTTGAGAAGTCAAGTCATGAATACACCCAGGATCTTATTTTTGCTGCAAAGAGAGCATATTAATAATTGCAGGAACACGTCCGTTTTCAAAACAAGCACAAGTGGCAACACCAAGGCAGTTTCTTCTTCATGTAAGCTGGTTTGTTTCGTGCATGGCGATACAGACTGGTTAGTAGCATTCAAAAACACACCAAAATGCTGAATGTTATAATAACAGCATCATAAAATCAGTGGGTTCGTAATTAATCTTGGCGCCAATTGACGACATATGGGCACACTCACCATTGTTGGAGGTATTCCGAGGGGGCATGAGGCAAAGATCCATAGAGCCTTTCATCCATCTCTACGGGATTTACTTAAATAAATCAATATTTGTGTTCATTTCAACAGCAATTTCAGTGGTATATTCTCACAGGGGAATATTTATAACCAGCCCTTTTACTTGTATCTTATTTATAGATTACACTGTAAGTTTATAATGCATAGGTTTAATTATACATAAATGCATTCCTTAATTTAGTGAATATAAAACCATATCCAGTCTAGTCTGGGTTAAGTGTATAAACCAGATCAGATAATGCTCGGTGGACTGGATTTTAAACACACTCCACGTAATCATCCAACACACTAACGTTACTATTTTGCCACATCCAATAACGTTAGTTTAAACTGCGGTACTGAGCGAACTAAACTAAATGTAGTAATTACATATTAATTACTCAGGTCAAATGCAGGTAAATGGCTACGATTCTTTATTTTTCATAAACAAAAAACAATATACGTGATACTGTTAGCATGTTCGGCTAACACTGGCCTAGTGTGCCAATTCATTGAGTACAATGAATGATGGTCGCTAGCTAACTCTGCAGAGCGCTTCTATCGACATAAAATGCATTTTCACAGCGTTATTAGTCAAATTAAGCTCTTATTTGTTAAATGAATACATACCGTTGTGATATGATTTGAGCGATAGTCCACTGAAATGTTGAATTTTCTCGTTTTAGGAACAAAACCGGCGAAAGCAACAAAGACGAGACCAACAGCGAGAAATCAATTTGACAGTGGACCGTACCAAAGCACCAATTCTAGGGGTGTGTTGAACACAGGATGGACACAGTATGTCTCTTTCTTCCGTTGAACGTAAAAAGAAAAACAAAGAAATTAAAATTTAGGGTTTTGATATGTGTTTGAAAAGTAAAAACTAAAAATGTATCGCGGGTTATTAGATTTATCTTAATTTCAGTACTGTGGTGAAAAAGTGCTCCCCTCTAAAGTTAATAGTACGACATCCGTCTCCAGTGACATTTAAACGCTTCAAAGCGTGCTTCCTATTGGCTGCGCTTCAATAAATAAGAAATGCCTGTTTCCAGTTTAGTGAATATCAAAATAAAGATCATAAGTAAAAATTCTAGTTGTGCCCACTTGCACCTGGTATTGCTGTAAATGAACGTAAAACATTTAGAAGATTATTATCGCGTATTAGTAAGGTTTGTATCTTAATTCTATTTGTGACAATAACTAATACACATTGCTTTTGTTCATAAGTGACCCTGGATCACAAAACCAGTCTTGAGTAGCACTGGTATATATATTTTTTAAATTTTTTATGCCAAAATCATTAGGGTATTAAGTAAAGATCACGTCCCATTAAGATATTTTGTAAATTTCCTACCGTAAATATATAAAAACTCAATTTTTGATTAGTAATATGCATTGCTAAGAACTTTATTTGAACAACTTTAAAGGTGACTTTTTTTTGCACCCACAGATTTTCAAATAGTTGTAACTATACATCAATGGAAAGCTTCGAAAAATTGACACTTATGGCTGGTTTTGTGGTCCAGGGTCACATTTTGCTTTTATTTGGCCCTTAAACCGTTCCATTAATAATACTTACATATAAAAAAATAACATACAACTTACAAAATGACATACATAGTACATAATTCTCACAGCAAAAATGAAGCTGGATTATTACGATGTAACAAAACAAGTATAAATGGTACTAAACAGGTATGCACACTGATGCAAAATAACAAAACACAATTCTAAAAAGTCTAAAAATGGCATTCAAAATGAGGTAAACTGAGTGAATAAGCACCATAATGTGGGACTGAGCATGCCATCTGCAATACTACTATAAATCCATGCACTGAAGACATGCACAGTGATAAACGTCTTCCAGAGTCCAGCCGTGGTTTGCATTAGAAATCTGTTGCACTGAAATAAAATAACGATATATAAAAAAAATCCAAATGTCACAAAAACGCATAACTTCAGTAAACGGGAAATACGTTACCAATCAAAAGTTTGGGTAAGATTTAAAAAAAAAAAAAAAAAAAAAAAAGTCTCTTATTTGACCTACAATACAGTAACATTAACAGTAATATTGTGAAATATTATTGCAGTTTAAAATAACTGTTATCTTTTTGAATATATTTTGAAATGGAATATATCCCAGTGATGCAAAGCTGAATTTTCAGCATCATTACTCCAGTTTTCAGTGTCACATGATCCTTCAGAAATCATTCGAATATGCAGATTTGCTGCTCAAGTAATATTTCCTATTATTTAAACATTAAATTATGTAAACTTTTTTGTGTTCAAAGAAACAGCATTTATTTAAAAAGCATACTTGCTGAAAAGTGAAAAAAAACACTCCCCAAACCTTTGAACGGTAGTGTATGACTGAAGTTTCCTTAAAAGGATCAAAATAGAGGCACAAAATGAACAAATGTCTCAATCAGAAAGTCTCACATTTCATGTTCATTCACACGTTCACACACTGAAATCACATACATTAAATAATTCAGGTAACAACTCAGAATCAATCATTCAGAAACAGCCAAAACATATTAAATAAAACAATTTAAAACATGTTTAGTTGGTCCTTCTCAGTACGTAACAGTGTAGACAACAGTCTTTGTGCGATAACTACTTTTCTCAGGCTGTTCGGTTGTTGTTGCTATATCTGATGTCTGGAATCTGGTCTGCAAACGGCTGCATTGTCCACCGGTTGTCCTGGTCTAGAGATGTTTGACCATTATTACAAGCATCTGACATATACTGTTCATATCCTTTCTGTACATAATATTTATATACCTGTATCTGTAGAAGGATGGAGCCCAAACTCTTGCTGTGGTTGCCCCTGTGATCCATGTGCACAGGTTTCCTCGTACCCCGGGTCATGCTGCTCTTCTTTGATTGCCAATCTTTTGGCATCCTCTAGAATAAACGATGTTGGTTAACAATTTTTTAAGAGCACAAAAACTGTTTTCAACTGTGAAACTCTTTACCTTTGGCCAGAGCCACATCAAATGTGTAGTCTGTCTCTTGGACCTCTTGAGTCCTCACCACTCCTTTCATTTGATCCCTGAGCTCTTTTAACTTGATGAAGAAGTGCACTTTGTCCTGAGCGCGAGGAAACTGGGCACAGCGTGGGCTTGATGATGGCATCAGATAGCAAACCTAGACAACAGAAGCTCATATCTAATGAACACGCAACTATAAACAGGAACATTGAACTATTAAGAAACAAACTTGTACCGTCTCTGTTTCTGGCACTTTGTAAGGCTGCAATCCGAACTCTAAGTTCTTAGCCTTCACTCCGAAAATCTCCTTGCAAAATATTTCATAAATACCTGAAAAATCAAACAGGATTAACTTGCATCATAAATAAGAGTTTAGACTTAAATCAACAGCAAATTGGCGACTTACATTTTCCGTTGAACACAGCGATTAAAGGTCTGTACTTTTGAAGCTTTTCCAAAAGCTGGTGGCCACCTTCACGAATCTCTTTGCTGCAAACAAACAATCAAGATTTTCAAATATATTCACTTTAAGCATCTTCTTAGGACTAAACATCAAATTAAGGCATAAAGCTTATTTTTAAGGATAATTGTAAAGGGATAGTTCATCCAAAAATGAAAATTTTGTCTTTAATTACTCACCCTCATGTTGTTCCAAACCCACAAATGAACACAATCAGAACACAAATTAAGATATTTTTGATGAAATCCGAGAGATTTCTGATCCTGCATAGACTGGCACGTTTAAGGCCCAGAAAGGTAGTAAAGACTTAAAATAGTCCATAAAATAATAAAATAGTCCATGTGACATCAGTGGTTCAATGGTAATCTTATGAAGCTACGAAAATACTTTTTGTGTGCAAAGAAAACAAAAAAATACTGACTTCATTCAACAATTTCTTCTCTTTCGTGTCAGTCTTCGTCGCTTGTTCACGAGAGGACCACAAGGCATGCGTACTGCTCTTAGATTTTAGCAAAAATATCTTAATTTGTGTTCTGAAGATGAATGAAGGGCTTACAGGTTTGGAACGACATTAAGGTGAGTAGTAAATGACAGAATTTTCATTTTTGCGTGAACTATCCGTTTAATGTTAAAGTCTTACTTTGATAAGTCTTTACTTCCAGGTGTAGTCCTCTCCACCATGTTGGTGAATCCAATGCCGTAGCGTTCAGGTAGCGTCTGATCGTGCATGTGGTTGAGCTGTTCTTCGGTCAGCCCGGAAAGAAATAAGCACTTCCCTATGAGTCATTCGACAAACAATCAAAAGACGAGCATAAATATATAAACATCCTTAACAAAGAAGAAATCAGTACATTATGAATAATACATACAAAAATGGTTCCCAGGATTTGGATAATGCCGTCCCTTGTAGGCTGACAACAGTCCAGGATTGATGCCGATCTGTAAAATTAGCAATGAGTTTATACAAACAAAAATATTTAAAATATATATATACATATATTATATATGAAGAGTATATATGACAAGAACAGATAACTCAGTTTATAACATATAATTTTTCATTGTGCATTCCAATTAATCTCAATGCAACTGCAAGTTGGGTTATTTTGATTAAGTAAAAATAACTAAAAAAATACAGCTGACACAATAACACACAATAAAAACCACATAATAAAATAATTTTAAAAAATGTAATTAATTTTTAATGAATTTAGTTATCTTTTTGCAAATAAACTCTTTATATATAGATAATTCAAGTTTGCATCACATAAATAAATTACATTTTAAAGTATGTTCACATAGAAAACAGTTATATTACTTTGACTTAATATTTCACCATATTACTGTTTTCTTTCCGGATTTTTGATAAATTCAGCCTTGATGAGCATAAGAAACTTTAAAAATAAATAAATAAATAAATAAATAAATGTACTAATCCTAACAGTTTTTTTTTTTTTGTAAAGAAGTCTGTTCTGCTCACCAAGTCTGCATTTATTTGATTCAAAGTACAGCAAAAACAGTACAATTATTAAATATTTTTACCATTTAAAACAACTGTTTTCTTTCTGTTTAAAATGTCATTCATTCCTGTGATTTTAATGCTGGATTTTTTAGCATCATCACTTCAGTCTTCAGTTTCACATGATCCTTCAGAAATCATTCTAATATTCTGATTTGCTGCTCAAAAAAACTTGTTATTATTATTATTATTATTATTATTATTATGGTGAAAACAGCTGAGAATAACTTTTTCAGGTTTCTTTGCTGAATAGAAAGTTCAGAAGAGCAACATTTATCTGAAATAGAAATATTTTGTAACATTATAAATGTCTTTAGCATCACTTTTGATCGATTTAAATCATCCTTGCTAAATAAAAATATTAATTTCTATAATTTCACCCCCCAAGCTTTTGAACAATATAGTGTATAATATTACAAAAGCTTTTTATTTCAAGTAAATGCTGATCTTTGGATCTTTCTATTCATCACAGTATCCTGAAAAAATGTTTTAAATATTGATAATAATAATAATAATAATAAATGTTTCTTGAACAGCAAATCAGCATATTAGAATGATTTCTGAAGTATCGTGTGACACTGAAAACTGGAGTAATGATGCTTAAAATGCAGCTTTGATCACAGGAATAAATTTCAAAATATATTCAAATACAAAGCAGTTATTTTAAATAGTAAAAATATTTCACAATATTACTGCTTTTGCTGTATTTTGGATCAGTCAATGCAGGCTTGGTAAGAAGAGAAAAGAGAATAAAAAAAAAAAATTAAAAAACGTATTTTTCAAAAACTTTTGACTGGTAGTGTATAAATCGAAAATACATTTAAAATAATTGAATTAATACATTTGTACAGAATTTATAAAAAAAAAAATAAAAACAGATCTTGCTGACTATATAAAACAGAAACTTACAATCAGCATGTCGAGATTATGCGTGATGACGTCTGGCAGCTTTCTTGCCATGACTTCCTCCACTGACATCCCGTTGAACCGATCTAACGTCCTCTTTGCTTTCTTAGCAGACTCTTCGGCTTCTGTCTTTTCCTTTCCTTCCCCTTTTGGAGGCCTTCCCCTTTTCTTTCCTTTTGCTGGAGTTGTCGGAGGGGCTGCAAACCAAATGTTTAACTAAGTTGGACTGCACAAAACATCCCATTTAAATGCACCGTGAGGCTGGAAAAGATCATACCTGGTGGCTGGGCATAGAGTTGATGAGGCTGCTGAGGTGGATCCAGATATGGATCTTGATGCACAGCTAAATCAGTCATGATTTTGTCCTCGGCATATTGGGTGGCATTAACCATCTGGTGGTGCTGCGGCACCTGCTCTGCCTGGTACTGCTGAGCATTGGTTTGGTACCTGAGAAAACACAATTACAAAAACAAACACTGCACTTACTAGAAAAGATTGGGAAATATTCTGATCTTTTTTTGCTAGTGTTTACACTTTTAGCATACACCTTCATATCTCATTTTGAGAGCATTTGTTGGAGTATACACAGTATACACAGGATCTTTTCAGGCTGGGCAAAACTCACCAGTACTGAAGATAATCCATAGGAGCCGTCAGAGATGAATACTGCCTTTCTTCCATCTTAATTGGTGGTCTTACTTTAATAGATTAATATTCATGTTTATGTTACTGATATGCCAGCTGGTAAACCACACCTTCCTTTGTTTAATCTCTTCTGCTACAACTGTCCCATTTTCAATTATCATTTAAACGTCACAAGATAATACAAACACTCATTTTATCTAGAAACATACGTATTTTAATAATCATTCAACCTCAGTTATGAGCAACACTGTAGTATGCAGCTACCTAGCTCATTACACTCAATAAGCTAAGAGCTGTGTGTGGACCACTGACCGAATACAAGCATTAAAATCACTCGTTTCGTCACATACAGATATATTTCTCTGCGTTAGGATTATGAATCTTACCTGTCATATATATTCTTCAGACCTTGTCTGGCACATTTGAGTATTTAGTGCAGAAAAGTAGAGCTAAATGATGCTACACATGATGAATGAAGCCGGTGTAGATAAAAATGTCAACAAAGGTAAAGGCTAAATTCAAAATAAAAGTCTCTGGTTTAATACAAGTTAGAACGATACAATTACATAGTTTGTGGATTTAAGGCTTTTCATTTTTATCTATTTATTATAGACATCGATTTAAAAAAAATAACATTGTAAAACACTGATATGAGCTAGCATTCGTCCCGAACTTAAATCCACACTTTTATACAACAAGACGTTAGTTTTTCTATTGACTGGCTTCACGTTGTTGGGCTAAACCATTATTTACAAAGGGGAGGTCTTATTTTTTTCTTCATACGTTTTTATAAAACGCATTTTATGCTGTGCATAAAATTACCAGTGTTCAATTAAGTCTTTATAAAGTTTTAGTTTAATCCATTACATTTTTTTCCATCAATTTCTAAGTGAAATTAGAACAAATCATTCATTTCAGTTCTCCCTATGATAAAAGTGATTCACAAGACTTCAAGCGAACATGTGAGACATGTAACAAGAACCTTTACTGTTGAATGTCGTGCAACAAACCTGTGATGTTATTTCGATTATAACATAACAAGGTTAGTATATTATATGTATCTCCAGATTTTTTCTGCTTAATGTGAATTATAACACTATTATATTTATATAACAGCACATATGCTTCATTTGCCGCTAACGTTACGTTTAAGACAGCTAGCAGTGGTGAAATGACCTTACAGCAAAAAGTGATTCAATTGTTTTTGTCACATGAAATGCTTAATTGTTCGTTATTTATTTTTTTGAGATGCATTCAAGTAAGCTTTGATTGACCTATATGAAAGTTTGTATGTAGATTAGCTGTGTTGAAGATGTCATTTTGTTGTTATTTTGATATAATTTTAGAAATAATCTAATAATATTTGTTGATGTTGTTGTAGTAAATAATTTAATTGCTGGTAATGGATTAACATAACCCTACATTTCCTTTGCACTTACGTCATGATTTGGTCAGTTACCCGGATGCGCGGCCATATTGGAGATACTCAGATGTAAACAACAGCATGAATTGCTTGGTTAATGTACTACTGAATACATTGTTCTGCTAATTTATGCTGTCTAAATCATGGAAAAAAAGTGTGGAAGCTGCTAAATCATATCGAGAAGGACTTAGTAAGCAGAAAAGGGCGCAATAATTTAAGAAACTAAAGTTAATAGGTGGTAAAGATATGTACAAGTAGTATTAATTAAGATATTACCCTAATATTTCACATACCTGACTGGAAATAAGAACAAACACAAATGTTATCAAGATTCTTGAGATGGAAATCCTGGTTCAATTTGGCCAACCACAAACATCTTGTGTTCCTCAGTTTTTTTGCACTCTTCTCCTTGATTTGTTATAGCTTTTGGCAGTTTATAGTCCTCCAAATGTTTTTCCTGATCTGACCAATTAGTACAGCCCAAAACATGACAATAACTGACCAGCATTCATAATCAGTATAATTCAGTAGCATTGTTTACATTCAGTGTCACCAATATGGCCGATTGATGACGTGTCGTGAACACACTCTATATCAACAGAGCACTATTAGAACCGCAATTCTTGTGTCCTTGTTTGGCAGGACATTTGTCAACCAGCTGATTTTAAGGATGCCAGCAGGTGTATCGTGGCCAAGATATCTAAAGATGTTTGGAGCCAGTGTATTGTCAATGTTTGCCGGCGCACAGGTTGTGCATCAGTATTACCGTCCTGATTTAGTAAGTTTCCATGTCAGGTTTTGTGCTTTTTGTGCATTTATCTGTAAATGTGAATTGCAGTTTGCAACCTATTTTATTTCTGCAATTCAGCTGTTTTATTGATTTGGTTGATTGATTGAATTGCATGCACCAATGAATTGTTCTTAATAAGTCCAGGAATGTACATTATGAAAGCAAGTTGAGTACATTTTGATTTCATGTTGACTGGAAACAGTAGGTACAGTATAAACAATGTTTTTTCTTACATTATAGACCATTCCAGAAGTTCCACCAAAACCTGGAGAACTGCGAACAGAACTTTTTGGCTTGAAAGAAAGAGAAACAGACTCAGCGACTCCGAAACAATGACTCATTGATTTGTTTTCTGTAACTAATGTGTATAGATACACATTTATGTGATAAGAAAATTTTTTTCAAAGCCTAATTAAAATGATACAAAATTATTTTATTCTGTGAATAAAGCTATTTATACAAACATGTACTGTCTGTGTCTTTATTTGTCATATAAAATACTACTTGCTGTCAAATCAATTAATCGTGATGAATCACATCCAGAATAAAATTTTGTATTTACATAATGTACACTACCAGTCAAAAGTTTTTGAACAGTAAGATTTATTTTCTGCTCACCACGCCTGCATTTATTTAATCTAAAGTACAGCAAAAGCATTAAAAATTTGAAATATTTTTACTATTTAAAATATCTGTTTTCGATTTGAATATATTTTAAATGTAATTTATTTCTGTGACCAAAGCTACATTTTCAGCATCATTACTCCAGTCTTCAGTGTCACATGATCCTTCAGAAATCATTCTAATATTCTGATTTGCTGTTCAAGAAACACCTTTTATTATTATTATTATTATTATTATTATTATTATCAATATTTAGATTTTATACATTTTTCAGTATTCTTTGATGAATAGAAAGATCCAAAGATCAGCATTTATGTGAAAATAAAAAGCTTTTGTAATATTATACCATTGAAAAGCTTGAAGTCAGTATAATTTTTATTCAATATATTTTAATTTCTATTCAGCAAAAAATAAAAAAAAAAAACATGAAAAAAAAATCTACTCAGCTGTTTTCAATATAATAATAAATGTTTTTGAGCAGCAAATCAGGATCATGTGACTGGAGTAATGATGCTAAAAATTCAGCTTTCAAATCACAGGAATAAATTACACTTCAAAATATATTCAAATAGAAATCAGTTATTTTAAATAGTGAAAAATTTCAAAATTTTACTGTTCTGCTTTACGTAGGATCAAATAAATATCTTTAAAAAAAAAAAGTAAAAATCTTTCTGTTCAAAAACTTTTGACTGGTACTGTAAATATTTCTTAAATCTATACATAAATATACACAGTACACACATATGTAAACACAGACTTTTATTTTGGACGCGATTAATCGCGATAAATCCATTTGATTTGTAACTCAGCACTCTGTAACAGTTATTTGTGGTAAATTACATTTTTTGTGTGTTATTATCGCCTAATTCAGAGTTTCTCTAACCATTTCGGATCTTTTATTACTTAAATTATGAAATAAATAAATAAGATACTTATTTAAAAACGTAACTATTCTCTGGGTTTTAATCTTTTTATTTTAAATAACGGCTATTTTTGTTACTCCGGACCTTTATTATGAAAAATTAGCCTTTCAACGTGCAAACGGAAGTAAGCTTGTGTATATTTGTGACTGTGTTGTAGAGAATGTATAACTGTTAGCTGAACGCTCTCGCCTGTCAAACCGAAGGCAGCTCTGGTGCGGGGAAATATGCCGACCTTGTCCTTGCCACTTTCAAACCTGCTCAAAAACAAGGAGGGTTTTAAGAGACTGATCGCGGACTTTAAGTATTTGCACTCTAGAAGCGGGATATGGACCGTCAGCACCAGCGCGCCGTGGATCTCGAGCTCCCGGGGACCGAATTCTGCTCTCGTGTCCCGGAGACAGGCTCCTGTGGGACAACTGACAGCGGGGAACATGTGCACCAGCTCCAGTGACGACAAGACCAGCTGGCTCTGGTCTGTTTACAATGAAACCAAACAGCAAACGCAAGGTTAGTTTAGATAACGTTACGTGTTATAGAAATTCATGGTTTCTTTTAAGACGCTGGTCAGCTGTCGGAGGACCAGAAGGCTTTTTGGATGTTGTATACTGACCATACATCTTTTTTTTTTTCTATTCAATCCTAGTAACCTATATTGTACTGTATTATATTATATGGGCTCCACGATTTTAGTTATACTCAACTCTAGTATAAAATTATATGTGCTACGTCATGATTGGACATCATGCTGTTATATGACTATAATACATTTATGTACTTGAGAATCAATTTTTTTAAATATATATATTTTTTTTACATCTGCAGTTGTTTGTAATACATGTAAGTACTTGCATAATATAACATTTTATATAGAGAGAACTGTAAAATGTTAGTGTCAGTGTTATTATATTAACATACTATTGTAGTATTTATCAATTCTCTTATTTTTATGGTTTTAGTAATTTTATATAATTGTAATTTTGTTTAATGTCTGTGTAGCTTGAATACATTTTTATTTCAGTTTCAAAATTAGCAGTTTTAGTATTTCACCTATAACTTATTTTATTTTTCCTGAATTTATATGTTCATCTAATATTTGCGTTTTATTTGTTTCAGCATTATTTTAATATGTTTAGTAATTTAATTACTAAAAACTATTTTGAAGAGTTTTTGTTTTAGTTAACAATAATACTGGCCATGAAAACCATGCAGGAATATTCATACAAATACGTACTTTTCATAATTAACGTCTCACTACAGGTTAATCAGTAATCATTTTAGTTTTTGATTTATTATATTTATTATAACTTGGCAAACAGGGGAAATTAAAGGGCTTAGTTATTTATTAACAAACACTTTTTTTTTCTTTTTCCATGGCAGATTTAATTCCTGTGATATCAAACAACTTTGTAAACCCAGATACCATCTTTGCTAATAATCAGATGAGTCTGCAGGACATTGAGATCTATGGTTTTGACTATGATTACACACTGGCGTTTTACTCCAGTCATCTTCACACACTAATATTCAACATCGCCCGAGACATCCTCATCGACGAGCACAGGGTGAGTGATCCATTACTTCATTTTATGCATGAATGGGTGTATGTGTGTATATTGTTTTTTTTTTTGTTTGTTTGTTTTTTTAAATCAAATGTAAATTTATGTCCCAGTCACATTTTCATGGTTAAATGAGCAATACTTGCACTACCATAAAAATATATATATTTTTACATTAACAATGTAATCAATATTCTATTTATTAAAGTCAAGTGTGAATCTCATCAAGTTAGTGATTTTAAGCATTTTACATTTGTTCTGAAATTAATAATATGAAAAAATTCTGTCTTTAAAAAGTCTTTAAAAAAAATGAGTGCTTTAAAAAATTTCTTATGTTATATTTTGTAATATTGACTTTTTTTTTTTTTTCATCCAATATTTTGAGGAGGCACTGCCTCACTTACTGGCAGTAAGTGCCAGTACTCACTCTCTTATGCTCATCAAGGCTGCATTTATTTGATCACAAATACAGAAAAAAATGTAATATTGCAAAATGTTATTACAATATAAAATAATTCTTTTTATTTTAATATACTTTAAAATGTAATTTATTCTGGTGATGCAATACTACTCCAGTCTTTCGTGTCACATGATCCTTCAGAAATCTTTCTAATATGCTGGTTTTATTATCATTTTAATTATCGGTGTTGGAAACCAATATTGGAAACTAACCAAATATTTTTTTTGGTACCTGTGATTCTTTTTTTTTCAGGATTCTTTGATGAATAACAAGTTAAAAAGAACAGCATTTTTTCTAACAATGTAAATCTATGCTGTCACTTTTTATTAATTGAACACAGTTGTTTTTTTTTTTCAAAAAAAGAAAGAATAAAAATGTACTGACCCCAAACTTTTAAACAGTAGTGTATGTTGTTAGAAAACCTTTCTATTTTAAATAAATGCTGTTTTGTTTAACCTTTTATTGATCAAAGAATCCTGAAAAAAATATATCACAGGTTTCAAAAAAAATATTAAGCAGTTCAACTAATTTCAACATTGATAATAAATCAGCATATTAGAATGATTTCTGAAGGATCATGTGACACTGAAGACTGGAGTAACAGCTAATGAAAATTCAGCTTTGCATTACAGGAAAAAATATATTTATATATTTAATATATATATATTAATATATATATATATAATATATATATATTAAAAATAAAAACCATTATTTTATATTGTAATAACATTTTACAATTTTGATCCCAAACGTTTGAGCGGCAGTGTATATATATTTTTTTCTGAATATCTTGTCTCTTTCTGTCCACATAACAGTATCCAGAGGGACTGAGGGAATATGATTATATACCGAATTTTGTGATTCGTGGTCTGCACTATGATGTCCAAAAGGTACATGTCCACTCCTGATCTACTGTAGATAAAAATACATTTTGGCATACATTTTGGCTAACTTGTCATCTGGTTAATAGGCCTTACTGATGAAGATTGATGCCTTTCATTACATCCAGCTGGGTACAGTGTACAGGTAGTGAAACAAACATATCTACTATGATGTTTTTACTATTTTTAAACATTTTAATTAAAGGGATAGTTCACCCAAAAATAAAAATCCTGTCATTAATTACTCACCCGCATGTCTTTCCAAACCCGTAAGACCTTCATTCATCTCCTGAACACAAATTAAGATTTTTGATGAAATCCGAGAGCTTTCTGACCCTGCAAAGACACGTTCAAGGCCCATGTGAAACTATATATTATATATATCTTTTATATATCTTAAAAATATCTTAATTTGTGCTCTGAAGATGAACAAAGGTCTTATGGGTTTGGAACGATATGAGGGTGAGTAATTAATGACAGAATTTTAATTTTTGGGTGAACTATCCCGTTCATTTCAGGGTAGGTTCGCTTATTGTCATTTGAATGTACCTGTAGGGGTCTTAATCCTGTGCCAGAAAAGGAGGTCATTGCGATGTACGAGGGCTCCCATGTACCCCTCGAGATCATGAGTGACTTCTATGGCAAGGTCTGTAAGCTTGGGCTCTTTTGCATGTCTAGAGTTTTGTTTGAGGTCCTAAAATTGTGGTCACACAGAAAAAACAGTAGTGACGTCAGAAGCACCGCTCACACAGGAATCTCTTTTAAAACCAGCAGCTGTCTGTTGGTCAACACAGTGAATTCACTTGACCAACTTGGATGCTTTGCGAAATCTGCTTGGGAAATATTTCGCCTTTACGTGAAATTCACAATCGGGTGGATTCCTGGATTTCAAAACTAAAATTTTGAGAAGAGCAGTAAATGTGACCATTCTTAAACACAGCTTTTTTGATCTTCCCATACAGAGCTCTCACGGTCACACCATGAAGCAGTTCATGGATATCTTCTCCCTGCCTGAAATGACGCTGCTGTCATGCGTTAATGACTACTTCATGAAGCACAACATTGACTATGAGCCTGTTCATCTTTATAAAGATGTCAAGGTACAGTTGTTGTATCAGAAGTGGACTCAGTTTCCACCAGTGGAATCAAGATTTCCTTCACCAGTATCAGTTTCTAAGGAAACCAAGAGAGTGCCGTTGTATTTAGAGATCTCTCGAGCACACATTTCGGATAAATATGGCTCCTGAAGGTGCTATTTAAGTTCGTAGTGAGCGGCATGGAAAGGAGCAGGCTAATTTTAGACGAACCGTTTGGATGTGCCATCTGTGCCACGTGCCTGGAGGGAAGCGGGGTTATAGATAGGCAGATGTCTTTTATTGGGTCTGAAGATCAGTGTAATTAATAAAAGACGCACACCATTGCTCTTACGTTCAGTCCTGTCCGTAATTATGAATTAACAAGTCTCAGAGGATATATGACTGTCCCCAGATGAAATGAGTGAGAGTTTTAACAGGAGGTGTCTGGCAGTGCATCAGGACTTTGTGTGTTGTTTCAGTGGAGAGCATTGATGTTACGCTGGCTTTGATATTCTGCATCTGGTC
The DNA here is from genome assembly GCF_022985175.1 of Labeo rohita. NCBI lineage: Eukaryota > Metazoa > Chordata > Actinopteri > Cypriniformes > Cyprinidae > Labeo > Labeo rohita. Next base: position 14,109,373 of record NC_066893.1, read on the forward strand.
TGTTTCTCCTTTCCCAGGAGGCCATAGGAGATGTCCATGTCAGAGGGATTATGTATAGAGCGGTAGAGGCTGATATTGGTAAGTTTCAGAGTTCTTACATGGACCTATGCGAATATATATATATATATATATATAGTTTGCAAAATATAAAAGTAAATATAAAAATAAGAATAGTATTACTGTAATATACAATATAAAGTATAATAGTATATGCAATGAAAATTAAAAATATATTAATAAAATATATGCAATATATATGCAAAATATAATAATAATAATGATAATAATAATAATAGTATACTGTAATATATGATAGTATATGCTATAATCATATAATATCTTTTTAATTACATTTATTAAATCTATTTTAATTAACTGTTATTATTATTTTCATCATAAATAATTGAAATAAGTAATAAGTAATAAATAAGTAATATGTAGTGTAATATACAATGTAAAAATGTAATACAGTGATATATAATAATAATAATATTATTATTATTATTATTATTATTATTATTAATACAACATTATTATTATTATGATTATTATTTACTAATTATTATTTATATATTATAATATGTAAATTTAATTTAATATTAACTTAATACTAAATAATAATTATGTACTGTAACAAAGTGTAATAATATATTGATCTGCAATAATATTACTATAAAAAATTACTATATTAAATGTATTAATATATAATATATTAATATAATAAATAGTATTACATTGTATTAATAATAAATATGTACTGCAATATGTAATATTTATGTACAATAATGTAATATAATAATAATAATAATAATAATAATAATAATAATAGTAATAATAATAATACGAATAATAATAATAGTAGTAGTAGTAGTAAGAAGAATAATATTTAACCTATTTTATCATTAACACCAATTATGTACTGTAATATGCAGCATAAAATGTTTATTCACAACAATGTAATATAGTAATATTTATATTTAATCTATTTGATCATTAACACCAATTATTATTATTATTATTATTATTATTGTTATTATTAATTCTATAATAATAGTGTTATTATTATAACATACCATATAAATGTAATATTTTGATCTGCAGTAATAGTAATAACAATAATGATTATTATATAATTTATAATTATAGATTATTATTATTATTATTATTATTATTATTATTATTATGTTATATATATTATACAATATAATATATTATATTTTAGAATTAACTCATAATAATTGCATTTGTTTAATCTATTTTATTAATAATAATAATTTTGATTATTATTCATATAATAAATAGTATGAAATTGCACTAATAAATATGCATTGTAAAATGTAGTATAAAATGTAGTATTTATGTACAACAATGTAATATAATATTTATTTTTTATCTAATTTACCATTAACTGCAATTATTAATAATTGTATAATAATAATAATTATTATTATTATTATTTAATAATAACAATAGTTTATTTTTATTATTATTATTTTTATTATTATTAAATATGTAACATACCATATAAAATTTAATAATATATTGATTTGCAGTAATAATAGTAGTAATAATAATAATTGGATTTGTTAAATCTATTTGATTAATAATAATAATAATTATGATTGTTATATTATTAATATAATAAATAGTATTAAATTGTATTCATAAAAACTATGTACTGTAATATATATTATAAAATGTACAATAATGTAATATAATAATAATAATACTATTTATATTTAATGTATTTTATCATAAACAACTATTATTATTATTATTATTATTATTATTATATTTTATATGCTGTATGTATGTGTACCCCTTACTCTTTAATAATTATCAGTTCAAATCACACAATGTCAATATTCTTGTAACGCCTTGTTTTTTTTTTCTTATGTGCAGAGAAATACATCTGTTACGGTGAACAGACACATGCTGTTTTACAGAAGCTGTCTAGGAACGGAAAGAAGATGTTTTTGATTACGAACAGCCCATTTGATTTTGTGTAAGTGCGAACGAGATACAAAATCGAAAGTCACAATACACATCAATGCACATAAAAACACATATCACATTCTGCTCATATGAAATGTTCTTTTCAAATAAAGTCTTTTAATGTCTTTATTGTAGAGATCGAGGCATGAACTACATTGTTGGTAAAGACTGGCGGGACCTGTTCGATGTTGTCATAGTGCAGGCCGACAAGCCAGGCTTTTTCAATGACAGGAGGAAGTAAGTTCCAAAATCCCAAAGAAAGCGCCGGCTCTGGCAGTGTTGAATCGCTCCTAAATCAATGTCATTCTGACGTAATTACAGCCTCACTCACAGAGTCACTCACAGTGACCTTTGAGAAAGTATTTAAGCATGCCAACCTCTTTTAAATCCAAAAAGTATGTGTATATGTGTGTTTTTCCGGTTTCTAAAGACCATTCAGACGAGTTACTGATAAAGGCGTGCTGCTGTGGGACAGAATTCACCACCTTGAGAAAGGGCAGATCTATAAACAGGTAATATTTCATTCACCGGTGTTCAGCTGCCAACTGTTTCTATTCTGTAAAAATGCCGGAATCTGATCTGTTCACTTTATCTGTTGCCAGGGAAACCTGTATGAGTTTTTGCGGCTTACAGGCTGGAGGGGCTCAAAGGTTTTGTACTTTGGAGATCACATTTACAGCGACCTTGCCGTAAGGATCATATTCTGTCGTTTTCTGCATGTACACAAATCAACTTTTTGATTTGATATCCTTTTTCTATTAAAGGAGAAGTCCACTTCCAGAACAACAATTTACAAATAATTTACTCACCCCCTTGTCATCCAAGATGTTCATGTCTTTCTGTCTTCAGGCGTAAAGAAATTATGGTTTTTGAGGAAAACATTTCAGGATTTTTCTTTTTATAATGGACTTCAGTTGTGCCCCCGATTTTGAACTTCCAAAATGTAGTTTAAATGCAGCTTCAAAGGACTTTAAATGATCTTATCTAGCAAAACGATCAGCCATTTTTTTTGAAAAATAAAAATTAAAAAACTTTTTAAGTACAAAAGCTCATGTAGCACAGGCTCTGGGATGTGCGTTCATGATGCTACGAATTAGTGATGGGTCGTTCTAGAACAATTTGTTCATTTTGAACGAATCTTCAATGTGACTCGGGAAGAACGAGTTGTCTCGGGGAGTGATTCATTCAGTCGCGCATGCGCAACATCCTATTAGGTTCTGTACTGGAATTAGTTCACCTGTTTCGAGTCTTCGGGTTTTTGGAGTCGTTCGTTCATCTTATGGGGCTGTCACATGATTAATGAACGACTCAGACCTGAAAGCTTTTGTGCTTAAAAAGTATACAAATTTTTATTTTCCGAAAAAAAAAATGACCAATCGTTTCGCTAGATAAGACCCTTTTTCCTCGGCTGGAATCGTTTAGAGCCCTTTGAAGCTGCATTTAAACTACATTTTGGAAGTTCAAAATCGGGGGCACAATTGAAGTCCATTATAGTCCTGAAATGTTTTCCTCAAAAACCATAATTTCTTCACAACTGAAGACAGAAAGACATGAACATCTTGGATGACAAGGGGGTGAGTACATTATTTGTGAATTATTGTTCTGGAAGTGGACTTCTCCTTTAAGTGTATTTCTTATCAGAAGTTGTATTGTCGTATTTGTCATTTTGGATTCTAGGATAGCAAAGTATTGGCAATAGTTCTCTTATTAATATCATTTGCATGTCATTACAAAGTAAACATGTGTCAACATGCCCTGTACTGATATCTAAGACAATGATTAGATTATGCATATGTTGATGTAATGAAAATGAGTCATGATGTGTGTAGGACCTGACCCTAAAACACGGTTGGAGAACAGGAGCGATTATTCCTGAGCTGCGTAAAGAGATCAAAATCATGAATACTGAGGAGTACGTGCACACTATGACCTGGCTACAGGCCCTGACTGGACTGGTGGAACAAATGCAGGTCAGACCACCAGCAGGCGCTCTAAATCACAAAACCACGCCACAATTTGCTACTATTTTAAATAACTAATTAAAAATGAGCTATTATTTGAGCGTTACAACATGGCAAAGGTAATCTTAATGTAGCAGACATGAACATGCAAATATCCGATATTGACGAATTAATAAAATAATAAAAAATATCTAATATCGACTGGTATACGATAAGCTACCAGTATAATGTGTTTTTTGTTTGACTTTAATGATTTCCATTTCTGTTTTTTCATGTCCATATGTCATTTCCATTTGGCTAGTTTTGGGCTAGTTATGAAGTTGTATTTTCTTCATGTTGCAGGTGCACCGGGACCCTGCATCACAAACGGTGATTCAGCAGTGGATCGACGAACGGGAGGAGATGAGGTAAGTATCCTTAATATTTTCCTATTAAAGGGATAGTTCACTCAAAAATAAAAATTACCTTATGATTTACTCACCTTCAAGCCATCCTAGGTGTGTATTTAGCAAAAGCTAGAATTTGCGGTTTATGAAGTTTGAAATATGAATATTTTTCTTACACAACTGCACCGATTTGCCTCAGAACACTTTTATTATCCCCCGGGAGCTGTGCGGAGCACTTTTTATGATGGATGGATGCAATTTTATTGGACTTCAGCATTTTTGTGTATTTGAACCATTTCCAACTTTAACTGTACGACTTTTTTTTTCAATTTTTCACACTGAGGACAACTGAGGGACTCATATGCAACTATCACAGAAGGTTCCAACACTCACTGATGATTCAGAAGGAAACGATACATTAAGAGCCGGGGGTGAAAACTTTTGAACAGAATGAAGATGTGTTCATTTTTCTTATTTTGCCTAAATATATATTTTTTTCATTTAGTACTGCCCTTCAGAAGCTCCAGAAGATATTTATATGTTTCCCAGAAGACAAAATAAGTTACATTTATCCTGATCTTCAACTTTAAAAAGTTTTCACCCCCGACTCTTAATGCATTGTTTTTCCTTCTGGAGCATCAGTGACCGTTTGAACCGTCGGGTCCCACAAATTCTTTTGTTTTTGTGCGTTTTTGTGTATTTGAGCCGGGGGGTGAAAACTTTTTGAATTTGAAAATTAGGGTAAATGTAACTTATTTTGTCTTCTGGGAAACATGTAAGTATCTTATGTAGCTTCTAAAAGGCAGTACTGAATGAAAAAATATGATATTTAGGCAAAATAAGAAAAATGTACACATCTTTATTCTGTTCAAAAGTTTTCACCCCCGGCTCTTAATGTATTGTTTTCCTTCTGCAGCATCAGTGAGCGTTTGAACCTTCTGTAATAGTTGCATATGAGTCCCTCAGTTGTCCTCAGTGTGAAAAGATGGATCTCAAAATCATACAGTCATTGGAAAGGGTTCAAATACACAAAAATGCTGAAAAAACAAAGAATTTGTGGGACCTGAAGGATTTTTCTGAAGAATAGCGGGCAGTTTAACTGTTCAGGACAAACAAGGGACTAATGAACAACTATCTCTAAACAAAAAAATTACAGCTGTGTATCATTCAGGTGACACAGTGTTAAGAATCAAGCGTCATTTTTATAAATAATATTTTCTCTTGTGGACTATATGTAAACATCTTTTATGTGAAATATCTTATTCAGGTCAGTACTAAATAAAAAATAACATGCATTTTGTATGATCCCTCTTATTTTGGGAAAATAATTAACATTTTGCAGATTCTGCAAGGTGTATGTAAACTTATAACCGCAATTGTATCTAATTCTTACAAACAGGTTACGGACCAAAGACATCTTCAATGCCCAGTTCGGCAGTCTTTTCCGCACATACCACAACCCAACCTACTTCTCACGCCGTCTGTCCCGCTTCGCTGACATCTACATGGCGTCCCTCAGCTGTCTGCTGAACTACGACCTCCAGCACACCTTCTACCCCAGACGCACACCCCTGCAGCACGAGTCCCCTATCTGGCCCGAGCAGACCAGCACCGGAGCCATAAACATCCCCTTCCAGAGCCAAAGGACGACCACCGGAACCGAGTAGAGATGCTGTACAAGGCTTTAAAATTTACGCACAGAACAGCTACTTTCACATTATATCACTTTAATCAGATGTAGTTTCAAAGACACGTGCAGGTGAGTTGCTACATATATCTTAAATTGTAGATCTGTGCTGTGGTACACGCAATCTGTGGATACTTTATTTTTGATACTGTGTAAAACACTCTGTATGGACGAGAAAGTACTTACGGAACTTTGTGGTGTTTTAATGTGCCTCGTACTGTAAGCGAGATTTTATTTTTGTAGTTTGTAGCGTTTCTTTCATCATTGGCCTTCATGAAGCTTATCGATAGAATGAAGGAGATAATACTTGACACACAAAAGTGAATGTACCTATGAAAGGATTAAAAATTAGTCGTTTTTGAGATGAACCTGGTTTCAAGAAGCTAATGATGAACAACTTTTGTTAGAACCAAAAGGGAAACTCTCAGGAAGGCAGATGGACACTATTGATTTTGAAATGATTATAAAAAAATTCAGTGTTTAATGTTTTAAAAAGCCTTACATACTGTTTAGCAATGTGTGATGATAATGTACAACTGGCTTCAAAAATTTTAAACCACTAGTGATTTTTTTTTTTTTTTTTCTCCCTCTCATATTAAGCAACAGTTTTCAAAATTGATTTTTTTTTTATATTAGCATTTATTAGAATGCTGATTTGCAGAAAACATGATGGAATTGTGGAATCCAGTCATGATAATGGAATTTACTGTATAATACGGAATGACATGGAATTTGACAAATTTTGGATGAATAAATCAAAAGTTGCAACCCTTTTATTATCAAAATAAAAGTTTGGTTTAACTTGAAGAAATTGTTACAGAAATATATGACTTGATGTAATGATAGTACTCCTACTAATATTAAAATGATTATTAAAACATAATTTTTTTAAGGAATATTTATCATACAGAATTTATTTACCAGAAAAAAAAATTAAATACACAACACAGTAATTCTGGAGAAAACCTAAAATAAAATAACAATAATAAATTAATTATTTATAGAATTCATTAATTAGAAATGCTTTTGATCTATAAATTTAATGAAACCATTAAAATGGAATCTAGAAAATGAATAGAAAACAGAATTTGAGAAAAAAAAAATAGAAGGTATTTAATATGTAATTTGTTAAATTTAATAAATTTCTGGAAAAGTTTCATGATTTTAATTAGATATGATTTTTGATTAATAAAATGTAATTTATTCATTACAACAGAGTCTAGAGAAATTAAAATGGGGAAAAATGGAAACCAGAAAAATTAAAATGGAAAAACAGAATTTTGAAAAAAAAAAACTGAATTTGGGTGGAAAAAATTCCAAATGAATTTAGGTGTTTTATTTGTTATTGTTAATTATTATTATTATTATTATTTAAGCAATCCTAAAACTTTCTAAGTTTAAATTTGTTTTTGAATCTTAATTTTTCATTGTGGTTTCAGATTTTTGGTCCCTGCTGTATGTTTTTGTCGAATGTCGACATTGTGTAAATGTTTAGAAATTAACATTATAGCTGAACATATATATAGTTGCTGTACAATGAGATTTTTTTGTGACTCCTAAAGTGAAGGAGCATATTGTACTGTTTCATTTTATGATCGCCTAGAGGGCATTTCTGCTTACATGGTAAATATATATTTTTGACTTTTCATATTGTTTCAGTATACTGAACATGGTATTGTATGAACGTTTGCATCGTGTTTTGAAGACGCCAGTATTGGTTGGATTTTGCTTTGTTGAAACTGAGAACGCACAGTAGTTTTTTTTGTTTGCTTAGCTTCTTTTTATTGATACTGAAGGAAGGACTGTTATGACGCTTTCTTTGCCTTTGTCTTTTTTTTTGACACTGTTCAAATGGGTTTATGTGTTGATCCTTATTTGAAGTGTATTTTATTTGGGATATTTATTATAAATTTAATCAAACTGACATTTTGTGTGTGTGTGTGTTTCACTTATTATCCATATATAATTATCTTCTAACAAAATCCCAACAGGCTGCTTTGATAAATAAGATTATTAATTAGACACCAAAGAGTCATTTGACAAATGGCCTTTAACAATTGACCAGATGCTTCAGATTACTGTCTGCCGGTTTTAGCTGTAGCTGCTACCTGATCCCTTCTTTTAAATCTGAAAATATAATAGTCTGATTAGCTTTAAACGAAACGCCCTGCTGTCCGGACTTCATCTTCAACCATGGAGAGCATCTCTACAACAGATACGGCCATGACGGTGCAACCTACTATCTTTCCACGTGTGGGCTACAGCATACTTTCATACCTCATGTTTGTAAACACATTACTTTCTGTGTTTAATAACTTGTTGGTGATTGCCGTGATGCTTAAGAATGTACATTTTCTCAATGCCATGAACGTCATCATTCTCAGTCTGGCCGTGTCAGATCTCATGATTGCCACTTGCGGCTCTGCCATCGTCACCATCACTAATTACCAAGGATCTTTCTTTTTAGGCGATGGATTTTGTGTTTTTCAAGGTTTTGCTGTGAACTATTTTGGTGAGTACGGATTCAAAAGGATCATGGTTATTTTATTTGTTTTATGTTATATGATGTGTCCCCAAATATGTTGATTCCCTTTCTAAGGACCCCCCCCCCCCCTTATAAAATGATATATATATTTGTATTACTTTTTACCATTACTATAAATATTACTTAAATACTTAGTATGGTATTTAAACATGTTTAATAACTGTAACTGGATAATAAAGAACTATATGTATATATATATATATATATATACATATATATACATATATACATATATACATACATATATATATATATATATACATATATATATATATATGTATATATATACGTATATATATATATATATATATAATATTTACTACTACAACTATTACACATTTGTATAGTTTAAATATAACAATAAAAATGGCTTTATATTAAGGCTATAATAATATATTTTCGCTCTCTCTCTCTCTGTATCTATCTATCTATTGATCTATCTATCATATATATATAATACTAAAATTATTACTTCTTTATAATAGTACTTATAATATTTGTAGTTTAAATATATATATATATATATATATGCTAAAATATTACATATTTATAATGGTAATGTTATATACTTTTATTAAAACATTTAAAAATGGTATTTTATATTAAGGGTGTTTTAAGTATATATACATAAAAATAAGTAAAAAAATAATATATATATTTAATTATAGTATTTCTTTAAATGTAATGTTAAACAAATTACATTTTTACACAAAAAATCTTACATATGTATAAAATTAATATTATATAGTCTAAATATAACGTTTAAAAATGGCTTTTATATTAAGGCTATTGTTTTTTCATGTGGAAATCACATTTAAAATGTGTGAGATTTTTTTTTTTATTTAAATATTTTACATATATATAAAAAGTTTAATGCTAAAAATATTACATATTTATAATAGTAATATTATATACTTTTAATACAACATTTGAAAATTCTAATATTATATATATATATATATATATATATATATAATTATTATTATTTTTTTATTTTTTTTTTTTAATTATAGTGTTTGAATTTTTTGAGGTAATGTAAAAAAACTAAATGTTTAATACTAAAAATCTGTACAATATTACTATTATTAAGTTTAAAAACAACATTTCAAAAATGGCTTTTATATATTAAATGTTATTTAAGAAAAATAAATGTTATATACATATATATATATATATATATATATATATATATATATATATATATGTATGTATATATGTATATATATAATTTAAATGTTTAATACTAAAAGTAGCAATTTTAATTTATAATAATTAGTTTATATAAAGAAATATAATATTTTAATATACATTTTATACATTTCTATAAATTATATAATTTAATAAATTTTCACATGGAAATCTCATGTGAAATGTGCTAATTATAGTATATTTTATAATATTTTTAAATATTTTTAAACATTTAACTATAAAAATATTTAATAATTTTATAGAATTTATATAAAATGTTTAATACTAACACTTTTACTGTTTCATACTAAATATATACTAAATACTACAGCTATTACTGTTTAATACTAAAACTATACTAAAACTATTACTTATTATTTTAATTTAGACTATTTATATAGTTTATATAAAAATTATAGAAATGGTGTAAATTTATATAAATTTATTAATAAATAAATATAATTTTATATAAATTTTCATGTGGAAACCCTATTTAAAATGTGTGAGAATTAAAAAAAAAATGTAATTATAGTATTTTAAATTATTTTTAAATATTTACAAGTTTAATACTAAAAATGACATATTACATATTTATAATAGTTTTATTACATGCTTTTAATACAACATTTAAATACAATACAAAATATATTGTTAAAATATATAAATGTTAATAAATATATTATTACAAAATATATATTTAATACAACATTAAATGTACTGTTAAGGCTATTATTTTTATATTATTTCGCTGCTATGATTACATTATCTGTACTAAAACCTGTAAATGATAAAAAACCTGTATCTGTATGTAAAATATAATAAAATACCGGTTAATATCATGATTTCTGACCAGTTTTTAAGCTAAATGAAACTGACACAACACTTTTTTTGTGATGTTGTAATCCTGAAACTCTACGTTTTATATTCTACACATGCAAAGCAATAAAATCTGCCTTTCTTTCTAGGTCTGGTGTCTTTGTGCACACTCACATTACTGGCATACGAACGGTACAACGTGGTCTGCAAACCCATGGCAGGCTTCAAGCTGAACGTCCGCAGGAGCAGCCAGGGTCTGCTGTTTGTCTGGCTCTATTGCCTCTTCTGGGCTATCTTTCCACTGCTGGGCTGGAGCTCGTACGGGCCAGAGGGCGTCCAGACATCCTGCTCATTAGGCTGGGAGGAGAGATCCTGGAACAACTACAGTTACCTCATCTTCTACACGCTCATGTGCTTCATACTGCCCACCGCTGTCATTGTCTACTGCTACAGCAACGTCCTCATGTCCATGAGGAAGGTAGGCGACTCATTCTTAGTGCTGAAAAATAAGAAAGACATTTGCCATATCAATGCAAATAACGTCTCATAATTTCAGATCAACAAAAGCATTGAACTTCAAGGGGGGGAGAATTGTTCTGAGGACAATGAACATGCGGTACGAATGGTCTTGGCCATGATCATCGCATTCTTCATCTGCTGGTTGCCCTATACTGCCCTTTCTGTGGTTGTAGTTGTGGATCCGGAGATCTACATCCCACCTCTGGTGGCCACCATGCCTATGTACTTCGCCAAGACCAGCCCCGTCTACAATCCCATCATCTACTTCCTCACTAACAAACGGGTCTGTTACAGTGCCTGAATCTTCTTTGACAGACTGTATATTTGTTTACAGTATCCACCTTATTTTGGAATAAGGCTGATAGTAGGCCTATTGTGAAATAAATTACTACAGTCTTTCTTTGAAATATGTTTGTCCAGTTTCGAGAGTCATCTCTGGAAATCCTGTCCTGTGGTCGATACATCCCTCGTCACACTGGTGGTCTAATGATGTGTTCAATGCAGAGGAGCCAAAGCAGGATTAATCCAGTCTGATCTGAGGTCTGTCAGTGCAAATCATTATGTATTACTGCTTGTATACTGAGTATGTTACTAATATATATTACTTATCAACCTTTATATATATATATATATATATATTCGATTAAAAAAATTATCTAATTAATTGAACATTTTTTCTAAAATTAATCACAATTAATCCAACCTAACATTAACGTTTTTAATTATACTTTTATATTGCAGTAATTTCACATTCAATCTTCAAATTAATGTAGAAACAACATAAAGTAAGTATATTTTTAGTTTTTGTTTTAATGCCATCTTTTTATGACTGAAGGCAATTAGCACTGATACCAGCTGATAACTTTATGATTTTTTTTTCCTAATATTTAACCATTGACTATGCCCATTCAACATTACAGTATAATTGAGAGCTATCAATTTAGCATTTATTATAAAAAATAACTTAATTAAGTGAACTTTAAACAATCTTCGCATAAACACATTATAAAGTCATATAGCTTACCTGTGCCCTTCAGCCAGAAAAATAGCCTTATTTAATAAAGTTATCAAACACTGAATTCTAAATTAAATAAAAATAAAGCTTAAAACTACAGAAGTTTGACAGATATCACAGCAGCTGGTTATTAGAATATTTTGGCTGCTGTTACTTTAAAATCTGAATTTGACGCGGATCTGACACTGCTTTGAATGTGTCTCATAAATAATAAATACTTAGTCTACATGCACAGTTTTAAGGCAGCTTTAATTGTCTTTTTTGTGACTTAATGGCTTAACACAATTGCGAGTTTAAATCTTGCAATTCTGACTTTTTTTTTCTAAGAATTGTGAGATATAAACTTGCGATTGCGAGTTATAAAGTCAGAATTTAAAGATACTGTATAATTTCAATTCTGACTTTTTTTCTCAGAATTGCGTGAAATAAACTGAGATATAAAGATATAAAAAGAGATATAAAAACTTGCAACTGCAAAATCAAAGTTAAAAAATTGCACCTTTTTATCTCGCAATTCTAACTATTTCTCGTAACTGCAAGAAAAAAAGTCAGACCTATGAGATACAAAATTGCAATTGCCAGAAAAAAGTCAGAATTGCGGAAAAAGTCAAAATTGTGCACTGTAAAAAATAAAAAGTTGAGTTAACTTAAAAAATTAAGTTAATCTGCTGCACAGCAATTTTGAGTTTACTCAACTTTAAAGGAGGGAAGTTGTGCCAACTCATATATAAAAGTTCAGTGAACTTCAGTGAAGTTGAGTGAACTACCAGTCAGAGTTGGCACAACTTAGTTCTTGAAGTTCAGTAAACTCAAAAAAGCTTTGCAGCAGATAAGCTTAAATTGTTAAGTTGACTCAACTTAAAATATTAAGGTAACCAGCTCCAAAGCTTTTTTGAGTTTACTGAACTTCAAGAACTAAGTTGTGCCAGTAATTTTTTGCTTGAAGTTCAGTAACCTCAAAAAAGCTTTGCAGCCGGGTTGCTTTAGTATTTTAAGCCAACTCAACTGCATTTTTTACTATTTAACTGTATGACTTTAAATCTTACATCCAGACTCTAAGCCACATTGTATGCTCCTCCACATCCTTTAAGAATACAAATGCATGCAGTATATGAACAATACTGTAAATATAACACAAACAAGATTTTGTCATCATTACAGAAAGTATTTATTGGCATTCTGCAAAATGAACACAATTCAGCTTTTCTCCACAAAAACTATTATGTAACTAGGATGTGACTATTTACAATAAAAACACTCTTAAACAAAAAACACACACTTAAAAATTATTTTTTTTAAGTGCCAGAAAAATGTAACATTAAAAGTATTAAAATTCTGCAGCCTTAAATAAAGTTTTAAATCAAAAGTCACAAAAAAACTTTTATATAATTTAAAGGAAGCTAAACTTTACCGTCATTTTAAACGTTCATCTTGCTCCATCTATTATTTTGGTGCATCCATAATGCAACAAACACACTGGATCAAGAAGCAAAATATTTCAACTATTAACACAACACTTAAAGGAATAATTCAACCAAAATTATTCTGAAAATTTATCATTTACTCACTCCCATGTTTTTCTAAACCGTTGTTCACACTCAACACAAATATAAATATTTTAATGAAATTTGAGAGACTTCTATCCCTGTATTGAAAGGCTGTTCACCCAAAACTTCAAAGCGTTCATAAAGAGATCATAAATAATTAAATAAATATATAAGTTTAAGTCTCCTGAGGAGACGCAATTGTAGGGATGCATGAAATAGGATTTAGAAAATAGTACATTTGAAAATAGTTTATTTTCATTAATATTAGTATATTTATACCTTTGATACTAGTTTTACTTATTAATATTATTTACATATATTATCTATTAACATTGTTTTTCCTATAATGTATTTTAGCCTGTATTAGGGTTTTACACACTCACACAAAAACTAAACAAAACAGCATGTAGTTTCAGTTAGGTACTTTTATTTTTTTTTAATTGACATGAGCTTGAAGCAAAAATGAAAATGCTCTAAAAACAGTTATTGGCTAAATACAAATAATAAATGACAGTTGACAATGAACATGAAAAAATACATCAGAAAGTAAAAATAGAAATAGAAAATAAATGACAAAATTTCCAGGAATAATGTATCTTCAGGATCCTCTGTAATGCCTTTAAGCCCATCAGTGTGGTGTGATTGAGTGGCAGTTTCTCTGCAGATGATGAGGTTGTGAATATGATGCATCTGAAATACACAGTTGAGTTTACAGTTAAAGAGTGTCCATGTGTTTATGTAAAAACAATTATGCTTATGAAGGCCATAAGCAAAAATTGACATATAAGCAGTATGCCCTTCAAAATATTAAAAAAAGAAAAATATTGGGATAGTTTTATATAGCTTTAACACTTAAGCATAGACTCGAGTAATAATTTTACGAAAAATCTAACAATGAATAACTTCATTACCTCTATTACTTAGTGGAGAAGATGGTCACACAAAAAAGAACCTAAAAAAAAGAAAAAGACATTATTGGCAATGGGAAACAAGTTACAATATGAAAGTTAACATTTTATAGACATTGTAAGAAAGAACTTCACCTGTTGAAACTGTGTTGATAGTCTGTGTAGCTGGATAGTTGATGTCCAGAAAATGAGTAATGAGGTGTTTTGACAGTTACAATTTTTTTTTTTTAAAAAAGCCACGAAAAAAACAAAAAACAAAAAAAACCTAAACTCGGTTCTAAATAGACCTTTAAAGAACCATCTTTTTAGAGTGTACTTATAATGCAGTGCTAATTGACATAGCTTTTAAGCTATCACTGTATAGAAAACTAAAATATAATACAATTTCTGTTTTTTTTTTTTTTAATACATGTTATATAAGGCTCAAACTCACAGCACTTGCAGAGATGGAGCAGCATTTAGTGTGAATGTAATGTGATCACGTCTCTTCAGAAGACTTTGTTTAAACCATTCGATTCTTATGTATTCGTTTTACAATCTCTTTATGAACATTTTGAAGCATCAGAATTTTAGGTGAATAGTTTTTCAGTGAATGGACAGAAATATCTCAGGTTTCATTAAAAATATCTTCATTTGTGTATTAAAGATGAACAAATGTCTTATGGGTTTGGATCGACATGACGGTGAGTAAATGATGACAGAATTTTCATTTTTTTTGGATGATCTAAATTAAGCCAAAGAGGACAGCAACAGCAGTGGTAAGGCCATGTATATATTCCAACACAATCTGCATCTCTAGTACTACATCCTAGGCACCTTTAGGTTTGAGTGGATGACAACATCATCTTCCAGTAATAGTTAAGATGCTCATCTTCATCCCCTTGGTGTGGACATCCTCTGGCTTCGTGTCCTGCAGTAAAAAAAAAAAAAAAAAAAAGAATTATATTTCCTACTAAATATTGACATTAAATGTTTAAAACATAACAAAAATAATAATAATAAAATTCTGGATAACGACTAGTTTTTACCAGTACAGAAATAAGTCAGAAATAATACAAAAAATACATGTATAACAAAAAATACTGCATATCTTCACTGTATGGAATAAACTGACTCTTACTGAAGCTGCTAAATTTGTTCAGTCAAGAGGAGTGAGTGTTGTCTTTTTATTTATTTATTTTTTGTAACATTAACGGAACAAATATCAGCAGGTTTATGAGGCTAACGTTAATGCACGGATTAAATTTACTGACACGCAGGCGATTTTATCTCTCCGTTGACTCTCATTTCAGACCTACAAGTGATTGTTTATGTAAATAATCACATTTTGACATAACTTTATGTGTATTTGACAATTTAAGCGAACTAAGCTGCCACAGAGAGATGAATCTGTGATCGCATATTTTCTGCACGCTTCGGTTGTGTGTCAATAAACACGTTTATCATCTTACACGTCTTGCACTTTCACATATTTGCACCAGTATCGCGGCATCACAAAAAAAAAAAAAAAAAAGCAACTGTGTTCCAGATAAACTAGTAAGTTATATTGCCTAGCACAACGAAATACAACACATAATTAACCTCTATCTGGTTAATTATACACTCGTTTAATCGACATAAACATTTGAACTGTATCTATAAAAATATATCTGTATACATACCTTGCAAATGCTAACATTAGCTGATCGTGCTTGGGAAAAACAAAGCTAGCTAACTAGTTTGCCGCCAGACTTCATTCAACAATGTTTATTCTTTCTTTAAAGAACATTACAAACCTAACTGTGTAGTTTATTTGGCTTACTTTCTATATTAAATCTGTGTAGAAAGAACTTACCTTAAAAGAAGACATCCACTCCCTTTGCCATCGTTGTTTATGTTTGAAGCAGTAAACTCCTTGTATAGTTCAGCGACGGCACTTTGCGCATGCGCAATAATGTCAAGTTGACCGCTCAAATGAAGAAATAAAAATACCGAGTTTGCTCAACTTTCTTATTTGTGTTCATTGAGAAAAATATAGTAAACATTGAGTTAACTTGTTTTTATGTGTAAACTCAACATTTTGCTTAAAAATGTGTCCACTTGACTTACATTTTTAAACTGAGTGAACAATTTGCAAGTTGGAGTTTTTACAGTGTGAGATAAACTCACAATTGCGAAAAAAAAGTAAAAAATTGCATGTTTTTATCTCGCAATTCTTACTATTTCTTGCAATTGTGAGTCTATGTCACAATTCTGAGAAAAAGTCAGACTTATCAGACTTTATATCTCACAACTCTGACTTTATAACAATTGTGAGTTTATATTTCGCAATTCTGACTTTATTTCTCTGAATTGTGAGTTCATCTTTTATCTCTCACAATTCTGACTTTAAAATTTGCAATTGCAAGTTAAATCCCACAATTCTGAGAAAAAGTCAGAATTACTTTTTTTTTATTCAGTGGCAGAAATGGGCTTCCATACTGGATATTTATTATTATTATTTATTTTATGCTGTTTTAAATTTGAGAAATCTTTGCCTTCATTAATTTCTTTACGTTTATCTTTAATAACACTGTTAAAATTTAACCTTTAGAAAATCGCAAAATGAATATCCATTTATCATAATGAAATTTTAATAAACACCATTTATCGGTTATATGCCATAACAAGAACATCCCATATTCACTAATATAATACCTAAAATATATAAACGGCTAAAATAATAAACAGTTACAAAGTCATATGTTAATAAAGAAAACCATTATAGGCCTTCACATATGCCAAAATGATATTAAACTATAAATGCAGAGCAGTAACCCGACAAAGTAAAAAGTGATCATCTTAATCCTAGATTTAGACTTGCATCTTGCATGGAGAGTAAAACCTTTCACAAATTAATCTCCTTAAAATCAGATTACTAATTGCTATGACAACAAGAGCATATCCTTAATCAAAGATCACTTCTAATTATGACTATTCTATTATTCAGAATAAAGCCTTTTTTAAATTAGAATAATTTCAGATAAGATCTCAGTGGCAGAAATAAAGGGGAAAAAATAAATAAATAAATAAATAAAATCACCCCTTGTGCTGTAATTGGCATTTTTTCCGGTCTGGAGATGACAACTATGAACGAGCAAATTGCCTAAAACAAAAAAGCATCCCCGGTGACCATGAGCCCTGCAGGGTGTTAATTGAAAAAGGCAAACAAATGGAGAACCATGGTGATGATGAGGGTTAAAATAAAGGGCTTTATTACTACAGGCTCTCAAAAAGCAGAAGACCAGATATGGAGTAAAAGGTGCGACTTTATTCATAGAAATCAATATGGAATTACCCGTTCATTGACTGGAGATGAGAAGTAATTTCACCGTTGTTTGGGGACAAGTGAACAGCACGTGGAAAGACACTATAGAAGTTGCGTTTGTAGCTGCGAATTGTCTAGTTTTGCTGGTCACTTTGCATGTAGGAATTCTCGCAAACTTGTTCGTGGCTTGGGCCGTGCACCACCAGAAGTCTCTCCAGACGTCCAACAACGCTCTCCTGGTGAATCTGGCCATTATTGACATCTTGCGATGCGCCATTGACTGCCCATTGCTTCTCAGTGTTGTTCTGAGCGCCGGCGACGCGCAAGATCTCGGCGTGCTGTTCTGCAGCGCGCAGATCGCGTCGTTTTCTCTCATCTGTTGCGTGCAGTTGCTCACGCTGGCGTGCATTAGCGCGGAGCGATACCAAGCCATTGCACATCCGTTTAAAAATGCCGAGCGCCGAAAACGGATAACGGTGTGGATTGCATTGACCTGGCTGCTTCCCATCTCCATATCGGTCATTTGCGTGATTTTTGCGAAAGACTCGCCGGTGTACGTCAGATGCAGAGGTTTGCGCATGGAGACTTTAGACTCGTACGACACGTTTGGATTTTATATTTTGACTCCCATCTGGTGCGTTTGTTTGACGGTCATCATTGGATTCTACGGCCGCATTTTCCTGTTAGTGAGAGCGCACAGTCGGAAAATATTCGACAAGGGTTCGTTTCCACCACCGGATAAGAAGAAAGAGGATACACAGAAAAATAAGAAAGAAGCAAAGACTAATCTTGAAAATGATACAGAAAATCCAAAAACAGTCGATAATGATCATTTAAAACCGAATGAAAAAGAGTCGTGTGGAGGTAATCCACCGGATTTGCACCCAACATCTGAGGAACTTCCCACAACATCTGGGAATGAGTCTTTCGATGTAAACAAACCAGAGCTTTCCACTGAAATGTCCAGAGAAACCAAAGTCACCTTTATAGATGAACTTTCCAATGAAGCACCACAGGTTCTCGAAGTTATTGAGGAGCCAAACGACCACCAACCTACTTCTGAAGAAAGTTCTTCTCCATCAACTAATGAAGAAGATGGTGCCACAGAGTCAAGCACCCAACAAGATGCAGTTCGAGAAGTATCTGTAGGATCAACCAGTGGAGAAGCTGGTGTGGCTTCAAACGCCCAGGAAGATCTTCCTGCAGAAAGTTCTCAATCATCAGTGAAAGGAGAAGATGGTGAGGAAGAGTCAAATGACCGACGAGATAATACCTCTGAAGCTTTTTCTCCATCGGCTACTGAAGAAGATGGTACTGCAGAGCCAAGCACTGCACAAGATACTGCTGAAGAAACTTCTCCGACATCTGGAAATGGGTTTGAAGGTCCTGAAGAGCAAGGCGCTCTTCAAGAAACTGCTGCAGAAACTTCTCCAGCATCGACCGAAGAAGCCACAGCTGCTCCTCAGGAGGAGGAGGAGGAGGTGGCGGGTGCCGTCTGTATGATGCCGTCTCTCGCCCAAAGAGAACGAGGAAACGCTAAGAAGGAGAGCAAACTGGCCAAGCGCTCTGGATACATTATCTTCACCTTCCTCATATTTTGGATCCCGCTGATTGCGACAGTGTTTTTAAATCACGTCTTTTACCGAAACGACAAGCTAGCAGTAAGTTTCAAGCTAATTTTTACTGATTTGTGTCACAATTTAACGTAGGAGAAAACTGTTTAAAAGGTTCAGCCAGAGTAGCTCTTTAAAATCTATATATTCACACCGCATATAAATAAATAATGAAATAAATAATGAAAATAAATTACTAAATAATAAATAAATTAATGAAACATGCGTAAATTTAAAGCGTAAATCTCATTACATGTAGCCACATTTTGGTTTAAAACAAGAAAAATTAAAATAAAAACTTAATTATGGGAGATATATTTAAAACAAGGCTTAATGTGTTGCGCATTTAATTCATGTAGCCTATCTTGTTTTAAGGATGTATTCATTTTATATTAATAAATTTATAAAAACGTAAAAAATAAATAGATCAAATACTGATTATTGATTATGTATACTATAGCAGTCAGATTTTGAACAGTAAGATTTTTCATGTTTTTAGAAGTCTCTTCTGCTCACCAAGCCTACATTTATTTGATCCAAAGTATAGCAAAAACAGTAAAATTCTGAAATATTTTTATTATTTAAAATAACTGCTTTCTATTTGCTTTATATTTTAAAATGTAATTTATTCCTGTGATCAAAGCTGAATTTTTAGCATCATTACTCCAGTCACATGATCTGTCAGAATTCATTCTAATATTCTGATTTACTTCTCAAAAAAAAAAAAAAACATTTATTATGTTGAAAACAGCTGAGTAAAATTTTTTCAGGTTTCTTTGATGAATAGAAAGTTCAGAAGAACAGCATTTATCTGAAATAGAAATCGTTGTGTAACATTACAAATATCTTTATAATCACTTTTGATCAATTTAAAGCATCATTGCTAAATAAAAGTATTAATTTCTAACTTCTATAAATCATACTGACTCCAAGCTTTTTTATGGTGTAATGTATAATGTTACAAAAGCTTTTTATTTCAGATAAATGCTCATCTTTGGATCTTTCTATTCAAGAATCAAGGAATCCTGAAAAAATGTACTTTTTAAAATATTGATAATAAGAAGAAATTATTCTTGAACAGCAAATCGGCATATTAGAATGATTTCTAAAGGATTGTGTGACACTGATAACTGGATAAATTATGCTAAACATTTAATTCATTGCAATAAATTACATTTTAAAATATTTTCAGATAAAAATCAGTTATTTTAAATAGTAAAAATCCTTCACAATATCACTGCTTTTGCTGTATTTTGGATCAAATAAATGCAGGCTTGGTGAGCAGAAGAAAATTCTTAAAAAAAAAACAAAACTTTTTGGTCAAATTACCAAGTCTAATGGTTTTCATACACCAGCTAACGTTACTGATGTCTTGGCAACTGTATTTAATGTGTTTCAGATGGAGGTTTTTCGGGAGCTGGAGATTTTAACAGTGTCTTTGGTCTGCATGACATCCCTCACCAATCCGATCATCTACGCAGCGGTCAACCCTCAGTTCCGCACTGAATTTCACAATCTGAAGACAAAATGGAAAGCGTTTTTTTACACGTTCATAGAGTTTATATTTACTTGTGGGGATATCAGAGCTGAGATCCCACTATGCCAAACACCACATCTGATCTCTTTATTTGTTTTGTGTTGTCATATGCTGTTGGCCACAAATTGAAGTAGTTGTTGCTGTCTAAAATTTTAAAGGGATAGTTCACCCAAAAATGAAAATTCTGTCATTAATTACTCACCCTCATGTCGTTCAAAACACGTAAAACCTTCGTTCATCTTAAGAACACAAATTAAGATGTTTTTGATGAAATCCTAGAGCTTTCTGAACCTGCATAGACAACAATGCAACTGACACGTTCTAAGCCTAGAAAGGTAGTGAGGACATTGTTAAAATAGTCCATGTGACATCACTGGTTCAACCGTAATATTATGAAGTTATGAGAATACTTTCTGTATGCAAAGAAAAAAAAAGACAAAAAGGTCTTACGGGTTTGGAACGACATGAGGGTGTGTAATTCATAACACAACTTTCATTTTTTGTTGAACTATCCCTTTAAGAAATGCTAAGACTGTTAATAGAATGAAATGGATGTTATAAATAATGTTTGTAAACAGCTACATTTTGAAATATAGTGTAATCCATATTTTAAAAAAAGTATAATAAAATAAAGATCGAGTCTTCTAGGTTCTTTGATTTAATTTTTTAGATTATCAGACAAAATATGATTAATACTTAAAAAATGTGAAATACAGGATTTTTTATGCAGTCTATTTTATATTTTTTTATTGTATGTTTTGCCCACAAAGAATCAGAAAAGTATTCTAAATTAAATAAATATTTAATATATATTTTAGTTAGAAAAATGTAGAAAATACTTTGGTCTTGTTAAAACAGTTATATCTCAAATATACTTTTTAGACAGCTGTTTACTCACAAAGTCATATTCAGTAAGAAACACACGAACAGGTCAGCGCAACATATGAAATTGCTCACTGTGCAAATAATGTCTTCAAACAACAGCATCTATATTAAGACATCAACTGCATGATTTCAATTACATGAAGCTCAAGTAATCAGATAGAGACTGTACCAACACACCAAGAAACACTTTAAAACTGGACCCTATTTGCAAAATACCTATTATATTTCATAATAAAATAGCTTTAACTCTTAATTCTGTACAATCCAAAATACATAATTGTGCGTCTCGTTTTTAGTAAAAATAATAAATCCTATCATCACAAACAGTCATTTGTACTTATATGATGAATGCCAAATCAGGTCCGGTTCTTGTTAATCAGTACAGAAAAGAATTGTTATTGACGTACCAAAGGATAAAATGTGATGCATAGCAATAGTCTAAAACACAAAGCCTAATGTTAATCTGAAACAGTACACAATGTTTCATAATGTAAATCACACATCAAATGCATTGAGCTGAAATGTCTTCCCCTCAACAACCTGCAGGAGACGGAGCAAAAAAGTACAGCGCCAGCAGGATGAAATACACCACCACCAGAGCAGTACCTGTTCATACAAACACACACAAAAACAGTCAGACCAATCGGATAAATCAAAGCAGAGCAGTGAGGGAGAAATGCAGGATTGTAGTATTATGAAAATAGCGCTTAAATAATCACAAGGGCTTTTGTAAGAATTGTTAACAACTTGTTAACAACAATTTAATGACTAAATTGTCATTAAAGGAGCAGAACGAAAATTTACAGATAACGTACTCACCCCCTTCACATCCAAGATGTTCATGTCTTTCTTTCTTCAGTCGTAAAGAAATTAAGTTTTTTGAGGAAAACATTTCAGGATTTCCTCCATGTAATGGACTTCTATGGGGTTCCTTAAAGGGGTCATCGGATGCTAAGTTCA
The DNA here is from genome assembly GCF_022985175.1 of Labeo rohita. Taxonomy (NCBI): domain Eukaryota; kingdom Metazoa; phylum Chordata; class Actinopteri; order Cypriniformes; family Cyprinidae; genus Labeo; species Labeo rohita. The sequence goes on from NC_066893.1 coordinate 14,132,221, forward strand.
CTTTCGTATCATTCATGATCCAGCTTCACTTACAGCAGAAGTGAGTATTAGGGTTTTTTTTATGAATCTTTGCGATCACCTTTCCTAATAATAAAGCTAAACGCGGCTAAATGAGGCTAAAGTAAACAGGCTCGTCACTCCACAGGGAGAAGAGAGGGGTGGGGCGAATAGAGCTCATTTATATTTAAAGCAGCCTGGACCAGAATGGGATGATTTTTGCAGAGCTGATTTTGACAAGGTAAAAAGGGTGTTGTTTTACACTACCATTGAGAATTTTTAACCAAAGTATATTACAGACTTTTCATTAAGTCTATAATATACATCAACTTGTGGAAAATGGGCATTCGATGACCCCTTTAAGTTTTAACTTCCAAAATACAGTCTAAATGCAGCTTCAAAGGGCTCTAAAAAATCCCAGCTGCAAAACTAGCAAAACGAACGGTCATTTCCTTAAAAAATTACGTTTTATATACTTTTTAACCTCAAATGCTCGTCTTATCTAGGTCTGTGTGAACTCTGTTTTTTCCGGTTCAATACAGTTAGAGTATGTCCAAAAACCATCTCATTTCCTCCTACAACTTCAAAATAACCCTACATCGCTGCAGAAGTACCAAACCATTGTTTACAAAGTGAGCATGCAAAGAAGGTCAAACGCCCTTTACAAAAAAAGGTAAAACAGCAATGTAGGATGATTTTGAAGTTGGAGGAGAAAATGAGATGAGAGTTTTTCAACATACCCTAAATGTACAGAACCGGAAAAAACAGAGCGTTTGATGTTAAAAAATCCTTGGCTGGGATCGGTTAGAGCCCTTTGAAGCTGCATATAAACTGTATTTTGTAAGTTCAAACTCGGGGCACCATAGAAGTCCATTATATGGAGAGGAATCCTGAAATGTTTTCCTCAAAAAACATAATATCTTTACGACTGAATAAAAAAAGACATGAATATCTTGGATGACAAGGGGGTGGGTACATTATCTGTAAATTTTTGTTCTGTAAGTAAACTGCTCCTTTAAGTGACAGTGCTGGATGTTGTGCTTTTAGGCAAAGTTACTAACCCCTGCTTTAGATAATATTCAGAATTTACCTTGAAAGTAATCAGACTTCCCATCCATAAAAATATAATTCACAACGATGACACTAAAGATGCTGGCCCACAGGTGCAGGTCGCTGAAGATGAGTACAAAGCCAACATCCTGTCACAGAAAGATTGTAAGAAAAACAAAGTCATATAGCTGTCACCGAGTATCTATAATATTGATGTCTGCATCAAAACGTCATTATCTTAAACCACTCACATAGAAGATGTTGAATAAAACCAGGATGGGGATCTGAATCATGCACACCTGCACCGCGATGCAGCTTCCAACCTCAAAACTGAGAAAATTATACAACGCATGTATTTTTAGTAGAAAACTAATTAAATAAACCCAAGGTTGAATTAATGAGACAAACAAACCTCAAACTGATTGTATTCTGCAGAGCAAACTGCACTCCATTGACAATTTCTGGGATTTCGGGGACCATGGCTAAAACAGTCACACCTATGAAATACTGAGATGAAGAGTAGGGTCAGATTAAACATACAGAAATACATTAGTATTGATCTGCATGATTGATTTACAGCATTATCAACCTGAGATACAGACGAGTGGCTGAGGATGGGCTGGATGTGTTCGGTGGTCAGGTCAGCACATGCAGACATCAGCACTGTGGCAATGATGAGGATAAGCAAAGCTCTCCATCGGGACCAGTGCACTGACGCTCCGAGATGAGCTGGCATGCAAACGCACACAAGTTGTGTTTTATATCATGTTGAGACCTCCAATTGACTTCTATTATTCTTAAAGGATTACTTCTGAATTAAAATGTCTTAATGATTTACTCATCCCCATGCCATCCAAGATGTTCATGTCTTTCTTTCGTCAGTCGAAAAGAAATTAAGGTTTTTGAGGAAAACATTCCAGGATTTTTTCCCATATAGATATAGGGATCAACAGGTCCAAATTGCAGTTTCAATGCAGCTTCAAAGGGCTCTACACGATCCCCGCTGAGAAATAGGGGTCTTATCTAGTGAAAACGATTGCTCATTCTCTAAATAAAAATTACAATTATATACTTTTTAACCACAAATGTTCATCTTGCACTAGCTCAACTGCATGCATTACGTAACCACATTGCAAAGGTCATGCACTTCGTCTGTGTACTTCGGTTCAAAAAGGTAGGATAGGGCGAAAAACCTCCATCTCATTTTCTCCTCCAACTTCAAAATTGCCCAACATCGTCGATTTACCTTTTTTTTGTAAAGGGTGTTTGACTTTCTTTGCACTTTCACTTTGTAAACACTGGGTAATAGGGGTGGGCGATATGGCAAAAATATCATATCACGATTTTTAAAAAAAATATCACAATTCTTTGCAATGTTGGTTTTACTATTTTGCAAGTTGACAGAGCAATCCAGCCAAACTAATTTTTCTTTTTTTAAAAAACAAAGCATTTCAAGATAACAAAAAAAAAGAATGGCAGATATTTAGGCCAAAGTAAAAAAAAAAAAAATCGTTGTCATTATTTTATCTATGTTATTAAAAAATAAGAACAAAGATACACATTACAAATAAACATAATACAAATAAAACAGTGCTTTATTTTTCAGGTACAGAAGGTGTATTTAGCAGTTGCATTCAAGAAATTAAATCAACATATAAAAAGTGAAACACTATAACTTATATGCTATATACATCAATTGTACATTGATTCTTATTAAAGCAACTGTATTAAAGCTCTTCAGTCATCTGTCCATCAGTTCTGTCATAGTGTTACTTTTATACCATTATTTACTCACTCTTAGGTTTTAAACCTGAATGAGTTTCTTTTTTATCTATTTAATCATTTCTATTTCTATTATTATTCAATTGGGACCAGCTACTGTTTGGTTACCCACATTATTCAAAATATCTTATTTTGTGTTTAGCACAAGAATGAAATTAATACAGGTTTGGGACAACATTTGAGTAAAAGTGAGTAAAAAATAACAGAATAATAATTTAGAATAAAAATTAGTCTGCTGTGCCTTTAAGAGCTGCATGCATCTAATATACAGGCAGGCATCCGTTTTTCTCTCAATTAATTGCCTTCACTTCAGATATAAGCAACTGTTTTTATATGTAAACCTTGTGTGTTTTGACAGTATTAGCACCATCAGACGCGATACATTACTTAGTTCAGTAATTAAGTGCTATTTGAGAGAATTTTAGTGTGTGCGCGCTTCAGGTGTACGTGCACTGGAACAGCATGCATATGAAATGTTTAACCGTCAACTGTTTAAAAATATATAAAAAATAAATATTCTAAATATAAATATTCTAATATAATATAATAAATCTAAATATTTCAACTTTACTCTCTAAATATTTTGACTTTATTCTCTAAATATTTTGACTTTATTTTCGTAATATTTTGACTTTATTCTCGTAATATTTCGACTTTATTCTCTTAATTTCAACTTTATTTTCAAATATTACAAATTTATTCTTGTAATCTTAGATTTTTTTTATTTTTTAAAGTGGCACTAAAATGCCGTTGTAGAAATCAAAATAGACCTTACATGTTCAGTCATTTGTGTATTTTCAAATCTGAAAAAATGCTGCTTGATATTTATTATATTGAGATATTTTGATTGTCCAAGATCAAAAATCGTCATATCGCACACCCCTACTGGGTCGGTACTTCCGCCTACGTCATGCATGACCTGTCCAACATGACTACGTAATGTGTAAAGTCAAGCTAGTGCAAGATGAGCATTTGTGGTTAAAAAGTATATAAATTTGTTTTTTTTGACCGAATGTTTCACTAGATAAGACCCTTATTTCTTGGCTGGGGTCATGTTGAGTCCTTTGAAGCTGCATTGAAACTGCAATTTGGACCTTCAACCGTTGATCCCCATTGAAGTCCACTATATGGAGAAAAATCCTGGAATGTTTTCCTCAAAAACCTTCATTTCTTTTCGACTGAAGTAAGAAAGACTTGAACATCTTAAACAACGTGAGCATGTCTGTTTAAAGCTTTTAATTAGTACATTTATATCAAAATTGAACAAACTCACCCGTTCCATCACCAACGTGAATGTCGTAGATGTGTGAATGTGTTTTAAGAGTAAAGATGAGGCCAATGATATAAGATACGGGCAGTAGAATGGAAATGGTGTACACTAGAGGCCTGAGAAAATAAAGACAGGTCAAACAAAAATACATGAATTAATTGTTATTAATTATTATAATCATTATTTTTAATAATAAGCCTCTGAAGACAGTCAGCAATACTGAGTATACAAAAAGAAAGTGTTGAACTTACTCAATATGACTGTGAAACAGGCTGTAGCTGTTTGCACTCTAGTGAACCAGAAAGAAAGAACAACTATAGAAAAGTGCAGAAAACGGCTTGATGTTTCTATTTTGTGCTATATGTATACATTTTCCTGTGCTGAATGTTTGAAATCTCACCAGGTCGTAGTGGCAGTTTTTGCACGTGAAGGATCCGCTGGTGTTGGTCCCTGTAGAGTTGGTACAGTCCTCACATACCAGATTCCCATAGGCTTTGGAGAAGAGTGTAGGGGCAAACACTCCTACAGACACCATGGAGGAAAATTATGGAGATAAAATAGTCTCAAAATAGAGCATGAAAAAGAGGCAAGACACATTGTTTGTATTTCGCTATAGAACTGTCAAATTTTGAAAGCTGAGACTGTTTTATATTAAAAGTACCGAAAGCACAAATCTTATTGCTATTATTGGGTGGCTGGCGCACTACAAATAGGCCCAATGAATGCAGTTGAAGACTTGAATATTATCTCCAAGCATGCTGTCCCTGTAAGTATAACACATGGTATGATTTCTGCTAATAATCCCACATATATTCAAAAAAAAATTGGTGGCCTGGCAACTTCTCCTGGTGCTCCCAATCCAGGCCATTTGTATGCGCAGACTATACTCTCAAAATATTATAACTTTAATTGCTACGATTTAATTCTCGAAATATTTCAACTTTGTTCTTGAAACATTTTGACTTTATTCTTGTAACATTTCGACTTTATTCTCGAAACATTTAGACTTTATTCTCGAAATATTTTGACTTTATTCTTGTAACATTTCGACTTTGTTCTCGAAACATTTCGACTTTATTCTCGAAACATTTAGACTTTATTCTTGTAACATTTTGACTTTATTCTTGAAACATTTTAGAATTCATTCTTGTAACATTTCGACTTTGTTCTCGAAACATTTTGACTTTATTCTCAAAACATTTCAACTTTATTCTTGAAACATTTTAGAATTCATTCTTGTAACATTTCGACTTTATTCTCAAAACATTTCGACTTTATTCTTGAAACATTTTAGAATTCATTCTTGTAACATTTCGACTTTGTTCTCCAAACATTTTGACTTTATTCTCAAAACATTTCAACTTTATTCTTGAAACATTTTAGAATTCATTCTTGTAACATTTCGACTTTATTCTTGAAACATTTCGACTTTATTCTCGAAACATTTTGACTTTATTCTCAAAACATTTCAACTTCATTCTCAAAACATTTTAGAATTCATTCTTGTAACATTTCGACTTTATTCTCAAAACATTTCGACTTTATTCTTGAAACATTTTAGAATTCATTCTTGTAACATTTCGACTTTATTCTTGAAACATTTCGACTTTATTCTCGAAACATTTTGACTTTATTCTCAAAACATTTCAACTTCATTCTCAAAACATTTTAGAATTCATTCTTGAAACTTTTTGACCTTCAACTTTAATCTCGAAACATTTCAACTTCATTCTTGAATCCTTTTGACTATATTCTCTAAACATTTTGAATTTGTTCTCAAAACATTTCGACTTTATTCTCAAAACATTACTTTATTCTCGAGACATTTTGACATTATATTCGAAAAATGATGACTTTATTCTCGTAATCTGGCCTTTACTCTCGTAACTTTGACTTTATTCTCAAAACATTTCGACTTTATTCTCGAGATATTTCTAAATTATTCTTGTAATTTTACATTATTCTTAAAACATTTCGACTTTATTTACGTAATTTTGACTTTATTCTCAAAACATTTTGATTTTTAGACTTTTATGTGGCACAAATCGCTGTTGTGGATTTTCTTCCTTATTTTATTTATTTATTTATTTATTATTATTTCATACTTAATGTGTTTCAATCAAAAATTGTTACATTATTGAATTTAAATGTGTTTACAGTGTCATTTCACAATGTCCTTAATTACTACAGCAGGAGAGAAGTACAATAACAAGCTAATTTTTGCCACCTCATAGTACATGACGTCTTACCCCCTATTGATATGAATAGCAGAGAGGAGCTGACCCCCGCTGAGCGACTGTTGAACCTCTGCTCCCTGTGCCTGAGCCCTCCGATTATCATACAGATCCCCTGAGAGAGAGACGCACAAATATAATGGTCATGTATTGCACACTTTGCAGTTTTAAGATCCTCGGTTGTGTAACGGATCACATACTGGTATGAAGAGGATGCAGCCCAGCAGGGTTCCAGTAAGAGCTGCCTTCACTATCTCCTCCAGGCACTTATTCCCCTGGTGATGACCTCTGAGCAACGCTGTTATGTAAAAGGTCAACTCTGTGATGGAGCCGAACGTAGCGTTCACCACGGCCCCGACAGCAAAGTTACTCTGAGCTGAAATACTGAGTATGGAGATGACAACAATGTTGATGTCAAAAGCATTTGTGAATTTCTGGTGTTGTTCTGGTGTAACCGCTCACCTTGCAATGCCCATGCCGATGTAATACGAGAGTGGAATGATGGAGCTGACTGCTGTGGCAAACTTAACTTCAGAGCTGACAAACTGGTTTGTTTTGTCCACGTAACCAATCACTAGTGATACTATAACTAACAGTAAGAGATCTATAGTGACTCCATGTAAGGAAAATGACCCAAAAAAAAGCATGAATCATAATGACAGAAAACATAAATAATGTAGCTTTTTTAAAACATTTACATTGAAATACAAAGTATTGTTATCTGGACTGTGCCTATCTTTTTTCAAAAACATTATGAAATCTTACAAGCATCAAACTTTTGAATGTTGGTGTAGAAGTAGTATAAAACTGACAGCATACAGTTGAGGTCATACACCTTGCAGAATCTGCAAAATGTTAATTATTTTACCAAAATAAGAGGGATCAAACAAAATGCATGTTATTTTTTATTTAGTTTTGAACTGAATTAGACATTTCATATAAAAGATGTTTACATATAGTCCACAAGAGAAAATAATAGTAGAATTTATAAAAATGAGCCTGTTCAAAAATTTACATGGACTTGATTCTTAATATTGTTACCTGAATGATCCACAGCTGTTTTTTGTTTGTTTGTTTGTTTAGTGATGAGTTCCTTGTTTGTCCTGAATAGTTAAACTGCCTGCTGTTCTTCAGCAAAATCCTTCAGGTCGCACAAATTCTTTCGTTTTTGTGCATTTTTGTTTATTTGAGAATTTGAACATTAGAGTAAATGTAACTTATTTTGTCTTCTGGGAAACATGTAAGTATCTTATGTAGCTTCTGAAAGGCAGTACTGAATGAAAAAATATGATATTTAGGCAAAATAAGAAAAATGTACACATCTTTATTCTGTTCAAAAGTTTTCACCCCCAGCTTAATGTATTGTTTTCCTTCTGAAGCATCAGTGAGTGTTTGGACCTTCTGTAATAGTTGTATATGAGTCCCTCAGTTGTCCTCAGTGTGAAAAGATGGATCTTAAAATCATACAGTCATTGTTGGAAAGGGTTCAAATACACAAAAATGTTAAAAACCAAAGAATTTGTGGGACCTGAAGGATATCTCTGAAGAACAGCAGGCAGTTTAACTGTTCAGGACATAAAAGGGACTCATTAACAACTATCACAACTAAAAAAACTAAACCACAGCTGTGGATCATTCAGGTAACAACACAGTATTAAGAATCAAGCATATGTAAACTTTAGAACAGGGTCGTTTTTATAAATTCATCTATTATTTTCTCTTGTGGATTACATGTAAACTTCTTTTATGTGAAATATCTTATTCAGGTCAGTGCCAAATAAAAAACAACATGCATTTTGTATGATCCCTCTTATTTTGGTCAAATAATTAACATTTTGCAGTTTCTGCAAGGTGTATGTAACCTTTTGACCTCAACTGTATTTCTAATTATCTGTATTAATACTAGTTCTCTCAAAATGAAAATTCTGTCATTAATTACACATCATCACGCCGTTCCAAACCTGTACAGAATACAAAAATAACAACTTTTTTCAAGCAATTTTTCAACAATTTCTTCTCTTCCGTGTCCGCCTTTGATGTGTGTTCACGAGAGTACCATGACAAAAAGTATTCTTGTAGCTTTATAACATTACGGTTGAACCACTGATGTCACATGGACTATTTTAACAATTTCCTTACAACCTTTCTCTTTCTTGAACGTGTCAGTTGTGTTGCTGTCTATACAGGGTCAGAAAGCTCTTGGATTTCATCAAAAATATCTTAATTTGTGTTCTGAAGGAATGAACAAAGGTCTTATGGGTTGGGAACAACATGAGGGTGAGTAAGTAATGACAGAATTTTAATTTTTGGGTGAACTATCTGAAGATTTACAGGTTTAAACTTCCGTGTTTGTAGTTTGATGTTGAGGATACTGACAGCAAAAACATTGATCCCATCCACTGTGTATTTATAGTAGTAGAGGTTCACTGCATGGTAGCAGCACAAAATGACCCGGTCTTCGTGCTCCTGAGCCTAAAATAAAAATCCTAAAATTATCAGACATTAAATTGCATAAATTTGCAGACATAACAGTCATAATTTGTATTAATGCAATCATTGTCACAGTATAGTGCTCTCACCTCTGTAGCTTGGCTGATGTGAACATGTTCGGGGGGCGTGAGCACGATGGTAAGTAGGGTCTTAGCGCTCATCTTGGCCACAGGGATGGTGAAAACCAGCAGCCAGGAGACCAGACACAATACAGAGTGTGATACAGCCAGGAGAGGGAAACCCACCAACAGCCATGCATACGTGCTCGTACGCCGCTGAAATCAAAAGAGTGATTACAATACACAAAAAACTAACAGGTTTTTAGTAAACATCTCACTGTGACATTTCATATTTTATATTCATGCTCCTCACCCAGTAGTGGTCATCCTGTGGACTTCCTGTGGGCTCTTCTATTGTCTCCTCCACAGGTGTGGGCAGCAGGAGAGGAGAGGAAAGCTTGCTGTCCTCCTCTGCCTCCAGAGCAGAATTATCCTCGAGGATCTTTACACTGTATGCTGGCACAGAGACACTGGACTGAAAACAGCAACATTTTGTTTAATATCCTTCCAAACCACAAAGCATCCATGAACAGGCATGTGATGAAATCCTGATTTGCACAGAGCAGGCAAATGAAAACCAGTTCAAAGAGACATTACATGTGTAGAGCTGCCACAAGACTAATACAAAGACCAAGGGTACCCAACCATACAAATTGCATTCGGGTATGAAAGAAACACAACCTTTTCAATCGATTTCCCAAATGGCCACAGAAAATAGCAGGATAACCTCCAACAGAGTTTTGCTGAAAGAAGAAAGTGGCACATTTGTGATCCAGAGAGAGAGACACCAAAATGTATTGATATTTATTTAGACAAAGTCTTACCATAGGGGATGCCAAAAACTGTGAGGAACATTAGGAGTCCAACGAAAGCATAAACAAGAGAGATCCACCAGCCAAACAGAAACACGTAGAGAACATTGCCACAAGTGAACAATGAACCTACTGAAACGTGAAAATGAAAGAGACTGATATTATTACAGTAAAGAGGAACAAATTAATTTAATGCCACATTTTTCTATTTATTGGATTTCCTTTATTTTTGTATGATAAATGTCACCAGATTTATGTCACTAGATTTATTCTTAAATTAAAAAAATTAATTCAATTTATTTTTTTGATTGCAATATACAGTACCAGCGTGAAATACTTTGAAAGTAAGAAGTTTTGATTCTTAAATGATAATAATACACTAGTTTTTAATGATTTTTAAAGAAGTCTCTTATACTCACCAAGCCTGCATTTATTTGATCCAAAGTACAAAAAAATCAGTAAAATGTTGAAATATTTTTATTTATTTTCTATTTGAATATATTTAAAAATTGTAATTTATTTCTGTGATTTCAAAGCTGAATTTTTAACATCATTACTCCAGTCACATGATCCTTCAGAAATCATTCTAATATTGTGATTTGCTGCTCAAAAAACATTTATTATTATTATTATGTTGAAAACAGCTGAGTTGATTTTTTTCAGGTTTCTTTGATGAATAGAAAGTTCAGAAGAACAGCATTTATCCGAAATAGAAATCTTTTGTAACATTTTAAATGTCTTCATCATCATTTTTGATCAATTAAAGCATCCTTGCTGTATAGAAGTATTAATTTCTATAATAAAAAAATATATATATAATGACGACAAGCTTTTGATTGGTACAGTGTATAATGTTACAAAAACTTTTCATTTCAGATAAATGTTGATCTTTGGATCTTTTTATTCATCATACAATCCTGAAAAAATGTACTCAGCTGTTTAAATATTGATGGTAATAATAAAAAAATGTTTCTTGAAGGATGCTGAAAATTTAGCTTTGATCACAGGAATAAATTACATTTTAAAATAGTAAAAATATTTCACAATATTACTGCTTTTGCTGTATTTTGCATCAAACAAATGCAGGCTTGGTGAGCAGAAAAGACTTCTTTAAAAAAACATTACTAACTATAATACTTCCATTTATGTTATTTCATTGTTTAATTACCCTATTTTTCACACTTTCAAATAATAGTAATAATAAAAAATGAGTAGACACGTACAAACGTTTTACTGATACTACACATGTACTACAGAAGCAAATGAGAAGAACGTGTTGTAACCTGAGTAGGGTTTAATAACGTTCAGCTCAGAGTAAAGCTCCTTCACAATGTCCGATCTGTCCTCAAAGGGACGCTCTGTCACATGACTCTTCCACTTCCTGAATCCAAACTTAAAAAAACAGGACAGAACAACATCAGCATCAACAATACACAAACTAGACACATGTGCTCAGTGCACATTTACCTTATAATTATTCGCGAGTTTTTGGGCCTCAACTTCATTTTCAGCACTTATGGTGGTCTTGCACAGGTTCTCATCCCGTATTTCTTCAACAAAGCTGCATGCTGTAACAAAAAGTTGGAAGGAAAAACAACAAAGAGGTAGTAGCATGTTAAAAAACAAGTACAGAAAAAAACAGCTAGCTTTTATGCAAAGTGCATATGGGGTCTCACTTCTCTGTGGGTGTTTCGGTGTGTAGGAACTGCTTGTTTGCAGCAAACAGGAGTGAGAGTGAGCATCGCTGGCTTCTGAGTGAACGTGAGCTACACAAACCCTGTCACAGCATGAACTAACAGGCTGATGACCTCCATCATGGTCCTCTGGAGAATCTGAGAGATGAAATCACGGCACGGTTTATTATTAAGCATTTGCATCTATTTGGTTCCAAAGCTGTAAGATCTTCGTTCATCTTCGTAACACAAATTAAGATATTTCTGATGAAATCCGACAGCTTTCTGACCCTGTATAGACAGCAACTACCACGTTCAAGGCCCGGAAAGGTAGTAAAGACATACTTTTTGTCTGCAAAGAAAACAAAATAACGACGGTTGAACCACTGATGTCACATGGACTATTTTAACATTGTCCTTACTACCTTTCTGGGCCTTGAATGTGGTAGTTGTGTTGTCTATGCAGGGTCAGAAAGCTCTCGGATGTCATCAAAAATATCTTCATTTGTGTCCTGAAGGTCTTACGGGTTTGAAACGACATGAGGGTGAGTAATTAATGACAGAATTTTCATTTTTGGGTGAACTATCCCTTTAACAGGCAGCAGCATAAATTTGTTAACTATGAAAAACGTAACTCATTTTTATATGTTTAATGTATGTATGACTGACAAATATGCATCATGTTAAAACTTTGTAATCCAAACAAATGGAAATTGTATATGCAATTACACAAATACATAAATCTTAAACCTTAGGTATTATTAATTTAAACATTAAACTTCCTTTTTTTTTTTTTTTTTTTTCATAAAATGTTTTTATTTAAAAAGTGTCTTTGTAACGAATTCCACTTGGTTTTATATTTGATGTAATGCAGTTATATTAATACACTTTTTTAAGTGTGGCTAAAACATAAAATATATGTGACCCTGGACCACATAACCAGTCATAAGTAGCATGGGTATATTTGTAGGTCAAAACTATTTTTCTTTTATGCCAAAAAACATTTGGACATTAATTAAAGATCATGTTCCATGAAGATACTTTGTAAATTTCCTACCATAAATATATCAAAACCTATTTTTTGATTAGTAATATGCATTGCTAAGAACATCACTTGGACAACTTTAAAGGCGATTTTCTCAATATTTTGATTTTTTTTGCACCCTCAAATTTAAGATTTTCAAATAGTTGTATCTCAGCCAAATATTGTCATATCCTAACAAACCATACATCAATAAAGCATATTTATTCAGCTTTCAGATTATGTATAAATCTTAATTTCAATTCATTTGTGACTGTTTTTTTGTCATATATAAAAAGTACAGTATTTTCAGTAACTGCTGGTACATCAACACGTTTTATTTCAGATATAGCAACAGATATGAAATCTGTCGACAGGAAACACTTGTATAGTAATTGGGGAAGTGTGGACTGATGCAGTATCAAAATCCTTACACAACAGAAACCTGGCTGGCTGCAAATGCATTAGAAGAAATCATTTCTTGAATTCATTTATGTCCAGGATAAATCACAATACAGGTTTAAAAAATCCATTAATGCGAAATACAATAGAGAGCCAAGTATTATTCATGTCACGTAAATTACATCCATTGTTGCATATAATAAGTCTGCGAATTAATAGAAACAAATGTGTAACTGTCTGCTGTTCTACAACAACGTATTGTACTGTTGACAATACAAACCAGTTCGTTTTTTAGTCCTTTAGTTTACACACAATGGCCTTATTTTGTATCGTTTACCTTGCTTGTCTGTGTCGGCTCTTCTTCTTCGCGTCTCTACATGTGTTGTCATTTCAGCACATTCTCTTCTCTCTCATTTCATTACGGTCTCGACCGACAGACAGTTCTTTAGTAATCAGCCTCATGTGATTCAAGCGCACTTACGCCGAGCGACCGGGTTGCCAGTTCTGGCTAAAATAAACAAACCCCAAATAAGATAATCTCCCCACAAAAACAGGTAGAATAAGGTGTTCCTGTTTTAGAACCCTTTTAGACGATCCGACTCCGTCATACCTCCTTATGCTTTGGTGTAAAATACACTTAAAAAAGCAGCGTTAATCGCGTTTAATACGCGGAGATGGCAACCCCGTACGAATCGCTACGGCTAATGGGAAATGTAGTTCTTTAAACTTGTTGTCATTCAAAACAAATTTCAAGCGTCTTCACAACACAAATGCAGTAAACCAAAGTTTTTAAAATTTAAATATTTATTTTAAAGAAATTTCACAAACCTGATATTAACGCCAGAAAGCATTCCAAAAGGAAAACAGCAAATATTAACCTGTTAAGTACTGTTTTATAATTGCCTTATAACATGAAACTAAATTTATTAAATAATACATCGCTGGGCATGTCAATCTCATCATCAAGCATCAGAAAACAGTCACAGTACAATCAAAGCACACATTCTGTAAAAATAAGGTTCCTGGGTCATTACTACATCAGCATTACCTGAATAACCTTTGTTTAGCGGTAAACTTCACTTGCATTATGCAGCACTGAAGAAACACTTATTTTTCAAGGCATTACGATTTCTAAACACGTGCAGAGATGTTACAAGAGTGCGTTCCACCACTAGTCTGGATATCCAAAGCACTTAGTGTGGTCAGAAAAAATATTTGCATTCACTTGGCAAGAAAACGTTTGGCAGTGGAGATGTTCTCGAAGTTTCTCAAATGTTCAAATGTCTATATGTGAACAAACGTCACTCAAAACACCTGAGAGTGTCACTTCTTGAGAGGATACCAACAGCCTACCAAGTGGACCACCTGCTACCGGTAGATTTCACCACTGCTCCACTAAAAAATTAAAGCTAGGTTGTTAGTGCAGAGCCCTAACTTTTAAGTAGGTAAACAAGCTTCGACACATTGAAGAACGGGTATATTTGGTAAAAAATGTTCTGAAGGAGGTTATGTGAGGAGTCTGGCCACCTGTGACTTCACCTCCTCCTCTGGATGGGACAGTAGCAGGGGCAGTTTACGGTGCAGCTGAGAGGAGCTGTCTAGAAGAACACAGTACAGAGAGTCCTGCCTCCTCCTCAGAGCTTCAGCCACCTGTGCGGAGGGTCTCCACGCACGTAGATTACCCACAAAACACAACAGGCGGAGAAGAACAGACGTGCTCGTGCAGCCGTCAAACAGCAAAATCAGGGACGCTGGAGCCTGTGAACAGATTTACGAAGGTAAATGGAGTTTGTGGCAATATATAAAAGATCTTAAAACTAAGAGAAGAATTAAATTAGGGATGTACAGTGAATCAAAATAAAACCAGAATCCCAACATGGCTTAGTGCAGTTATTGAATCACATGTGATTTTAATAAATATGAGTTTTTCATAAATAATACATAAAATTAAGCCATAACTTATAGGGCTTCACAACTTGGCCAAAATATCATTTTGTATCATTTTATCATTTTATATTTTAATATTTTATATCAGCATATAATAATTGTTCATCAGCATAAAATAAACAAAACAAAATGTAAAATAAAACACAAATAAAAATAAATAAATAAACAAATAAATAAAACAAACCAAAACAAAATACGTCGAAAAATAAAATAAATTATAAAATAAAATAATAACAAAACAAAATAAAACAAAACAAAATAGAACAAAAAAGTTAATACATGATAAAATAAAACAAAACAAAATAAAACAAAAGATAAAAAATAAGAAATAAAATGAGATACAAAATACAACAAAAGAAAAAAGATATAAATAAAACAAACCAAAATAAAGCAAAACAAAATAAAATATAAAATATAACAAAACACAACAAACCAAAATATAAAATAAAACCAAATACAACAAAATAAAATATAAAATAAAAACAAATACAAAACAAAACAAAATCATGAAAAAATACAACAAAACAAAATACAATATAAATAATAAAAAATAAAAAAATACAACAACAAAAATATATATATATAGTAAAATAAAATACAACAAAAAAAAAACAACAAAAAATAAAATAAAATATAATAAAACAAAATAAAACAAAATAAAACAAATCAAAACAAAATACAACAAAAAAACAAAATATAAAATAAATTAAAATGAAATAAAACAAAATATTACAAAACAAAATAAAATAATAAAATAAAACAAATTAAAATAAACCAAAACAAAATACAACAAACAAAACATAAAATACAAAATAAAATAATAAACCAAAACAAAATACAACAAAATAACACAAAACAAAATATAACAAAACACAAAACTAAACTAAAACAAAATGAAATAATAAAACTAAACAAACGTACTTTTCCCTAAATGCTAAGTTTTATTTAACAGGAACATTTTATTTTGTTTAATATATAATTTAATAATAATTAAAATGCATAAATAAAATAAATGATTTCATTTAATTGTACTTTACATTATTTTATTTTAATGTTGACTATAATTTTTGGGCAAACTGTAAAGCCCTACATATAAGCACAGCACCCCCACAGCCTTTTTTTTTTTTTTTTAAATAGTCATATTTTAGATTTCAACTGCAATTTTTATGTAAAGACAAATCATAATAACATTCTTTCCCCAAATTGTACACATTATTATCAATATTATTATATTTTCCTAAATACTAAATTGCTTTACTTTATTTCACAGTAAAATATTGTAATAGTAATATTTCTTATTTTGCTTATTATTTTTTCTAGAATAATTGTAAAATAATAACAATAATAATAATAATTATTATTATTATAATTATAATTATAATAATATTTTACATGTTATTTTACTGTCATGTTGATGTACACATTTTTGGCCAAATTGTTAACATTTTTTTATTTGAAGAAAAATCACAATAATACTCTCTCCCAAAACTGTGCAGCACTAAACTAAATCATGACCACAGAGTTGCCTTAAAATAGATATCAGCGTCAACAGCAGGCAATGAGAAAAACTAGGACACCTAGAAACCAAGGCGATTATTTATAGACTCATCTATTTATAAGCATATTGTGGTGGTATGACAGAATAGTCACTGAAACCAGCCACACTGGATCTCACCACAAAAAAAGTGAAAGCATTACAGCATAAAAGACGTTCTTGTTCACCTGAGCTTGCACAATATCGTCCATCAGATCTGGATTGGAGGACAGATTTACTAGGACCTTCAGGACTTGGATCTGCAGGAACAGATTAAATCTTCAGTACATCTGATAGTATAAATATATAAATCAATATGTTACTCCAAAATCACCTGTAGGACTTCATTGCTCACTACGAGCAACGATAGGAGGAGGGTGATGGAATTCTTCATCAGGTGCTGGTGATTGTCCGTCACTGACAGATTAGTGAGCAATCTGAGCGCTGCCAGCTGAAGGTCAGAGTTCACCGGTGACATCTCAATCATCTGCATCACCGACGGGACATATATCTGAACAACAACAGAAGCATGTGTAACCATAGTATCCATGAGAAAACTAAAGAAAACCAGTATTAAAATTGGTGTTATTTTAGTATTATTTATATATTATTAGAGTATTTTCTTAACATGTTAAATTAGCCCTTTTATATTTTATTGTTTTAATTTATATTTAATTTAATCAAATGTTTGCTTCTTTAATTTTTATAGTTTTAATTTTCATTTTAAATGTACTTTTGTCATTTTTGTTTGTTTTTTCTTTACAGTTTTATTTTTTTATTTCAGTTCCTGATTTAGTCATTTTAGTAATTTAATAATTACTATTTATTTTAATAATATTTAAATTGTATTTTATTTCAGTTTCATTTCAATTACTAAAAATAGTTTAGGTTAACAACGCTGATCTGAAACCAGGGTATTATAGTTTATTATAGTTAATTAAAACTAAAACCAAAAAAAAAAAAAAAAAAAAAAAAAAAATATATATATATATAAATATAAATATATATATATATTTAACTAAAATAAAATTATATATATATATATATATATATATATATTTAAAAAAAAATAATTTGTTTAGTTTAACTTTAAGTATTATAATAATAAAAAACTCAATAACTCCATGTTAATACACTAACAGTCAAAAGTTTTTGAACAGTATGTTTTTTAATGTTTTTTTTAGAAATCCTCTTTTGCTCACCAAGCCTGCATTTCTTTGATCCAAAATACAGCAACAGCAGTAATATTATGACATATGTTTTACGATTTAAAATAACTGCTTTCTATTTGAATATATTTTAAAATATAATTTATTCCTGTGATCAAAGCTACATTTTCAGCATCATTACTCCAGTCTTCAGTGTCACATGATCCTTCAGAAAATCATTCTAATATGCTGATTTGTTGTTCAAAAAACACATTTTTACTACTACTATTATTATTATTATTATTATCAATAAGAAAGTATAAAAATTAATTTTATTTAGCAAGGATGCTTTAGTGATGATAAAGACATTTATGTTACAAAAGATTTCTATTTCAGATAAATGCTGTTCTTCTGAACTTTCTGTTCATCAAAGAAACCAGCTGTTTTCCACATAATAATAATAAAATAATAAATGTTTGAACAGCAAATCAGCATATTAGAATGATTTCTGAAGGATCATGTGACACTGAAGACTGAAGTAATGATGCTAAAATATCAGCTTTGATCTCAGGAATAAATTACATTTTAAAACACTGAAATAGAAAACAGTTTCTGTAAATAGCAAAAATATTAAAAATAAAAATAGCGTAAAAAAATAATAGTGTAAATAAACAAAAAATACCTATCTATATAAAATATCTATATACAGTCTATAATCTATATACACTACCGTTCAAAAGTTTGGGGTCAGTAAGACTTGTAATAGTCTTTAAAGAAGTCTCTTATGCTCATCAAGGCTGCATTTATTTGATTAAAAATATAGAAAAAAACAGTAATATTGCAAAATGTTTTTACAATATAAAATAATGTTGTTTATTTTAACATACTTTAAAATAGAATTTATTCCTGTGATGAAAAGCTGAATTTTTATCAGCTGTTACTCCAGTCTTAAGTGTCACATGATCCTTCAGAAATCATTCTAATATGCGGATTTATTATTAGAATGATCAATGTTGGATAATATCAACAGTTGTGCTGCCAAATATTTTTTTAAAAAAATTTTTTTTTTTTTTTTTACAGGATTCTTTCATGAATAACAAGTACAGTGTTTATTCAAAATATAAATATTTTATAACAATGTAAATTATTTATTATGAACTTTTAATAAACTTTTAATTATTAACTTAATACATCCTTGGTGAATAAAAGTATTAATTTCTTAAAAAAAAAAAAAAAAAAAAAAAAAAAAAAAATCAAAAACAATACTTTGCGCTTCTCTAAAAAGTAAATAACGCAATACCTTCAGCTGTTCTTGATTGCGGATATTCATGCTTAAGTTGTTCAGAGCATTTAGCGTCTGAACCCGAACCTCAGCTGAAGGGTCTGACAGGAAGCCTGCTATGATGTGAAGACCTCCAAATTCTCGCAGAAGATCCTATTGAAGAAAAGCGAAAAAATATTGTAAATATGACACATCATCTGCATCTGTTTACTCTTCTTTATTAGTCAAAATGCCTTAAAGTAAGCCTAATACGTAATGTCTACAAGACAGAACATCAGATGACCTGGTTTACAGTGAACGCAGCAGCATTTCCTAACGTTACGAGAACTTTCCTCCTCTCTTCTGGGTTTGGGCTGCTCTGTAGAAGGGAGAGGAGCATACTCAGATGTCGAGGCTCCAGGCTGGCAGCAGATTTTGAGTGAATATCACCTTATGAGAAGACAAAAACACAAAGAAAGGCTTGTATGAAGGAGACATTCTTTTGTTTCTAAATCAAGAACATGTGACTTTAATCACAGTAATACTTACGACTGAAAAACAACCCACATACAACTCTCAGCAAGCTAGACTTCACTTACATCCTGAAAACCATTTGAATGTCACTCACTTGATTCATTATCAGCAGAAGGATCCAGATTATCACTCTTACTGACAACTTTAAATCCAGACACTTTGGACATCAAGCTCCCAGGCTGAATAGTGACTCTTTTAGCAGACTTTTTCCTGTTGACTTCTCCATCTCCTGCGCGACCAAAGACTAGTTTATAAATGCCGTACGAGGCTCCGGCTCCTGCTACTATCCCCAAAAGAGCCTTCAGGCTGCCGAGCCGGGCTACGACATTGTCATCTCCCATTCTGGGACAGGCGCAGGTTTCACAAAAGCATGTTAACACACGGTCCTTGTCCGGCAGGATAAAAACAAACGCAGACAGTTCCTGATCATACTCGTCACTGATTGTTTTTTTCTTCAGTTTCCTCTGCACGTTGCCGCCTATTGCATCAGTGGACGACCAGAACGTTTCACGGTGTGACGTGTTGCGTTCACAAACGAGTTTGGTGATTTTGAACCAATGGTATTTCTAGTTTTACTGAACAAATAAAAATGTGATTTAGAAATATTATTTGTTTACTTAAACGAATTCGTTTTATCAGTCCATCTGTCTACGCACACGGTTATTTTTTTAATATTACGTATGTATTTTTGCTAATAATTCCTCTGACCAACCACATGCTTAGGTTACCAAGCGACATGAAGTGTAAATATTGACAGGAACTGCAAGTGTATTAAATTTTTGTTGCTTTGACTCCAGGAAATCGTTAAACTACCGCTTAACTTGGAGCTATCGTTTTTATGATGACTTCTTTCCAAGATTCAGATCCAATAATAAGAGACTATTTGATTAAACATTCACTTCCTCAGATTTACAAGGTGAATTATGTTTGTTGTCTAATGATCTCATTAATGAATAATCCAGTCAAGGAAGTAGTATTTTATTGTTACTGTAAATGTTGTATTTTGTAACATAAATTCATTTTTTAGATTTAGAAAAATAATGCTACATTTTAAAGATTTTTATTTATTTATTTTATTATTTATTTTGCATTTAAACAAGGCTTTACTTGCTGGATTATGTGTCTCATGCCCTGAAGATCCTTTGCACTTTATAGAGGAGAAGATCCTATTGATTCTAGAGGATCAGGATTTTGAGATCTGCTGGTATGTGTGTTTCTGTATCATTTTTGACATGTACGGCTGTATAATGTAAAATCAAGCAGGTTTAATGCAATAAATAACATCTCTAAAATGTCAGTTGTTTCTGAATTTAGGCACACCTTTATTGACAAAGACAAACAAATCTCTTCATTGGCTGGAGGCATTGTGTATGATATTTTTGGAAATCCAGAAGACAGCCTGGTAAGACTTTCTTTATATGGGACCCTGGACCACAAAACCAGTCTTAAATAGCACCGGTATATTTGTAGCATTAGCCAAAACTACATTGTATGGGTCAAAATTATCGATTTTTCTTTTTTGCCAAAAATCATTAGAATATTAAGTAAAGATCATGTTCCATGAAGATGTTTTGTAAATTTCCTACCGAAAATATATCAAAACTTAATTTTTGATTAGTAATATGCAGCGCTAAGAATTAATTTGCACAGTCTGAAAGCTGAATGAACAAGCTTTCTATTGATGTATGGTTTGTTAGGATAGGACAATATTTGGTCAAGATACAACTATTTAAAAATTTGGAATCTAAATATTGAGAAAATTACCTGTTGTCTAAATGTAGCTCTTACTAATGCATATTACTAATCAAAAATTAAGTTTTGATATATTTACGGTAGGAATTTTACTAAATATCTTCATGAAACATGATCTTTACTTAATTTCCTAATGATATTTGGCATAAAAGAAAAATCAATAATTTTGACCCATACAATGTATTTTTGGCTATTGCTATAGATATACCCCAGCGACTTAAGACTGGTTTTGTGGTCCAGGGTCACATTTATACAGCTTTCAGATTGACACTTATGAGTGGTTTTGTGGTCCAGGGTCACATATCCATCTGCTTAAACTCCCTTTTTTTTTCCCTCTCACAGTGTCTGTCACATTTGTTGGAGAAAGCTTACTCATGTTATCGCACCAGCCTGACCAAAATGTGTTTCAGGTGAGTGCCAAAGCAATAGACTGTAGTATAAAAGAGTCACAACAACAAAGAAAACCTACCAACTAGGTTAATGACTGTCTTCTCATGTTAAGGGGTTGGAAGAGTTATATTTCAAAGAAGAAAATGAAGGCTGCCAGACTCGTAGAGAGAATGGAAGAGGCTGAGATGTATCACAAACAGAGACGGATAAAACTGGCTTTTATCAAGTGGACAGCATGGGTTCAGTTTCACAAACAGAGGCAGAATGGTATAATCAGCTGTTATGATTTAAATATTACATCAGGTGAAAATACACTACCAGTGAAAAGTTTTTGTACAGTTTGAACAGCTGAGTAGATTTTTTTCAGGTTTCTTTGATGAATAGACAGTTCAGAAGAACAGCATTTATCTGAAATAGAAATCTTTTGTAACATTGTAAATGTCTGTATCATCACTTTTGATCAATTTAAAGCGTCCTTGCTATATCAAAGTATTCATTTCTAACAAAAAATATGTCTTTACATCTTTCTATTCAGCAAAGAATCCTGAAAAAAATGTGCATGTTTCTTGAACAAATCAGCAAATTAGAATGATTTCTGAAGGATCATGTGACACTGAACAGTGGAGTAATGATGCTTAAAATTTAGCTTTGATCACAGGAATATATTACATTTTAAAATATACTGAAAGAGAAAATAGTTGTTTTAAATAGTAAAAATATTTCAGAATTTCACCTCTTTTTTTTGCTGTAATTCAGATCAAATACATGCAGGCTTGGTGAGGAGAAGTGATTTCGTCAAAAAACAAAATCTTACTGTTCAAAAACTTTTGACTGGTAGTGTATAAAGCCATTTTATATTTTATCCAGATGCTCTGAGAAAACTTCAAAAAGTCCAGGATTCTGTTCACTGCAGAAACACCATCACGGCTTGGCGTCGTGTTGTGCAGGACGCTAAAAGAGCAAAGGAATACTTTAAGGTAGATTCTCGGATTAAAAACTATAAGTCAAACACAAACGCATTGAACTAATGATGTTTATTGATGTTGTATGTCTGTGCAGAGGCTAGAGAGAGATATACAAGAAAACCAGAACTCAGAGATACCACTAGGCGATGGACAGGACAGACTCTCACTGCTGCCTAACAAGCTGTCTCTTAAGGTATCACTTAAAGCGATAGTTCACCCAAAAATGAACATTTTGTCTTTGTGTACTCACCCTCATGTCGTTCCAAACCTGTATGAGTATCTTTCTTTTGTTGAACATACAAGAATACATTTTAAAGAATGCTGGTAATCAGACAGCTGGTCCACATTGAATTCCATAGTATTTCTTTCCATACTATGGAAGTAAATGGGGACCAACAACTGTTTGGTTCTTCAAAATATCTCCTAAATAAAGGTGAGTAAATGACAAAAAAAAATCTCATTTATGGGTGTACTATTCCTTTAACCTATAATGTTGGCATTAAATAACTGGTAATAAGTCAAGTCAACTGATTTTAATAAACAATTTGCTGCAGATCTTCCAAAGCCTAGGTGTGCGTGATCTGCTGAAATGTGCTCAGGTGTGTCATTCTTGGAAAGCAATTACTCAAAACAGCTCACTGTGGACTGAGGTCAGTGCAGCTCACTTAAAAACTCTTAAATTCAGCTTTTATCATGCTATATAGACAGTATAACCTGTAAGATGTATTTCCGCAGATTGATTTCTCCCCTGAGGCCAGTTGGATCACAGATCAGACTGTGGAGAGAATACTACGAGTGCATCGTGTTTATGTGATCTGTGTGAACTTGTGCGGTTGCACCCTGGTGCAGGAGTCGAGTTTTGGACGCATCAGTAAATTTACATTAATAAGTCTTTAAAATTCAGACATTTTCGATGCAATCAATGATATGAAAATTATCCTGCCTGTGTTGTTTTGGTCAAAGGTCAATGCAGAAATCTTCAAGAACTTGATCTCAGTGAATGCCCACATCTTAATGCAAGTAGAATTCAAACACACTGTGTTTAGGTTTTGCTGCTTTTATAAAGAAAAAATTAATCTAATACCTATTTTGTTTGTAAACACACTGACAGGATGAAAATATGAAGATGATTTTAGAGGGATGTCGCTCTCTCCTCCATCTTAATCTGGCCTTTACTCATATTACTAATGCCACAATAAGAGTCCTGTCAAGGTACAAAAACATGTTCTTACATGTTTCTCAGTTCCTCATACTGTACACAATTCCTCACACTGTATATTTTTATTTTATTATATTTTTTGCCATTGATTGTTGTTTTAAAGATGCTGTCTGATGCTGCGGTCTTTGAGTCTCGCATACTGCACAAGGTTCTCTGATAAAGGCCTGCAGTATCTGATCACAGGAAAAGGCTGTCACAGACTCACTTATCTGGACCTTTCCGGTTGTTCTCAGGTGTTGACATGTATAAGACATGAAAACTAGTAATACTAGCTAATATTTTATCTAATGTGTAGATAGTTATATTAATATACAATATATTAAAATAGTACTTCCATACTATAAATCCAAAAATAGTAGTTGGTACTGTAATTGCAAAATGTTAATTATTTGACAAAAATAAGAGGGATTATACAAAATGCATGTTATTTTTAAGATATTTCACATAAAAGTTGTTTACATATAGTCCACAAGAAAAAATAGTAGCTGAACTTATAAAAATTACCCTGTTCAAAAGTTTACATACACTTGGTTCTTAATACTGTGTTGTTACCTGAATGATCCACAGCTGCTTTTTTTTTTGTGATAGTTGTTCATAAGTCCCTTGTTTGTCCTGAACAGTTAAACTGCCTGCTGTTCTTCAGAAAAATCCTTCAGGTCCCACAAATTCTCTTTGGTTTTTCAACATTTTTGTGTATTTGAACACTTTTCAACAATGACTGTATGATTTTGAGATCCATCTTTTCACACTGAAGACATCTGAGGGACTCATAGGCAACTATTACAGAAGCTTCAAATGCTCACTGATGCTTCAGATGGAAAAACTGATACATTAAGGGTTGGGGGTCAGGGTATAGACCGCCACCACCGAGCATTTGAACCTTCTGTAATAGTTGCATATGAGTCCCTCAGCTGTCCTCAGTGTGAAAAGATGGATCACAAAATCATACAGTCATTGCTAAAAAAAATACACAAAAAAACAAAGAATTTGTGGGACCTGAAGGATTTTTTTGAAGGTCAGTGGGCAGTTTAACTGTTCAGGACAAACAAGGGACTACTATGACTTAAAAAAAAACAGCTGTGGATCATTCAGGTAACATCACAGAATTAAGAATCAAGTGTATGTAAACTTTTGAATGGGGTCATTTTATAAATTTAATTATTATTTTCTATTGTAGACTATATAAATGTCTTTTATGTGAAATATCTTATTCAGGTCAGTACTAAATAAACAATATCATGCATTTTGTATAATCCCTCTTATTTTGGTAAAATAACATTTTGCTGATTCAGCAAAGGTGTATGTGAACATTTTACCTCTTTTCTACTGTAAAGATATCTATGGATGGATTTACATATGTCGCTAAAGCTTGCAGCTCACTGCAACAGATTGTGTTAGATGATCTACCCACCTTGACTGACACCTGTGTGCAGGTACATGTGTTATTATATGTATTATATACATTAACATCTATTAGACACTAAAACTTAGTGTCTACTATATCTCTATTATTAGTTGATTGGTGATGGTGGTTTGTCTTTGCTGCAAGGTCTTAGTGTCTAGATGTCGAGTGCTGACTGTGATTTCCATATTGGACTCACCGTATCTCTCTGACGTGGCTTTCAAAACAATTGCTGACGTGATCAGCCTTACCAAGATCCAAATACAAGGTTTGTTATTAATGTGCTTAAATCATGTGGCATGGCTAGAAAGGCCAAATTATTAAAACAGAAACTGTGCGTTTCAGGTAATAACCGAATGACGGACAGCAGCTTGAAGGCCCTGTGCCGTAGCTCTCTGACGCTCAGCGAGGTCCAAATATCTGACTGCCCTCGCATGACTGATGCCAGCTTGAAGTCTTTAGGGAGCCTGACAAAACTGTGCAACTTAAATATCTCAGGCTGTATCAAGTAAGAGAAGACCAACATGAATATATAGAAAAAAATTGTCATATTCAAATATACTATATATATCAAATATACTGTTTAAATAAAATAAATAAAAATTATAACAAAAAAATTTAACAAAAAAGTAAACAGATTTGGGGTGACACTCCCAAAAATAAACAAAAAAATTAAACGTGTATGAAAAAAAAAAACCTGAACAAATGTGCAGGAAATATGAAAATCACAGTGCTTTTTTGCACATTTTTTGTTCATATTTGTTCATTAGTTGCATATAATTTGTGATTTTTAATTTACCTGATCTAGGGTGACTGATATGGGAATCCATTACATCTCTGAAGGTCCATCTTCTGTACAACTGCGAGAGCTCGATCTTTCCTACTGCCCAAAACTTACTGACCTGTCCCTGAAGAGAATAACTCAGAAGTGAAAACATTTAACAATTACACATACGTTTTACATAAAATTCTTCATATACAGAGATTGTATGAATATACTTTTTTTCCCAGATGTAGCAGTCTGACCCACCTGAGTGTGTGTTTCTGTGAGAACCTGACGGATAATGGATTTGAGTGTCTGAACAGTTGTACTTCTCTCAACTCTCTGGACATCACAGGCTGCAAAATACATGATAAAGTACTGTACACTTAGTATTACACATATAATAATTTTACAGCTGTAGTTAATACTGTTATTACATTAAATTTAATATTTAAATCTTTCACAGGGACTAGCCGCCTTGGGAACTAACCACAGTCTGAGAAAACTGACTGCAACTGAGTGTGTTTTTATAACAGATAATGGAATAAAGGTTTGGTTTACCTTTTTTATCACTTCATTGTGCATAAATTTCTGACTTGCAATGTATTTGCCATCTGATTACTCTTTTTGGAAAAGTTTGTGATGGTCTTTTTGTCTTGTGCAGATGTTTTGCCGACAATGTCATCATCTGGAGCTTTTGGATGTGTGTCAGTGTGTGTGTCTGACTGATCGTGCGATCAAAGCCCTCTCCTTCTTCTGCAGGACCATTGCCACAGTCAGAATAGCTGGATGCCCTAAAGTACTTCCTTAATACAGTAATCTTAAAAGAATAGACATTTTAGGGTTTATTTATTAAGACATATTTCAAGGTCATTAATCAAATAAGCATATATAATAATATATAAAAATATTCACATATTAGCTGACACTATATTTTGTTTCTCCAGATGACAGATACAGCAGTGAAGTACCTGACAAGGATTGGTCACCTCTTGAAGGAGCTGGATGTGAGTGGCTGTCCTCTTCTAACTGACCGCACCCCTTCTTTTCTACTGTGCAGCTGTCTGCAGCTGCGGTCCATCAGCATGCTCTACTGCAAGAACATCTCCAAGTATGATTCAGTGTGCCATTTCCCTTACACTTACTAATGAGGTCTTTAGTTTGAGTTAGTGGCAACGCAAATACACTAACACAGTGCATATTGATATTCATGTTGGAGATACTGTAGATATAGTTTCATATGGTTAATCAGAGATATGTAAGTGAAGTGTTGATTTGTACCTTGCTTCTCAGACAGGCTGCTCTGAAACTGCAGCGCCGCGTGCAACACTGGAAACACAGTAATGATGACGCCCCCTATAGTCTAGACTAGTTACTACAGCTAAACCAGATCTAGACCAGCTGGAGAAACAAAGACAGGAGGATGAAGACAGCGCAAACTGACATTACCAGTCATTACTTACATATTATACAATTGATTACATTTGATAAGAAATCACTTTTTGGGAATATAAGACTAAATCTTTAGTTACTTATACTGTAAAGTGTACTCAAGGGACTGTCAGACTACATAAGACAAAAAAGGTTCGCAATCACTGTTTCAAACCAAAGTTTTGTCAAGTTTTTGCCAATGAATTGGATATTTTGTACTTTCTTACTATTGTTTGGGTATTTTTATATGACAAAGAAATACTAGATACTGCGGGACCTTAATGAAACGTGTACATTGCATTTTCATAACAAATCATAAAAATAAATCAGGTAAAAATAACAATGTCCACAGTTCACTAAATACATTTAAAGTTGCCTTATATTCTAAACTCAGGTAAGTATATTTCTATATTCTGTTAGGTCTTATTAAGATGTTAATGTTAATGTAAGCTTTAAAATGAATGAACGCTTGAATTCACTACATCCACTAGGTGGCCTCAGAAAACTTCCAAAGTTAAATCATTCAACAATGAAAAGGTAAAATTCCATATGCAAAATATTTCCAGCCAATTGTTTTCTTTGATGTTTTGTATGATTTAAAAATACAATTGGTCTTTTTGGTTGTGATGAATGCTAACTTACCAACTGACAACCTAGGCTCAGACCAGATGTTTTATTCAGTCATCTTCAGGTTATCGGTTTCTGGGAAGCATCCACACACCATTACGAACAGGAGCGCTCCCAGCAACCATACGGTAGCAGGTTTTCCATGGTACCTGCCCTCCATGATGTATTCAGGGGGGAAGATACTCTGCTGTGCCTAAAGGAAAGACATTTTGTCTCATAAGCAAGTTTAAAAACAATTGGATTAACTTGTCAGTAGAATCTTGAAATAGGTGTGATGCATAATCATACACAATCATAATCATACACAGATTCTCTCAGCAGATCCCCACACCTGAAGTCGATCAGCTTGACTTCAAGCATTTCTGGGTTTATCAGCAGGTTGTCCAGCTTGATGTCTCTGTGAAATGCTTCACATGACAGTCTTCACCATGTCCTCACTAAAGGTGTCTCCGGTATGCTCCATACCATCCATCAGATCTTCACAGAGTGAGGGATGTTCCAAGACCATAATGCAGTGGTCAAGCTGGTCCTGCCAGTCCAGCTGACAAATGATCTCATATTTCATATTTCATATTTAAAACTGAAAAAACTGAGCATAGCCAATGTGGATGTATTCCATGTTCTTTGGCTTAATTTTCACTGCCACCTGATGAACAAAAATTGCAATCCCACTTTAATGGGTGAAGGTGCTGCACTAAACAGAGGACATAATACGCACTGAGATGGCTTAAATGGAGTAAGATTATTATCAGTTATTACATTTAGTTAGATAAAATGATTTGCTAGCTAAATATTGTAAGTAAAATAACTTAGACTGCGCCGTATCTTCCCTGACGGAGCACTCTACCGATATCATACGCGCTCAAAATGTAGCTTCGTCTATTGAGAGAAAAAAAAATAGCTGACATGAAATTTCAAGCAGTGACAGCGGTGTATGTGTATGTTTTGTGTAAACGCACCCTCATGTCCTCTCCATTGTTGTCAGCTGGACTGAGACTGACTGGACTTAGTTGGACTTCAGATTAAATGGTTTGAACCTGCTGCTGATTTCCAGGCGGAAGATATCAAGACCATTGGAAATAGCTTGGTCCTCCACCTGCTTCTTAAATCTCTCCTTTCTCAGCCTCTTTCTCTCCGGCATCGCATTTCCCTCACCAGCACTGACGGACTGATGATCGTAGCCTACTCTACTACCGCGTCGGTGCTGAATGTTGGGGGTTTACTTTGATGAGAGTCTCACTACAACTGAACGCTCTTTTCCTACTGCTTCTTTCATTGATAGCATTTGATATTAATCAAAGTATTTATTTAATGCCAGTATACGTTATATTTCTTTTATGTGAAACGAAGAAAAAAGAACTATGCGCATTCATTTATTAAATCCACTCTGGAAAAAAACTAATTATAAGAGTCAAAAGTGGAAATCCTCTTTTCTTTACATTCCTGCCAAAAGAAAATAAAATTCCAGTGTCATATTTTTGTACAACAAAGGAAACACAATAAAACCTCTTAGGCTACAATAACGCGTGCATCAATAGCGGCTATGCAATACTCAGTTAACCAAAAGGTTGAACTGTATTAGGGCACATGTACATTTTTTAAGTCTCAGTTTGGGATGTAATTTGAAAAAAAAAAAAAAAAAAAAATGTAATTTGTAGTCGGAGTACAAAATAAATGAAAAGATGTATATATATGTATATGTTGTATATAACCATTCTCCACTCTGGCTACCTTTTAAGTTTTTTCTTTGATTACAGATTATTCCTGCTTACTTATAAGGCCTTAAATGGTCTAGCTGCCTTGTATTTAACCATGTTTCTACATTAACATTTATGTAGCCAAAGGGACTTACACAATCAAGTACATACAAGTATTAACATACATTCCATATTATCATTTGGTATGCATACTTCGGTTATACACAAATAACCAAAAATATTTTGGCCAGTTTAGCTAAAACCATTCAGCTGTGCACAGTTTCATTTATTTGTGATTTACAGACTTAACATCTGGAAGGGAGATGTTTACTCTGATACACACATTTGAAGAATGATTGTAGATCAATTGTAGGACAGTTTCTACACAACATTTTATAAATGAGGCCCCCAAAATCACATGTGAAATTAAGGTGTTCTGGGTTTCCCCTCTGGTAAAAGAGTTTCAAATGAGCTGGCATTGTGTGAACTTTGTTGTTGTGATGGCTCATATCTTTTTCTAACCAAATCTAGTCATCAGTTAATATTTAATTTGATGAGTTTTTATTTAATTATATATATATATATATATATATATATATTAACAGTTTCAGATTAGATTAACCAGTATGAAAATATAATTCTGCGTCTCTATCACAACTGACACATTTAAATATTCAGTTAACTATTCAAATAGTGTCAAATAGTAAAAAGAGCTTATGATATCTTTGTATGGTCTCCTGGTGATATACGTACACATTATATGTGATCTGAACTGAAACAATTGCTCTACGTCATCAGTAGGTTATTTTAAAAAATAGTTTTAATTTAATATATTGCTGAAGGTTTTGAGTGTTTAGGCACTGCAGAGACTATCATATAGTTTATATAACATATGTTTTATTTTTTTCCTTGGTACTCAAAGTTGCAGGGATGGATTATGAAGCAGAGGTGATCTGGGCACGGACTGATTTAAAGGCCCCCCTTGGTATAAATTGCTTTCTGGGGGGAGCGGTATTTCAGCTGGGCCCCCCTCTGGTTTAGTGCCCTGGGCATATAGTTTGTATCACGCAATTCTAAGGAAATAGTC
Source organism: Labeo rohita (assembly GCF_022985175.1). Lineage (NCBI taxonomy): Eukaryota > Metazoa > Chordata > Actinopteri > Cypriniformes > Cyprinidae > Labeo > Labeo rohita. Next base: position 14,162,768 of record NC_066893.1, read on the forward strand.
AGAATTATGAGATAAAAATTCTCAGTAACCTTTTTTTTTTTTTTTTATTCAGTGGCTTCCATAAAAAAGGGCTTCCATATGCCTTAGCAACAAGCATATTTAAAACCAATATGATGTTTTTTTTCTTGTTTGTACTTGTGAAATAATACTTAAAAGGGTGTGACACTTGATAACGGAATTAGAATTTTTATTTATTTTTTAAATGTTGAAATTGTTGTAATGTATAGTCCATTAAAGATTTCTAGATTTGAAAGTGTATGTGTGTGTCAGTTTTATTTAATGATTTCTGCACTTTCTAATATATATATATATATATATATAATAGTGTTGTCAATTATGATTCATCATAACAATTAATTGTGATTAATCATATCCAAATTAAAAGTTTTTGTTTACATTGTACATGTGTGAGCACTGTGTATATTTATTATTATGTATATAAATACACACACATATTTATATTTAAGGTAAATATGTTATGTTTACATTTTAAATAAATGTATATATAATATTAATTATATGAATAAAAATACATAGATGTAAATACAGGTAAATACTTTCAAAATTTATGCTGTATGTGTGTATTTAAATATACCTAATAAATATACACAGCACACACATATATATTATGTGAACAAAAACTTTTATTTAGGATGCGATTAATCACGATTAATCATTTGACAGCACTAATATATAATTCTGAATACGGAAAAAATGAATAGTGGCTTTTGTAGTGTACTGGTAATGCATTTCAAATGAGCTGATATGCTATTGAAAATATACTTGAAGCACATTAAACTGAAGCTTCTTCAAGAAGTACTAAAGAGCATTTTAAATGAAAAGTAAAGAAGTACTATTAAATTACACTAAAAGTGGTTCCATTTTAACACTATTAAAATACATTGCAATTAGCTTAAAATTGATCTGAAGCATATCTCAAAGGACAGTTAACATACTTAAAGTTGTTCCAAATAAACACATTTAGTATGCACTTAGTGTAGTACAATTAAAATACAATAAGTGCACCAATAATGGTACAACTTAAGAGTATTTCTTTTTTTACCTGGGCATGCTTGCGCATAATAACAAAATCAATAAACTACACAAAACTTGAATGCTTTGTGTTTGATCATCCAAAACCATGATAGTCAGTTCCTACTTACATCCCAATAAAGTGTGTTTGCATATCAGGTGTGAATGAAAAGTAGACTCTCCACACTATACATATCACACATTTTCGTGATAATAGCAGTCAACTGCAATTTCATTCTTTGCTTGGCTCTTATCTCTACAGTGTGGTTTTGTGTATCTGCATAATTTATCATAGCCTGGCCTATTCAATCTTATATTTTAGACTTTTGAAAAGATTCAGCAGTAATGAAGTAAAGTAAAGAATAAGGTACTATACACAGTACATTTGTTGAATGAAACAACAGACATTCATTTTAAACCAGAAGTATCAAGAGTGTAAAGAATTTGAGGAATAAAAGATGATTATGGAAAATGAAAGAGGGGTGTGACAAATGACTAGGCAAATGAGTGATAAGAAGAGATATTGGAGAAGTTGTTATTAAAGGGATTGTGAGAGACACAGAGGACCAAATGAACTTAGACATCCATCCTGTCAGCGAAAAGAGAGAGTGAAGATGTGGAGGTTAACGTGTGTGACTTTGGTCCTGATCTTATGTGTCAAAGGTAAGATCTTAGTCTCATGAATAGAGGACCACTGTAAATCTGTACTTTGTGTAGGCTAGCTAGCATTGAAAATAGCAGAACAGTAAGGATGTATAAGAACTGTAATCCAAACTGCTGAATAAGAGGTTTAAATATTCTTCAAATTCAAACTAAGTCTTGATGCTTTCCATTAATAATCTGTTCCACACTTTCTCTTTCACTGCAGATTCACTTTCACAGCCAAATGGTAAAAGCCCCACTCTCTCTTTACGTGTTAATATGAAGTCACATAGTGACTGAATATGACTGCATATGTGATCTGGATGATGAACTTTGTGTGTCACTGTGAACAATCTCTCTCTCCCTCCTCACAGTTTGCGGACATGCCCGTTTAAACCCCCGTATTGTGGGTGGTGCAAATGCTGCTGCAGGGTCGTGGCCATGGATGGTCAGTCTGCACAACACAACTGGTCAGAAACATTTTTGCGGTGGTTCTCTCATCAACAAGGAATGGGTGCTGACAGCTGCTCACTGTGTCGATGGGTTAGACATCTCACACACACAGATCTTAATCCACTGGTCTTTTTTGATTAGTAGAATGTTCTTGCTATTTTTTAATTTTTTTCCTTTCTCATTTTCTCTCCCTATTCAGTAAAAGCGTGGCCACACTGCTTTTGTACTTGGGAAAGAGCACACAACAGGGAAATAATCCCAATGAAATCACCAGAACTGTCAACAACATCATTGCCCATCCCACCTACAATCGTAACGGCTATGATAATGACATCGCTCTACTGCATCTGTCCTCTCCAGTCACATTTAATGACTACATTCAACCTGTTTGTCTAGCAGCCCAGAACAGCAACTTTCCTTCTGGCACCAAAGGATGGGTCACAGGCTGGGGACAAATCGGAGTTGGAATCTTTTTACCTCCACCTGGGATTCTGCAAGAGGTTGAGGTTGAAGTGTACGATAATAATCGCTGCAATAATCGCTGTCGTGGAGCTATCACCAACAACATGATCTGTGCTGGTACACAACAAGGAGGCAGAGGGCCCTGGCGGGTACAACAACCAATGAGATCATTCTAAACAGGATGATTCTAACTCCTCTAAATGCACACACCTAAACACACTGCATGCCTGAATGTCCACTATGACTATTTGTTTATTGTCCAAGTGTAATGTACATCTCTTTTTTCTTCTCTATTATGTTACACTCTCTGTAGGGGGACTCTGGTGGTCCATTGGTGCATAAGAAGAGTTCACAGTGGGTTCAGTCTGGTGTCGTCAACTGGTCTGAAGGGTGTGCTCAGCCCGACATACCTGCTGTGTACGCCCGCGTGTCAGTGTATCAGCAATGGATCACAGGCCATACTGGCCAAAACCCGCCTGGATTTGTTGCTTTCATCTAAACCCAATGCTCTTCTGCCAGTCAAAGTAAAATTCTCCCCCTCACATGTCTACATATCCACACACATTTATACAGCTTTAACAACACACACTTCTTTGACTAATGCTCATTTATTTATGTATTTTGTGTGGATTAAACTTTGTCATGTGAGATGCAATGAGAAGTACAATACTGGCAATTTCACACAGACTCATCTCTTTTTCTCTCTGAACTTTTTACAGCAGGTTGAGGTACTGAATTTGGTTACACCGATATTTGGATCCTCATCAATGCCTTACCATTCATATTTGTCAAATGATGAAGTTTCTTCCTGTCTGTGAGATTCCGCTTCCAGTCGATGTTGCTCTGAAGACTCTTCAATGTTAGTTACCAGGGTCACTGCAAACAGCCTGCAACTATTTCTACTTTTTATTTTCTATATGATTTGCAAATATCAAATTTAGTTCTTAGAAAAAAAGTCTTAATTTGAGTTCTAAATGACAAGGAGAATGTTTAGTAGAAGAATGTTCACCTCATCTTGTCATATTGTTAACTAAGGATGTCTTCTGGCATCCCTCCACCACCCCAACTCATGAAATGTATCATAGAAAGTATGGATTGTACCTCTGTTGTCTGTGTCATAAATGAGATTATGCCATGGTCATCACAGCATGATAGAAAGAGTACTTCATTACGTTGCAAATATGTGTGTGTGTGTGTGTGTGTGTGTGTGTGTGTTTAATGAGAATAATAAAATAGTTTAGAACTGCACACTTGTGTCTTTTGTCTTGTAATCAAAAAGAAAATAAGAAAATAAAAGAAAATAAACAAAATGCTACTGCACTGAAATAGAGCGAAAGTTGTAACATGATCACACCCTTCTGCTGAATTTCAGGAATATAAAGTAAACATTTTTAGTTCTTTGGGGAAAATAAAACCAAAACCAAAATTTGTACATTAATCTATTAATGGAGTAAACAATGAGACTATTCAAATTCCAATAATATTACTGGGAAATATAAGATGTTGCTTACTCCTTGCAACTTTCACAGCTTTGTGAGGCTGATGTACCTTCTTTAGCACATATACTTGTATTCCCTCCTATACTTTACACTATTTGCCAACATAAAGCTTTCCATTTTAATATATCATTGTCCTTGACAGCAAAGAAAGCTGGCCTCAAATTCTTCAATTAATGCAACATCATGGTACTTTCTTGAGTTTGGTTGGAAAGTTCATTAGGACAGTCATTAGGTAACAGTTTGAGTTGTCTTGATCATCCGTCTCATCATCAGAAATCTCATAGACTAAACTGTGTGTGTGGCTCATATAGTTTATGACAAAAGAATACAATGAACCACTGGTACGTTTTATCCAAAACATGTGGCTCAATTTGCATCACAGTCACAGTTTTGAAAAAAAGTGCCTTGTTTAAGCAAGTAGCTGACAATGTCTATGCATTATCATAAACATCTGCCATATAAGAATAGCTGGGAGGGACTTTTTGGACTCACTTTGGTCTCACTGAAAAGTTGTGATAGTATTTTTAGTATTTTAGTATTTTTACTTTTCACTTTATACTCTCAGTTAATCTCAAAAAGTGATTAATCTTTATAGAAATGACTGTCATTCTGTGTGTCTATCTCAGCTGACTCTCAGAACTATTCAAATGCCCTGAACCATAAGGTAAAGTCATCACCCTTTTTGAGCACTGTGCACACCAGTGATTTGATCTTAAAAGCTGCAGTCTGTAAAAATGTGCCTCTTTGTCGCCATCTCTATTTGAAACCTGCAATTGCAATTATCTTCTTTGGGTTGTGCGTCAACATGGGTCCTTCTGCAGTGTTGGGAAGGTTACTTTGGAAATGTAATAGGTTACAGATTACAAGTTACTTGATTTAAAATGTAATAAGTAGTGTATCTTTTCAATTACTTTATTAATGTAACTTATTACTTTTAATTACTTTTTGATTACTTTTCTAAATTTCAAATATTTTCAACTGTTAATCATTTTGAAACATTTAAACCAGGTAGAGTTAACCTTACAGCAGCACTCAACACTGATAACTGTCACACTTTCAAAATCCTTCATCACTTGAATTAAGATTATAATAAGTAAGGAATAATATACATCTTTATTTTGCGATAACAACTGGCTGAATGTACATTATCTCACTTATTACACAGCTGCTTGATAGATTATTTAGATATTTTGTGGCAAAATTATTAGCAAACGGCAAGTTTAAACTAGACATTTTAGGGATACAGTGCAGTCTTACCAGTTTTCTTACACAACATTTCACCACATAAATAATTAAGTAGTAGTACTAGTTTGTTAGTTATCTTATAATCCATTACAATGTACAAAAAAAAAAAAAAAAAAAAAAAAAGGCAACAGCTGTGTTTGTATGAAACAATAGAGCAAGTCCACGATACCAGGATGACAGAATTAAGAAATTGTCTACATAATATTGAATTAAGCTTTAACATTTTATTAGCTAACCAAACACAAAGCTTCCGCCAAGAAAAATTATCAAGCATATAGCACTGACTTAAGTTGTCCCGAATGAGTCTGAGCTGTGTAATAATTAATTATTTTTTTTTATTGTGATAGGACAGTAGAGAGATGACAGGAAAGAGCTGGCAGGAGAAAGGGGGACAGTCAATGCAATTTAAAAGAAGTCAGTTAAATCTGTAAGTGGGGGTGGGTGTGTGAAAAAATTCAGATGTAATCCCCTTTGTAATCAATGGCATTTTTCAAAAGTAACTGTAATTTAATTACATATTTTTTTTTCTCAGTAACTGTAACTAATTACAATTACATTTATTTTGTAATTAAATTACATAATTCTGTTACATGTAACTATAGTTACTCCCCAACACTGGTCCTCAGCGGGGATGAATCTAATGTTTTGAGGAGTGTGTGTGGATATTCACTACGCATTCACATCGCAGAGCTAGACAAGACGAGGATTTGAGGTTAAAAAGTATATAAATTTTCCTCTTTTTTCAGAAAATAACCAATCGTTTTGCTAGATAAGACCCTTTTCATCGGCTGGGATCGTTTAGAGTCCTTTGAAGCTGCATTTAAACTGCATTTTGGAAGTTAGAAGTCCACAATATGGAGAAAAATCCTGAAATCAAATAGGACTTTTCACAGGAACTTAGCAGCTGAAGAAATTACAATGCATCGTGCTACCAGTGGTGAATTTAATATATTTTAAAATATGATTCATTCCTGATTTCAAAGCTGAATTTTTAGCATCATTACTCCAGTCACATGATCCTTCAGAAATCATTCTAATATTCTAATTTGCTGCTCAAAAAAGTATATATAGTGTATAATGATACAAAACCTTTTTATTTCAAATAAATGCTGATCTTTGGATCTTTATATTCATCAAAGAATCCTGAAAAAATGAACTGTTTTAAATATTGATAATAATAATAAAAAATGTTTCTTAAACAGCAAATTAGCATATTAGAATGATTTCTGAAGCATCATGTGACAATGAAGACTGGAGTAATGATGCTGAAAATTTAACTTTGATTACACGAATAAATTACATTTTAAAATATATTCAAATAGAAAGCAGTTATTTTAAATAGAAAAAATATTTCACAATACTACTGCTTTTGCTGTATTTTGAATCAAATAAATGCAGGCTTGGTGAGGAGAAGAGACTTCTTTAAAAAATATTAAAATTCTGTTCAAAAACTTTTGACTGGTAGGGTACAACCATGACGTAATGACATAAAGAAGAACGGCAGCATGCTTGTATTTCCCGGCAAAACCTACCACTCAAATTAGAAAACCTTATTACAAGCTTACTGTTGTGAATCAGGCTGAAGTAAGGAGGTAATTCTGATCACTGGCTGGTTATGTACTTGCAATTTACGGACTGCAGCATAAGTCTGTTTACCAAAGTGGCCGGGCCAGGCCCCCTCGACAGGCCCCGTCAACACTGAATACAGCAGACAGAACTAATTTAGTTTTATATATTTTTATTAATTTTGGGCAAAGAATAGCATTTCAAATTTAACTTTCAATTAAACTGCACAGGCTATGTTATGTCAAGCGTGCAGTAGAAACCACATGATTGTTGCCCCAGCTACGTGTATTTGCATAGCATAATGTTAACATGTAAATGAAAAGTAGGCGATATAAAAAATAACTGCTGTCCTTCCCATACTTGTCACTCACGGTTATGCTGACAAACTAAGTCTATCATTATAGAGAGAATGTGAAGAAATAAAAAAATATTATGGAAAATGGAGAGAGAATATGCAAAGCATTTACTAAAGGACAAAACTACCACAGACATGAATACTGCCGGTGAAGAAAAGGCACGATAACAATGTGGAGGTTTACATGTATGGCCCTGCTCCTATGCGTCAAAGGTAGGGTCTTCCATGTGTTTCAAACTGATTTGGTAAACGGTACATTGTCAAACAGATCTACTGTGTACGTCAGAGATTTCTCCACTTCCCTGCCTCTTTACTGCCATATGAAACAAAGACTAAAACGTCCATAAAAAAATGTATTTGCCTTTACACAATGATTCACATGCTCTTCGTGTTAATTTAGAGATTTTATAGATATAGAACTCGTTTAATTAACTATTTATTATGTTTTAATTAATAACTGAGCGCAAAAATGCACATAATTGAAGTATCAACATATAAATTACACACAGAAAGAACGACTAGATTTCATCTTCTTGATTTCAACTTTCTACATTATTAATTTATTTCACAATGGCACCGTATATACAGATAGATAGATAGATAGATAAATAGAATGTTTTATTAAAATAGATTTTTATCACTATACATTTTGGGTATCTCTCTGAAGTAACAAACCTGATTTGACCCCATCTTAGCTGATTACTCAATTCCTGAAATGTGTTAAATAATCAGGTAGTGTTCATGGGGCTTGTTGTAACCTTTACAATGTGTCTTTATTGCAGATTGTCTTTCTCATTTGCATGGTAAGAGCCCCTTTCTGTGGATGTTTAAAAAGAATGACACAAAAACGTAAAAGTGTTTTAACTTAGTTTAGTGTACACAGAAACCTTGTTTCTTGAGTGTAAAAATAAACAATTTCTCTCTCCTTTCTTTCAGTTTGTGGCCGTTCCCCTTTATACCCACGTGTTGTGGGCGGTGCGAATGCACATGAGGGGGCGTGGCCATGGATGATCAGTCTTCACAGCCCCAAATATAAGGGTCATTTTTGTGGAGGTTCCCTCATCAGCAGTGAATGGGTGTTATCTGCAGCTCACTGTTTCTCTAGGTTAGAACATAAACACGCATTTTATACAGATATTAAACACTGGCCTTTTAGTTCTTGTAATTGTGTTTTCTTCATTCAGTGTCGACATATCCAGCATCCTTGTGTACATGGGAAGGAGAACACAGCAGGGCGATCACTGGCATGAAATCAGTAGAAGCATCAGTACGCTCATTATTCACCCGTCCTACAACAGCGACACCTACAACAATGATATTGCTCTCCTGCATCTGTCTTCTGCAGTTAACTTTACCAACTATATTAGACCTGTGTGTTTAGCAGCAGAAAACAGCGACTTCCCTTCCGGCACCAGCAGCTGGATCACAGGCTGGGGACAAACTGCATTTGGAGGTAACACATGCACAGTCATACAAACACACACACACTTATGCTAATATCACAAAGTGATGATTTTGTTTGTGTGTCCAGTGACTTTGTCTTACCCAGGGACCCTGCAGGAGACTGTAGTTCCAGTGATAAATAATTCTGAATGTAATAACCTGCTGGGTGCCAACCTCATTACAGAAAACATGATGTGTGCTGGTTTACTGCAGGGAGGAAAAGACACCTGTCAGGTACAACAACCAATCAGAATATTACTACTCATCTAATAGTGCGTGTGTGCACACATCAGGAAGTTGCTTTCTTTGTAGGGGGACTCTGGTGGTCCAATGGTGAGTCAGCATTGTTCAGTGTGGGTTCAGTCTGGTATCATCAGTAGAGGTCATGACTGTGGTCAGCCTAGTGAACCTGGTGTGTACACCCGTGTGTCTCGGTATCAGCAATGGATCACCACCTCCATTGGTCAAAACCTCCCAGGGTTTGTCACCTTCAACCCCCTGATCTCATGCTCTTCTGCCAGCCAAGGTAAAACCAATATAGCCTTAAACATGTATACACATCAACCTACAGGATATTACAGATACATCACATTTGTTTTGTTACATGCATTTGCACTTTGTTATCTCTGCAGGTTGAGGTATAGCTGTATAAACTAGTCGCTTACCCATATTTCCATGAACTGCAATGCCAGTAACCAGTTCCACAGTAAAGACCTGCCGCAGAACTTCAACTCATGGATATGATTATCACAAACTGCACAAGTTCAACATTTGTTGAACAAGCACAGTTTTCTACAAGACTGACCATAGTAATTCAAAGGTTTAACTAATAAGAATAATTGTGAACAAAAATCAGCATTTTGTTAACAGTTTTCTCTCATCTCCTCACAGTTAAGCACTATTTTCACTTTTTCTTCTTTTTGCATATACAGTTGAGGTCAAAAGTTTACATACACCGTGCAGAATCTGCAAAATGTTAATTATTTTACCTAAATAAGAGGGATCATACAAAATGAATGTTATTCATTATGTAGTACTGACCTGAATCAGATATTTCACATAGACATTTACATATAGTCCACAAGAGGAAATAATAGTTGAATTTATAAAAGTGACCCTGTTCAAAAGTTTACATACACTTGATTTTCATTACTGTGTTGTTACCTAAATGATCCACAGCTGTGTTTTTTTGTGTGTGTAGTGATAGTTGTTCATGAGTTTCTTGTTTGTCCTGAACAGTTAGACTATTTGCTGTTGTTCAGGTCCCAAAAATTTGTTGGTTTTTCAGCATTTTGGTGTATTTGTATCCTTTCCGACAATGACTATGATTTTGAAGTCCATCTTGTCACACTGAGAACAAATGAGGGACTCATATTCAACTATTCCATATCTTCTGGGTGGGTGAAAACTTTTGGAATTTGAAGATCAAGGTTAAACTGAACTTATTCTGGGTCTTCTGGGAAACATGTAAGTATCTTCTGTAGCTTCTGAAGGGCAGTAGTAAATGAAAAAATCGGGAAAAATTTTGGGAAAATAAGAAAAATGTACACATCTTTATTCTGCTCAAAAGTTTACACCCCCAGCTCTTAATGCATCGTTTTTCTTCTGGAGCATCAGTGACAGTGTGAACCTTCTGTAATAGTTGCATATGAGTCTCTCAGTTGTCCTCAGTGTGAAAAGATGGATCTCAAAATCATACAGTCGTTGAAAATGGTTCAAATACACAAAAATGCTGAAAAACCAAAATAATTTATTGGACCTGAAGGATTTTTCTGAAGAACAGCAGGCAGTTTAAATGTTCAGGAGAAACAAGGGACTCACTAAACAAAAAAAAAAACAGCTGTGGATCATTCAGGTAACAACACAGTATTAAGAATCAAGTGCATGTAAACTTTTAAACAGGGTCATAAATTCAACTATTATTTTCTCATGTGGACTATATGCAAATGTCTTTTATGTGAAGTATCTTATTCAGGTCAGTACTAAATAAAAATAACATGCATTTTGTATGATCCTTCTTAGTTCAGTAAAATAATTAACTTTTTTGCAGATTCTGCAAGTTGTATGTAAACTTTTGATGGTAAATGTAACTTGCAAATATTAAGCATAGATCATACACATACATGACATTTATCATCATAGAAATTTCAAATTAAATTCATTAAAATTTCTTTCACAAAAAAGTCTGTGAGCATACACTACCAAAAGTTGTTGAAATAAATAAATAAAATCATTCAGCAAGTACACATTAAATTTATCAAGTGACAGTAAAGACAAATAAAATGTTACAAAATACTTATATTTCAAATAAATACTGTTCTTCTGAACAGAAAAAAAATATTAAGCAGCTCAACTGTTTTCAACACTGATAATAATAAAAATGGTTTCTTGAGCAGCATATTAGAATGATTTCTGAGGGATCATGTGACACTGGAGACTGGAGTAATGACTTTGCATCACAGAAACAAATGACATTTTAAAATATATTCAGATTGAAAAAAGTTCTTTAAATTGTAATAATATTTTACAATATTACAGTTTTCACCATATATTGCAACCCAGTGCTTTGAACAGTGGTGTAAGTATTCTATAATATGCATACTGTATGGTGCAATTTATGTAGAAGCTTTTACCAAAAGTAATAAGTGCTTTAAAACTAAATGGTTTATTTCTTTCATGTGTCAAACAAGTCATTTAGATGCATTCACCCACTGTTCAGTCAAGACGCTGTTGTATCTCACTATAGCTATATGTGAAGTGTCTTGTTGGACAGATATATGCAAGATCTAGTAGAAATTTCCTGTATAAAGGAGGGTTTTGTCAGTTCTGGAGCTGGTCCCAGGCGCTTGTAGGTTTTAACTCTGAGCTCCAAGTCTGAGGGTCTCAAACCAGCTCTGGGTTCTCAGGTTGACAGCACCTTTTTCAGCAGTGGCTTTAATCCATCGATCCTCATGTGTGCTATTATTCAAATTAGCTAAACGAATACACACAATGTAATGAATGTATGGAATAAATTAGATAATCAATGTAGTTTAAATAGTCAAATTTTTATGTTTGGGTTTCAGGATAAGATGTAGACTTGCAACTGAACAAAAAACACATTTCAGGCAGTTAAAAGACATAAAGTCTGACTTTTTCTCACCTGTGACTGTTGTTTTCCCATCAGCTGATGTACGTTCAGTCTCTTGATATGAGCTAACTATCTCTGAGCTAATGCTAACAGAGTTTCCGGACAAGTGCACTGCAGCTTTCATAGTGGACGGCACACGCACACTCACAGCACCTGGAAACAGGTCAAGGGTCAAACTCTAGGAAATGTACTCAAGTTCAATAAAATGTTCATACTAGGTGCATCTTAGTTTCTTTGCTGTCATGTTCTGATTCTGATTGTTACCTTGTTGACTGCGAAGTTCTGCTGTTCCATCTTGGCCCACATATGCATCAATGTTTCCAGAAGCAGTAAACACCTTCAGGGCACCACTTGAGCTGTCTGTGAAGCAGAAAAGACATCTTTAGTGCACTAAACAAGTGACTAATGATCTACTGTTGATTCAGACTGCTAACTTACCAATAACAATGTTTCCTGTTTCACTTTGCACAAGAGCTTCACCTGTAAAACAACCACAATGAAACATGTCCTAGCCACACATCAGGTCTTTAAAATGAGCCATGCCTTCCCCTCACCATGTACATGGCCAATCTGGATGTTCCCAGAGGAAGTGAACACTGAGGTGGATTCACCATAGATGGCCTTCACTTTCAGATCCCCATGTAATGTGGAGAGATTCATGGTGGTTCCCTGAATTTTCATGATATCGATATTCTGGAGAACAAAACTGTGTTTTAATAACAACTTCACTGTATATCAGGGTTGGAAATTTGGTGGCAAACGTGCCACCAAAATAAACAAAAATGCCTCATAAATTCAAGACAAAGAAGCAAAAAATGCCCCTGCGCAATTAAACAATGTATTATGGCTGTCATGATTAAAATGAAATGTGGAAATGAATGAAAAGTGTCAATTTGCGGAACTACATTAGATTATATTAGATTCGCTCACACTGCATCAGCTTTTATGTGCTGTTTTGTGCAGCGTTGGGCCTTATAACCAATCCAACACATTTCTGTTGAATTTAGGAATGCATTGGCCAATCAGAGGCACTTAGATTAGTCAGCGCTGTAAATGTTTGAGTTTGTTGTTGAGCGCGCACACTCGCAAATTTCCTCATCATAAACAACATAGTGCAGATACGATGTAAATAAAAGATTAATTTGTAGCTTCAGTGATTATAACAGGATTTTTTTGACAAAACTTGTTCTAGACTAATGCCAGAATGTGATGTGCCCAAAATAAAACAAAAACATTTTATATTGTTTTCTACATCTGTATTAATAATCTCTATTACAGTATAAAGAACAATAATCGACAAAAATGATTTTTGTCATAATATTGCAGCCCTGTGAGCTCCTGTTTTTTTAATTTAGATACAATTTTAAACAGTCTATTTAAAAAATTGATTAAAGTAACTGGGTAAATGTAAGTATTTTACATTAAAGACAGTACCAGACAAAAGATTTTTAATGTTTACCAAGCCTGCTTTTATTTGATCCAAAGTACAGCAAAAACAGTAAACATTCTGAAATATTTTTACTATTTTAAAATAACTTTTCTATTTGAATATATTTTAAAGTATAATTTATTCCAAAGCTTAATTTTCAGGATCATTACTCCAGTCTTCAGTGTCACATGATCCTTCAAAATCATTCTAATATGCTGATTGCTGTTTAAAAACATTTATTATTATTATTATTATTATTATCATTAATATTTAAAACAGTTGAGTACTGTTTCAGGAGTTTTTGATGAGTAGAAAGATCCAAAGATCAGTATTTATCTGAAATAAAAAGCTTTTGTAACATTATACACTATACCATTCAAAAGCTAATAAAAAGAAATTAATACTTTTATTTAGCAAGGATGCTTTAAATTGATCAAAAGTGATGATAAAAACATCTGTAATGTTACAAAAGATTTCTGTTTTTTCTGAACTTTCTATTCATCAAAGAAAAATATTCTGCTCAGCTGTTTTCAACATACTACTACCACTACTACTACTAATAATCATAAATGTTTTTTGAGCAGCAAATCAGAATATTAGAATGATTTCTAAAGGATCATGTGTTAAAAATGATGTTAAAGATGATCTTAAAAATTCAGCCTTGAAATCACAGGAATAAATTACACTGTAAATATATTTAAATAGAAAGTTATTTTAAATAGTAAAAATATTTCACAATTTTTACTGTTTTTGCTGTACTCTGGATCAAATAAATGCAGGCTTGGTGAGCAGAAGAGACTTCTGCCCTCACAAATGTAAAAATGCCCCTGGAAATAATTTTAAGGGGGCAAATATTGCCCCTTAATGGAAAAGTTAATTACCAATTTTGCTGTATATGCAGTTATATATGTCGTAAACTACTTACACTGTCCAAACATGTGCTGATATCGACGTTCCCATGTATGGTCTTAAGTCCAGTGACATTTCCTCCTGTGGACTGAACTTGAACCTCATGACCCTAAACAAAATCACAATTAGACACATGATAGTAATCCATATTCCATATTATCACAAACAAATAATTAGGGTTTTGTTTACAACAGAATTAGGACAGACATCTCCATAATAAAATTTAAAAAGCATCTAAATATTTAGATAACCTAACTAACCCTAACAAATTGTTAAAAATGTGTAAACTATTATTTAGTTTCTATTACATCACTTACTACATGAATGTTTAGTAGCATACAGTATTTTTGTTATTTTTAACATTTATTTACATTTTTTAATTTATTATCCGTTATTATTTATTTTTTATTATTCACTTGTATCTTTTTATTCACATGTATTTATTTTATTTATTTTTTCAAATCATTGCTATGGACCACCTAGTACTCCCTTGGGACCCCCTGGGGGCCCTAGTTTGAAAACCCCATTAAATGATTAAAGAAAGCTAATATGTCACCTTGACAGACTTTAGGACACAGTGTCCTATCTCTGTGTGAATGTGGCAGAGGTCACTCTCCATGTTCTGGATCTTGACATTCCCTTGGTCTTTAGTTTTGATGTAGAGATCTGGAGGAACAGACAGGGACTAAAAGGATGCACACATATTTCTATGAATTTAAGATATTAAAAAAAAAAAGTCATTACATGACTTTTACCTATTGTGAATACAGACTAGATAGTAAAAGTTATTTGTTTAAAAAAAAGTAATTATAAACACACCAGTGTTATTAATAAACGAGCAATATATTAATAAAGTATGAATTATTACCATCTTTAAAAGCCTGAATACAGATTCTTACCACATTTAACAGGTGCTGTCAGTTCCACAGTGACACTGCTATCCACCTCATCTGCCAAAATCTGAAGTTCATTGGTTTGATCATTATAATGAACATGAAACCCGTTCACATTAGGAGTTTGATTCGCATCTGTGACGTGAACATTAATAAATGCCCGATCAGCCTCAGGAAAAGCATGTGGGTCCAGTGATTTTATGGATATATTACAGCCTAAATTACATTTTACCTTTGTGAAAGGATTAACTAATAAGTCCCATTGCTTTATAGGTTTACTTAAGTTTTTAGAAGTTGCAGAAGCATCTGAAAATGTTCGGAGAGCCTGAGAGATCAAAGCCCTGCTGCTGAAGAGTCTTGAACATCCCTGACCTGAACCCACACGCACAGCGTGACCGAACCGCTGTGTAACTGCACAAGTAAACATCACTAAAGATTCACTTAGTGTGTAATAAGACTAAAATACATAAATACACATTAGAACAAAATGCTAAACGCAACTTGTGTAGAAATGTTTACATCACACGAGGACACGAGCGCAGCGCACAGCAATGACAGCAAACCGGAAGAGCCTCAGAGCGTGAGAGGAATTATGGGAAGTGAAGTCCGTCAGCCGTAAAATGAAGTCCCGTCCGCGATACTGATCGTCTGTAATCAAAGATAAAAAAAAAAAAAACGATAAGAAAAGGTTAAAATGACGTAGGCCTACTTGCCTTTATTATTATTATTATTATTATTATTATTATTATTATTATTATTATTATTGTTATTAAAGGGATAGTTCACCCAAAAATGAAAATTCTGTCATTAATTACTCATCCTCATATCCTTCCAACGCCATAAGAACTTCGTTCATTCTCGGAACACATTGTTGAATGAATTATGGAGTAAATCCGTTGATTTTTTTTCTTTGCACACAAAATGTATTTTTATACTTTCGTAAAATTACAGTTGAACCACTGATGTCACATGGACTATTTTAACAATGTCCTTACTACCTTTCTGGGCCTGGGAACTTTTCAGTTACCCTACACTGTTGTCTATGGAGAATTAGAAAGCTCTTGGATTTCATCAAAAATATCTTAACCATCCCTTTAAGAAGAAGAAGAAGAAAAGGAAGAAAAATAAGGTTTAGGTTAAAATAAAAAGGTATGTGGCTTAATTTGAATTAATAATAACAACAATACTTATATAAAACTGGAGTTAACTGTTTAGAGTTAGGACTATAGGACTAGGACTATAAACTATTTTCATGCACCAAACTACTATACTTTTTAGTTTAGTGCTGTCAAGCGATTAATCATGATTAATCGCATCCAAAAGTGCGATAATTTACATAACATATGTGTGTGTACTGTGTATATTTATTATGTATATATATAAAACACACACACACACACATGCATGTATATATTTAAGAAAAATATGTTATATTTATATATTTAAAATATGTAAATATAATATCATTTATGTGAATATATATACATAAATGCATGTAAATATTTTCAAAATATATACTGTGCGTGTATTTATATATACATTAAAATATACACAGCACACACACATATGTTATGTAAAGAAATACTTTTTTAAATGCTATTAATCGCGATTATTCGTTTGACAGCACTTTTAGTTACTTCCCTGGTGAAAAAACCAGCATATGCTGGTTAGGTAGGATTTGATGCTGGTTTAACATGGTCCTTAGCTGGTTTATGCTGGTCCTTGACCAGCAACATGACCAGCAAAAACCAGCAAAGCACCAGCTTAAATCAGCATCAACCAGCATCCCAACATCAAAACATACCTACCAGCATATGCTGTTTTTTTCACCAGGGTTAGCTTTAAGTTTACCTAGACATAATTTTGTTTTTATAATAATATAATGCCTATAAGAATGAAATTAGCCTATATTTTAAGATTAAATTAGCGAGACACAGAATCTATTTTTTACATTATTATTGTTTATTAAGCCTATTTCTTCTTGTTTCCAAAACAAGAAGCTGTTTTCACGTTTTACAGTCTTTGTGTGGACATTTGGTCCCTAAAATATAGGCAAAACGTGACCCAACCTGTTTTATTAATATTGAGGGATAGCACTAGAGATGGAGAGCACTACTATGCTGTAAGTAGCTCATAACTGTCGTGTCATTTGATTTTAAACTCCCAGTGCTGGTCGTGTTGGAGCTGAGCAGACAGAACGTCATACTAAGGTGGATTTTCCGTCTGTTTTTCTAATAGCTGCGAGCGATATTATTCATGACACTACCTCACTGCTTGTGTAACTACTCAATGAAGGCCAATCCCTTGGGCCCCAAGGGAACTTGTTTTTTACTCAAAGTGATTCATAACCCTGAAACAAAGGGCCATAGTTAAAAAGTACCTACGAATTGCTCTCATAGCCAGCTATTGTTATAGTTACACACGTGAATGACAACTTGTCCAGTAGGTGGCACTCTAGTCATTTCATATAATGCGAGGTCACAGGTTTACAATAGCGCCTTTTGACAACAAATACAGTGTGCCATATCCTCCTCCACATTAGC
The DNA here is from genome assembly GCF_022985175.1 of Labeo rohita. Classification (NCBI taxonomy): domain Eukaryota; kingdom Metazoa; phylum Chordata; class Actinopteri; order Cypriniformes; family Cyprinidae; genus Labeo; species Labeo rohita. The sequence goes on from NC_066893.1 coordinate 14,180,369, forward strand.
TTATGAATTAGTGTTGAGTTATGAGGAGGGATTTAACATTTGTCCTCACGTTAGGACAGCCAAGTTCAGATTTTAATAAAGTTTGGTAAAGCTACAGTGAGGCTACACAGGTTTTTTTTTTTGCCATGCTGCAATACTCAACACTTTGCAGACTAGTAAAAAGTGTTAATATCTGTGAGAGGATGTGTATTGTATCTGTAAATCATAGTATTTCATTCATTTAGCTTCACTACTTTTTTTCAGACAGGTAGTGTTACCCATCTTTTCCAGAAGAGACCGTAAAAGAGGAAATTAAAAAGCCTGTCTAGACACCAGCGGCTGAGGGTCGAGTCAAGAGCGTTGAGGGTAATCAGAAGGTCATGGTCAAAGTTCACACAGAGCTGATGAAATGGAGACTTCAGAGAGGATACAGCACAAAGGACAGAGTAAGTTCATATATGACACACATAATAAAACTTTATTATCATGACTGGAACGACAGAAATATTGTCATTTGTACCATTTCTGAGTGATCTCTATATAGAAATCTCAAGAAGACAGTATGAAGGTTTCATAAATGCTGAAAACCGTAATATAAAAAAAATCAAGATTCAGCCTGTTTATTGATCATTTGTAACAATAACACTAGAAGTTTACTCACATAGGGATAAAATGAAATGTTGATTGACCTCATTGAACTGGTATACCAAACTGTCTATATTGTACTGTGTTCATAGGCTATATATACATGTATCACACAGCAAGTCAGACAATAAGGATAGAGAGACAAATTATGTACATCATACAGTAGTCCGTTATGGCAAGTCACATTCATAGTCATCTTCACTACATAGAAACATACAGGCCTACATTGAATCTGCATCTGCTCTTCACAAAGTCTCACACGCTCTCTCTCTATATAGTATATTTTGTGTCCATATCTATTTCTCAATATGTATAAGGGACATTCTACAGAATTGGTGCAAACTATTTATGTGTAACTCTCTCTCAAAGCTACATGGTGAGTAGATAGGTCCCATCATTTTGAGGTAAATGTCTGAAAAATCTCTGTAACTTTAAAGAATTTCACTACCAAACACCATTTTTCTTTAATTAAACACACTTTTTGTTATTCCTCAACATTTAGTTTTTATATGTGTACAACTGTCCAGAACTGTGCTAGCTAACCATGTGCTGATTTGAGCTAGCTTCAAAAGTATCTAAAATTATCACGACTGGAACATTTGGTGGTGTTTCGGTAGTAACATCTTGTTTTTTTGGGTGTTATGCCATAAAAGCTGATGGCGTTTCGGTAGTGACATCTTGATTTTTTTTTGGGTGTTATCCCATAAAATTTTCACTACCGTCACGACTGAAAACTTTGGTGGCGTTTCGGTAGTGACATCTTGATTTTTTTAGGGTGTTATCCCATAAAATTGTTGCTACCGAAACAGTCACAACTGAAACATTTGGTGAAGTTCTGGTAGTGATATTTTTGTTTTTTTGGGTGTTTTCTATAAAACTGTCCCTAACGAAACAGTAACAACTGAAACATTTGATGGCGTTTCGGTAGTGACGTCTTTGTTTTTTGGGTGTTATTCTGTAAAACTGTGCCTAACGAAACAGTCGTTGACCAAAACATTCGGTGGCGTTTCGGTAGTGACATCTTTGTTTTTCGGGGTGTTATTCCATAAAATTGTCACTACCGAAACAGTCAAGACTGAAACATTTGATGGCGTTTCGGTTGTGACATCTTTGTTTTTTTGGGTGTTATCCCATAAAATTGTTGCCGAAACAGTCAAGACTGAAACATTTGATGGCATTTCAGTAGTGACATCTTTGTTTTTTTGGGTGTTATCCCATAAAATTGTCACCGAAACAGTCATAACTGAAACATTTGATGGCATTTTGGTAGTGACGTGTTTGTTTTTTGGGGTGTTATTCTATAAAACTGTCCCTACCAGACAATCATGACTGAAACATTTGATGGCGTTTCGGTGGTGACATCTTTGTTTTTTTTGGGTGTTGTTATCCCATAAAATTGTTGCTGAAGCAGTCACAACTGAAACATTTGATGGCATTTCGGTAGTGACATCTTTGTTTTTTGGGGTGTTATTCTATAAAACTGTCACTCCTGAAATAATGACGACTGAAACATTTGATGGCGTTTCGGTAGTGACATCTTTGTTTTTTGGGGTGTTATTACATAAAATTGTCACTACCGAAACACTCATGACTGAAACATTTGATGGCGTTTCGGTAGTGACATCTTTGTTTTTTTGGGAGTTATCCCATAAAATTGTCACCGAAACAGTCATAACTGAAACATTTGATGGCATTTTGGTAGTGACGTGTTTGTTTTTTGGGGTGTTATTCTATAAAACTGTCCCTACCAGACAATCATGACTGAAACATTTGATGGCGTTTCGGTAGTGACATCTTTGTTTTTTTTGGGTGTTGTTATCCCATAAAATTGTTGCTGAAGCAGTCACAACTGAAACATTTGATGGCATTTCGGTAGTGACATCTTTGTTTTTTGGGGTGTTATTCTATAAAACTGTCACTCCTGAAATAATGACGACTGAAACATTTGATGGCGTTTCGGTAGTGATATCTTGTTTGTTTTTTTTGGGTGTTATCCCATGGCCAAACATTTGATGGCGTTTCGGTAGTGACATCTTTGTTTTTTTTGGGTGTTATCCCATAAAATTGTTGCTGAAACAGTCACGACTGAAACATTTGATGGCGTTTTGGTAGTGACATGTTTGTTTTTTTGGGTGTTATCCCATAAAAACAGTCACGACTTATTATTACTGTGTTTCGGTAGTGACAAATTTGAGGAGAAGACAAATATTCCAAAACTTTTTGAATATACAACACAAGTATTCCTTGGATATTATACAGTTTGCACACATACAATTCTTTTAGAAAAAGACATTTTTTTTTAGACATTTCCAACTCTGACTTTGAACCAGTTCTGTAGAATGGCCCATATACACATCTCAATCACTGAATATCCTGTTTTGTCCACTCAATCAGTGGTGAAAATGTAAAGCTATGCAGATTCCATGCGAGCCTATAGTACGTTCGCTTTGACACTAAACTTAGGCACATTATATAAAAATATAGAAGAACTACAGAAGAAATCTTGTCAGAAAGATTCGAAAGGCCAGGACAGGAAACAATCATCTGAACTTAAGTAAACAAAACAGAATCAGATCATTCATATCGGTCTGAATCAGACGTACAGGCCTCGCAAGAACATTTTGAGATTCGAAGGTTCTCAAAGCATCGTCATACGTCACGTGAGTCCAGTGTTCTCCTGATAACTTCATTATGCTGCGCTCAGTTCATAGTACGAAGGCATGCATAACGTCTTATTACACTTTTCACAGAAAATAAATCAGTCAACGTACACTTAGGTGACGTCGGAGAACACAACTCGAGACATCTTGAAGTCGTCTGCCGAAAGCATAAATGAATGAGATGGTCACAGCCTGCAAGAATCATCCTACAGATGAAACGTTAATGGAATGCCAACCTCTGTCCCAGGAGATCGGGACCATCTCATGCTCGACTGGAGAACCTTAACTCCACAGGTCACGGCTCATCATAATCTATTTACAGTGATTAAGGGAGTGTGCCTTTTAAGTCTTTCACAGTGTCCTTGGGCCGCTTTCCTCCTCCTTTAATGATGAAAGCCGCCCCTGGCAGCCAGTCCAGTGTCTTTCATGAACAGCAATGGCTTTGTTTTTTTCTTGTGGTTCTCCTCTCCCTCCCTCTGTCTGGTGTCTTTGTCTTTCAGGTGCAGCAGTCACGGTCCAGGTTACTCTGAGAGGAGATGAGAGAGGGGTAGGGCGTCATCTTATCGATATTGACGTAGGTGGTGTTAAGGAGGATGTAGTGCTCGCCGCTGAAGCTGGAGAAGATTGCGGCGATGCGGGACACGAGCTCTGAGAAGGTGGGCCGCCGCTCGGGTTTGGGGTGCCAGCACTCGATCATGACATTATATCTACAAAGAAAAGAGAAAAATGTGAATTAAAATTCATAAATTTTACTTTCATAACAGAAGTCTTATTGTGCCGAGCCAAAAAAGTTTTATAATGTCATTAATTATTTAAAGGAATAGTTCAGCCAAAAATTAAACTTCTGTCATTAATTACTCGCCTTCACGTCGTTCCAAACCTGTAAAATTTTTGTTCATCTTCCAAACACAAAGATATTTTTTATGAAATCTGAGAGCTTTCTGACCCTGCATAGACAGCAACACAACTGACACATTCAAGGCCCAGAAAGGTAGTAAGGACATGGATAAAATAGTCCACAGCTACCTTTACACTACGGCCCAAATCAGATTTTTTTGCTCACATATGACTCTGTGATCTGTTTTTCTCATGGCAGTGTGAACAGCACAAACTGCATGGAATCTGATCTTTTTAATTCCGTATGTGGTACTAAATTCGATACAGGTCAGATGTTTCGCAATGTGACCGCAGTCTCAACAGGCATATCGGAATTCATGCATCACTCTCGATCAACATTCGTCATGATTCTGTGCTTATGGGAATCACTTCAAAGATTTTACATACCTAAAGTTATCAAGACAGTTGCGAAAGGTATTCATTGGAAGCACAGTGATGTGTCAGAACTCATAAGTATTACAGTGATAACTATATACAGTTGAGATCAAAAGTTTACATCCCCCTTTCAGAATCTCCAAAATGTTCATTATTTTACCCCAATAAGAGGGATCATACAAAATGCATGTTATTGTTTATTTAGTACTGACATGAATAAGATATTTCACATAAAAGATATTTACATATAGTCCACAAGATTAAATAAAAGTCGACTTTATAAAAACGTCCCTGTTCAAAAGTTTACATCCCCTTGATTCTTAATACTGTGTTCTTACCGGAATGATCCAAAGCTGTTTTTTTTTTGTTTAGTGATAGTTGTTCATGAGTCCCTTGTTTGTCCTGGACAGTTGAACTGCCTGCTGTTCTTCAGAAAAATCCTTCAGGTCCCACAAATTCTTTGGTTTTCCAGCATTTTTGTGCTAATGCTTAATGCTTCATATTTCCTACTGGAGCATCAGTGAGTGTTTGAACCTTCTGTAATAGTTGCATATGAGTCCCTCAGTTGTCCTCAGTGTGAAAAGATGGATCTCAAAATCATACAGTCATTGTTGGAAAGGGTTCAAATACACAAAAATGCTGAAAAACCAAAGAATTTGTGGGACCTTTTCTGAAGGATTTTTCTGAAGAACAGTGGGCAGTTTAACTGTTCATGACAAACAAGGGACTCATGAACAACTATCACTACTAAAAAATACAGCTGTGGGTCATTCAGGTAACAACACAGTATTAAGAATCAAGGGGATGTAAACTTTTGAACAAGGTCATTTTTCTAAATTCAATTATTACTATCAATTATTATAAATATTATTCTGAAAGGAAGATGTAAACTTTTGACCTCAACTGTACTAGCAAAATGAGTGCTCGTATCATAAAAGTTTTTAAAACTGTGCTCTGTTCTGTCATATCTGTCATTTCTTTATTTTTTCATAATACTTGCACATAATTTCAGTGGTGATAATTAAACACATAATCTTTTGTTGTGAAAAGTTGGCAACCCTGTTCGTATTGTCTTTTTGCGCATGTTCAACTGTAATTTTATGAAGCTATGAGAATACTTTTTGTGCGCAAAGAAAACGACGTAATGCGTCATGGTACTCTCGTGAATGGTGTCAGAGACTGAATCGGAGAAGAATAAAAATTGTTGAACAAACTTGTTATTTTTGTTTTCTGTGTGCACAAAAATTATTTATAAAATTAAGGCTGAACCACTGATGTCACATGGACTATTTTAATGTTGTTTTTACTACCTTTCTGGGTCTTGAATGTGTTAGTTGTGTTGCTGTCAGGGTCAGAACGCTCTCAGATTTCATCAGAAATATCTTAATTTGTGTTCTGAAGATGAATGAAGGTCTTACGGATTTGGAACGACATGAGGGTGAGTAATTAGAACTTTCATTTTTAGGTGAACTGTCCCTTTAATATTTTTAAAAGAAGTCTCTTTTACTCACATCGGCTACATTTATTGGAACAAAAATATAATAAAAACAGTAATATAAAAAACAGCAAAATATTAATTATTGCAATTTGAAGTACCATTTTTCTTCTGTAATATATTTTAAAAAGTAATTTATTTCTGTGATGCAAAGCTGAATTTTCAGCATCCATTTAGTTTTCAGTGTCACATGATCCTTCAGAAATCATTCTAATATGCTGATTTGGTAACAATGAAAACAGTTGTGCTGCTTCAAACTTTTTTTTTTAATTTTGTAACAACAATAAAGTATTTACTATTCACTTTTGATCAATTTAATGCTTCCTTACTGAATAAAAGTATTTATTTCTTCTTTTTACTGACCTCACACATTAGAACAGTATTGTAGTTTTAAAAACTTCTATTTATTTGTCAGTTAATTCTGATTCAATCTGAGCTAAGAATCACAAGTGTAGTGTAAGTCATCCTACTTCTCCAGTTTCCATCCCAGCTGTTTGCTTTGGCACTTCAAGACACCTTTGCCTTGAAATTTATAACCTTCGGTGCAAACTTTCATTGCATTTCAGAACGACTTTCCATTGTTTGTCCTGCAATAGTCTGCTGAGCAGAGGCACGAAGACCTGGGAGGACTGGCTCTTTGTGCCGTCCATGAGGGAAGGGAGTGATGACCCACATATCTCTATTCAGAGCCACGGCTGGATATTAGACGGCAGCATGTGAAGAATGTTTGGGGGTTGACTCATTTCATACAGGCAGGGTGGGGAGTCGATGTGTGCCGAACTCAGGTAGTCATGCAGAGCTGAGTTGGCCAAGAGTTTTGATGAACTACTACTGCTTGACTGAATCTGCGGGTGGTTAACAATAGCTCTCTGTTTTACGCTCATGTTGACGCACTCCCCCTTTGGAGTGCCGTACAGTGGACATAATGAAGGACCAAGTGTGTGTCATGTGGGTGTGTGTTTGTGCACTTACAGTGCGTCCGGGCAGAACTCTGGCTGTAACAGTCTTCGTCCTTGCAGAAGGAAGATAGTGATGTCGAAGGAGTTCACATCGGAGTAAGGCGGGGCGCCTCGGGTCATGAGTTCCCACAGCAACACGCCGAACGACCACTGCGTGAAGATCAGATTCAAAACAATGTGTTATGAGGACGGCAAGTGTGCACCTATCAAAACATTTGGGTGGCTCCAACACTGTCATTTGTTGGAGGCCAACAAAAAGGGAAACTAAGCACAGGAAAGCTGAACTCATAAATCCATTCCAGGGAACAGTCAGGTCAGTATTTGGGAAATGTTGGGAAAAGATTTTCCCCAGAAGTGGCCACGTCTAGTCATCTATTTTATTTGAAACGCAGGTAGGTTAGAAAACAGGACGTGAGTCACGACACACCTTGAGCCTGACATGTGTGTGCATGCATGAGTCAGTGTGATAGAGAAAGATTCAGCAAAAATATTGCCAAAGTGACCCAGGGTCCACAATTTGTTCAAAGACTGGTTAGCTTTTGACATATTGCCATCAGAACTGGAATTAGACCATTTGATTTAATGCATATGATGGCCATTTGAGTTTGATTTGAACATTCAAGCATACTTTTGATACCCCAAAATATTATTTGATCATTTAAACTGCTTATAAAGCCCAAAAATATTCAATTTGGTCATTTAAACATCTTACAGCATAACATTTTGACTTTTCTTTCTCAGAAGTGTGATGTAAACTCGCAATTGCGAGTTCAAAAAATCAGAATTGCATGATATAAACTCACAACTGGGAGTTATAAAGTCACAACTGCGTGATACAAAGTCACAACTGCGAGAAATAAAGTCAGAATTGCAAGACCAAAACTCTTATTTTTTGCAAATGTGAGTTTGTATCTTGCAATTTCTGACTTTTTTCTCACAATTGTGAGTTTATATCTTGCAATTCTGACTTTTCCTCAAAACTGTGAGATATAACTTGCAATTGGAAGTTATAAAGTCCAATTTTGAGGGGGAAAAAAGACTGATATGTTCTCAGAATTGCAAGATCATGTCTCACAATTCTGACTTAATAACTCGCAATTGCGTGTTATAAACTTTAATTCTAAGAGCAGCTGGAAAATGGAGCGCAGCTGGAGGAAAACAAAACTAGAGGTATGTCGTATTGCATGGCAGGAAAGTACCCTATCCTACAGAAGAGCCTCAAAAACTGCAAAATCTGCACAACAGTGATGAATTTATGAACTACTTTATTTCCAAGATCGATACTACTAGAGATAAAATTGTGTCCATGCAGCCGTCAACCACAGTATCGCATCAGAGAGTGCGTTCTAGATCCCCCGAGGAACAATTCCACTCATTCTCTACTATAGGAAAGAAAGAATTGTATAAACTTGTTAAATCATCTAAACCAACAACATGTATGTTAGACCCTATTCCATCTAAGCTGCTAAGAGAGGTGCTTCCAGAAGTCATAGATCCTCTTCCGACTATTATTATTTTGTCATTGTCATTAGGATATGTCTCCAAAACCTTCAAACTGGCTGTTATTAAGCCTCTCATTAAAAAAACACAACTTGACCAGGATCTAGTTAATTACAGATCGATTTCGAGTCTCCCTTTTCTATTAAAGATATTAGAAATGGTAGTATCCTCACTACTATGTTCCTTCTTAGAGAAAAATGATATCTGTGACGATTTCCAGTCAGGATTTAGACTGTATTACAGTACTGAGACTGCTCGCATTAGAGTTACAAATGACCTGCTCTTATCATCCGATTGTGGTTGTATCTCTCTATTAGTGCTACTGGATCTTAGCGCTGTGTTCAGTACTATCGACCACAACATTCTTTTGAATAGACTGGATTGCACTGGCATGGTTCAAATCATACTTATCTAACTGCCTTCAATTTGTAGCAGTGAATGAAGAGGTATCATATCAATCACAAGTGCAGTATGGTGTACCTCAAGGCTCAGTACTAGGGCCGTTACTTTTCACGCTTTATATGTTACCCTTGGGAGATATCATCAGAAAACATGGTGTTAGATTTCATTTTTATGCTGATGATATGTTAGGCTTTTTCTACGAGAATACTTTTGTGCGCAAAGAAATTGATGTCACATGGACTGTATTAATGACGTCCGTACTACCTCATCAAAAATATCCTAATTTGTGTTCTGAAGATGAACGAAGGTTTGGAACGACATGGGGAGGAGTAATTCATGACAGAATTTTCATTTTTGGATGATCTCTCCCTTTAAGTACGCCATTGAGATTATGATTGAGATACTCACCACATCAGACTTGGTGGTGAACTTGTGCGTCTGTAGGCTTTCTAACGCCATCCATTTGACGGGCAGCTTGACCCCGTGCTTGTTGTGCACACTGTAGTATTCTTTATCATACACATCTCTGGCCAGGCCAAAATCAGCCACTTTTACGGTGTAGCTCTCATCCAGCCTGAGAGGGATGTTACAAACAAATGAATATTAACACCCTAATGTAATTCAAATGCCCCTAAACACATTAAATTACATACTGCACGATACTTCAAAACACTGTTGGGCGATTTGTTGAAAAACTCACATGCAGTTTCTGGCCGCGAGGTCTCTGTGTACAAACTTCTTGCTGGCGAGATATTCCATTCCTTTAGCCACCTGCAGTCCGAAACCCATCAGGTCCTTCACTGTGGGGTTCTGTGGGAATGAAAACAAGCACTCCATTTAAAAACAATAACGAGAAAAACAACAAAGCACTTCACCACCTGTTTAACTTCATTTTTATCGTTTTTATTAGCCATGAAGCTACAGTCTGACACTGAAGTTGTGCTGAAAGATATTCAGATGCCGCCACCACATACGTGAGTTTCATCTCTGATGAAGTTGCGTAGATCTCCGTGCTTCATGTACGGCAACACGACGAGAGGAGAGCCCTCGCTGGGCAAGCAGATTCCCAGCAAAGAGAGCACATTAGGATGGCTGAAGTCTTTCATGATGATGCCCTCCTTCAGGAACTGGGACACCTCTTCTATATCGGTGATTCCTGCCACATAAATGCACAAGAACAGTTTTAGAAGTTCAAAGATCACCACAGTGGTTTTTGGTATCACCCCCAGCCTAGATTTCAAGATTTACACATGCAAAACGACTCTTTTAAAATCTATCCTGCTATACGTTTTCTGAGTTGGCAATAAACCTGCCAAATTGTCAGTGAACCATTCACCACGACTTATAAATTATCCCCAACACTATCGAGTGTTTTATCACACACGGCCTGATATTTCACCCGGGAGGTTTCGGAGCAGAGACTTAATCTGCTGTGACACGACCGCACTGTTACTAGCCGAGTTCTGAGATTTTGTTGGTGCTGCCATTTTAGCTGCGCCTCCTTAATCTTGTTGGTGGAGCTTTCACATTTTGAGGAGATTAAACAGATGTTTAGCCTTTCACTAAGAGAAAGAGAGGCTTATGGGTAGACAAAAAAGAAAAGGCCTGTGTGTACATGTCTTACAGTAGACTGATCCTGAGCGATGAAGTGTCCCACGCTACACTGACTGCTGTCAGAGAGGCTTAGGATCCTCAAAAGGCCAAAACTGATCTGGCAACAGCCCTAAAGTAGTCAATTCTTCATTATTTATTCATAACAATTTTGATTCCTTGTTGTGATTAATATACGAATGCATCAGGGTTGTTGTAGTTAACTCAAACCACAAAAACAATTTTTTTATTTATTTTGCCTTGATTTACTAAAATACCTTGACCTAAATCTGAAATGAAATGCATAAAAACTATATAAGCATTTTTAAAAGCCAAAAACAACACAAATAAAATTAAAATTACAAAAACAACAACTAATTTTATTAAAATTAAAGTGAAAATGGAAAATATAAAAATAAAAACGAATTTAAAATATTAATAACAACTCTGAAATGCACAACAAAAACTAAAATTAAAAGTAAAAATATGATATAAAACATTAAACACTGAGAGTCTAGTTAAGCAATGGTTCCTGTTAAAAACTGAGACTGAAAAACAAAGCTCGGGTCATAAATCTAAAAGCTCTCAGTGACGTGACGTGATTAGAGGCATCTCTAATACGATATGGCTTCGGTATGGCTGCATTCATCATCATCATCTTCATCACAAGACCCTATTAAAACAGCCTCAATAGTCATACGTCATATCTCAGTAAAGAGATGTCAAACTGTATTCAGAATGCATTCATAACTTACGGATGGAATAATTATGTAGGTATTTTAACATCTTTTTCTGCAGGATTTAAGAGTTTTAATGATTTTTAGGCTGTTATGGCCACTCAACACCACATTATAGCAGTGTTACAGAACTACAGAGTGCCTAAAACCTTCATGAATATGACTGAATGTGCTTCATCCTGTCAGATTTTAGCATTTGTACCACCTCAACACTCATGTTGTCAAACTCACGGTTTAAGGACTTGACGGCGCAGTGCTGCTTCTGGCCATCTGGTTCGAGCAGGGTTCCGTGGAACACGCAGCCAAAGTGCCCTGGTGCACACAAAGACAGGAAAAGATGCAGAGATTATTAGCACATCAATCTATCAAGGCGCTTTATGCCAGAGTGGAGTGTGGGCATAGCAGGTGCATATTGAGTCCAAAAGCAAGAACAATGGAGTGTGAATATATTGGTGGTGGGACTACACTTGATCTGTTGCTCTCAAACTTTCTCTCGCTGCGTCTCCTCGTCTCACAGAGTATGATTTTTTTTTTTCACATAAAGTGACATATGTATGAAGTTCAATTCAGTGCCATTATCCACTGTACATTTGCTTTTTTATTTCGTTTTTGGACCTTTTATTGATAAAGGTATGGAAGCCCAGTTTTTCCACTGAATAATTTTTTTTTAAAAAGGTCATTGCAACTTTTTATCTCACAATTCTGACTTCCTTTATAATTGTGATATAAACTCGCAATTACTAGTTATATAGTCAGAATTGCAAAACAAATATTACTTTTTTCTCACAATTCTGACTTTCTTTGTAATAGTTAAGATATAAACTTGCAATTTTGACCTTTTTTCAGAATTACGAACTTTAAAGTCAGAACTGTGAAATAAAAACTTGACGTTTTTTCTCGCAGTTCTGACTTTCTTTATAATTGTGAGATACAAACTTGCAATTGCGAGTTATAAAGTCAGAATTGTGTGATATAAACTCACAATTCCGAGTTATAAAGCCAGAATTCCAAAATAAAAACAACTTTTTTTCCTTGCAACAGCAAGTTTATATCTCACAATTTTAACTTTTTCCTCACAATTCTTTTTTCTCAGAATTGCGTGACATAAATTTGCAATTATGAGCTATAAAGTCAGAATTGTGAAATAAAAACTTGACTTTTTTCTCACAATTGTAAGTTATAAAGTCAGAATTGTGTGATATAAACTCAAAATTACTTGCAACAGCAAGTATATATCTCACAATTCTAACTTTTTCCTCGCAATTCTGACTTTCTTCATAATTGTGATATAAACTTGCAGTTCTGACTTTTTTCTCAGAATTGCATGATATAAACTCACAATTACGAGTTGTTAAGCCAGAATTTCAAGATAAAAATGACTTTTTTCTTGTAAGTGCAAGTTTATATCAATTCTGACTTGTGAGGTATAAACTTGCAATTGCGAGTTATAAAGTCCAGTTTTGAGGAGGAAAAAGACTGATATATTGTAAGAATTATGAGTTTATATCATGCAATTTTGAAAAAATAGTCAGATTTGCAAGTTTATATCTAGCAATTTTAACTTTATAACTCGCAATTATAAGAAGCCAGTACAGAGAGGACATGAACATGCAGAATAGGATCTGGAAACGTTGCAAGCCAGACTCTAACTTGCATTGCTAAATATATGTCACCGTTCAAATGATATTATATTGATCAAAGACAGTACAGGTATTTATAATATATTTCTGTTTAACATGAATGATGCTTTTTTTTTTTTACTTTCCATTCATAAAAGAATCCTAAACAATAAACTATGATTTCCACAAAAATATTTTAGCATCATTTCAACATTGATAATAAATGATTATTGATCAGCAAATTATACTAGAATGATTTCTTGGTAAGCATTAGAGGCTTCTTTCAAAAACATTTCAGTTCCACCTCATTTTAAGGTCAAACTATTAACTATGACTTTTGACTCAGTAAACTCCTAATTACTGCTTATAAGTAGTTAGTTGTTAAGTGTAGGCACTGGGTAGGATTATGGATATAAATTATGAGCATGCAGAATATGTGCTTTATAAGTACTAACAAACGGCCAATATGCTAGTAATATGCATTCTAATAAGCAGCTAGTTAATAGTGAGAACTAGTCCCTAAACTAAAGTGTTACCAACATTTCTTTTGAAACGGTGGTATACATTATTATTGAAACTGCTATAGTTTAATTGACCACTGTTCAGAAAGAAGTATTATAGTGCTTTATTTAAAACTCTGACTCTAAGTATGAGCTATAATAATAGTGAGACTGCAAAACAGACACATACAAGAATAATTGTGAGAATACTGTGAAATGTAAACTCAAACAGGGTGTCTGGAGTACAGCGTGGTGTATAACTGAAAGATTAACCAATTACAAGTGTCTGGGCAGGGTATTCTCTCTAATGAGGGCATGGAGAATAGAGGGCAAGAGAGAGTGGGGTGTTGTGTTGAAATAATAGAGCGTGGAGTGCTGTAATCTCTCTCCAGCTCCGCTATCACATCTTCCCAGATGGCAGCAGAGTCAGATTACCGGCACGGAGCCCTGAGACGGCCCAACAATGAGACTGGAATTTAACACGGGAACAAATCACCACACATGCCACCCCGAGCACCCCAACATGCTCACATACACGCACAACCTCCTCCTCTCGCTCTATAAATCGCTTTGTGTCACATGCACAAACACAGACATACACACACACACACACACAGGGCTTGGTTTTCCCACAGGGGTGATGGGTTTTAGGAGTATTGTGCAGGGGTTTGGGGAGGACCGGAGAGTGGTTTTCACCTGAGCTCTACAGTGAATCTGATACACACGTTTACACCCCCACTTCGGTAGTACAATGAGAAGACGGCAATTTAACGTTCAAATGTCCAACCTGCCGGGCTGATTGTCACCGTTTAACCTGTTAACTTTAACCACGTCTGAAACCGATTCCCTCTGTTAAATCCCTCATTTGAGATATTGGGTTTCTTGTAAATGCAGCTTTTTGGCAAATCTTCGTTGCCAAATATGTGTGCAAGTTACAGTAACAATACAAAGAGACTAGATTGTTGGGTCAGTGACAAATAAGAGTGTCCAAGATAAAGGAAAAATGTTTAAAACTATCTAGTTTAAAATGTGTTTTTTTAAAAACTGAGATTGTAAAATGTAATTTATTCCTGTGACCAAAGCTAAATTTTTAGCATCATTAGTCCAGTCTTTAGTGTCACATGATCCTTCAGAAATCATTCTAATATGCTGATTTGCTGTTCAAGAAACATTTATTATTATTATTATTTTATTTTTTTAAGAAATTATAGAAATTAATACTTATTTTTAGCAAGGATGCTCTAAATTGATCAAAATTTATGATAAAGACATGTATACTATTACAAAAGATTTCTATTTCAGATAAATGCTTTTCTTCTGAACTCTCTGTTCATCAAAGAAACCTAAAAAAAAGAAATAATTATAATAAATGTGTTTGAGCAGCAAATCAGAATATTAGAATGATTTCTGAAGGATCATGTGACTGAAGTAATGATGCTAAAAATTCAGCTTTGAAATCACAGGAATAAATTACATTTTAAAATATATTCAGATAGAAAACAACGAAAATAAAAGACGACTTCTTTAAAAAAAATATTTTAAAAAAATGTGTGTGTCCAAGCAAGGGAATTTAATTTTAACTTTTTTCAGGACATTTGTATCACACTAACATTTTTTAATTAGGCCCCTTAAAATATGAATTTTAGAAAATAAAAGTTTGCATTAATAATGGTATTTATGTGTCATGTGTTTATAAAGTCATTTTATGAATAATTGTTTTAGGGATGCACCAAAATGAAAATACTGGATCGAAACCAAAAATGCTTTCTAATAATTATATATTTCTTTATTTAGTAAACAATATAAAAATAATTTTGTAATACTTTTTAATTAAACTTTTTAATGCTAATTTTAATTATACTGAATTTTTAAAAATTCAAGCCAATAAAATAACCACACTTTTATTAAAAGTAACAATAAAATTGGACAGAAAATATATTAATATTAAATATCACTATATTATTTGCATTCAGTTTTATGTAACAGAATCAGATACAACTGTTTTGTTTTGACGAATTATATGCCTGAGCGCTGAACACTGCCGGGCAGGGTGGCACATCATATATTTCCGGCTCATATTTTTGGCCGAAAATCGCAAATGCCATTTCCGGCTGCCGAAATTTCTGTGCATCTCTAATTTTTTAAAAATAAATTATTCCAAATAAAATATGAGCACCAAATCAGCATATTAGAATGATTTCTGAAGGATCATGTGACAGACTGGAGTAATGATGCTGAAAATTCAGCTTTGCATCAAAGGAATAAATTACATTTGAAAATATATTAAAATTTTAAATTGTAATAATATTTCACAGTATTATAGTTTTACTAAATTTTTGATCAAATAAATGAAGCCTTAGTAAGCAAAAGATTATAAAATCAATTATAAATTATAAAAAAAAATAAAATTACAAAACCAGATTTTTGTGTCCCCTCACCTCTCCCAATGATCTCATTCACATGTAGGAGCAGATCTTCCCGGGCGATGACCACGTGCTGCACTTCCTTCAGCAGCTCCGGATGGAGGCTGCCTAGATCTATGGGCGCACTAGAGGGCAACAGTGGAGACGCCAGGTCCCCTTCCATCGGGCCGAGCATAGGGGACAGATCCACATGGGCATGGGCGTAGAGATGAGGCCGGCAGGACTCTGTCTGAGACAGGGGCAAGTTTTGGTCTGCAAAGCAATAGGGTCGAGAGGTCAAAAGTCAATGACTTGTTCTCTGAGGCCTGGGGTCACCTGAACAAAGCAGGGAAAGTCTGGGAGGCAGAGTCATTACACCAACTACAAAGAGCTGAGGAAATTCTAAACCCTATAGAGATGAGAAGGGTATTTTTTTCATCTTTTCAGACGAAAAAAAGGAGGCAGAGGCAAAGCAAGAGAGCATGCAATGTCTTCAGAGAGAGGGGAAAGGTCAGAAAGCTATGTGTCTGAAGAACTGGAAAGCAATGATCTAAGACCAGTCTTCCCAATCCAGAGCCGTAAGGAGAAAAACAATAAAGCTGGTCTGAGATCAGCAGAGAAGGCAAACCTCCACCAGCGGTGTGTTTTGAGCGAGAGGCAGCGAAGCGTGAGAACATACCCTCAAGCAAAGTGGTTCTATAGTCCACCGACTCGTGAGAGACCATTTCATTAGTCGGACTGACACTCCTCGCGTTTGCCAACATGTCCAAGTGCGGAATGTGAGCCCGGCCGTCATACCAAACCATAGCCTTAGCTAAATCTACAACCAGAAAGAAACAGAGGGTGAGAGAGAGACCAAGGACAGGTGAGAGAAAAAAGGGACAGATCGCTCCACCATGGACTTCAGCAGTGTCAACTCCCACAAACAACCCAGAAACCGCTCTCTTTCTTTATCTAATGCTCTTATTCCATTCAAATTCAATTCAAATAACCATCAATGTCCATCAAATTGGAAATGAGAACAGCCTCAAACACTACAGTGACCTCTGAACTAAAGCAAGCTATACTATTACTGCAAAAACAGAACTTAATCTGTATTTTTTGTTGTCCAGTTGTTGTCTACTTCTAAGACTAAATAAGTTAGCTTTCGGATTTCATCAAAAATATCTTAATTTGTGTTCTGAAGATGAACGAAGGTCTTACGGGTTTGGAACGACATGAGGGTGAGTAATTAACGACAGAATTTTCATTTTTGGGTGAACTGTCTCTTTAAATGACAAATCAGTTCTTACTAGATGTCATAAACCTCACTACTTTTTGTTAAGATTCATGCACAAAATTTGGCCATCTACTTTTTATGTTTAGAATTTCTTTTTTCGAAAACAGTGGCAGACATCTAAACTGCTGAATCAATTTCCAGTTCCTTTTTTTTAATTTTTATGTAAATGCTCTTCAGTTAGCCTATGCAAAGCGTCACAAGTTTAACTTGAAAAGCCGCCGGGGAATTAAAGACAGCTTATATAAAACACACATATATAAGGCTGCACAAGAATATGAAAACGCAAAGTCACATACCATCAATGTGCTTCTTCCTTTTGATCCAAACAAAGACTGCGATAAGAAGCAGTAGAAGGATGGATACACACACTCCTCCTGTGATCAGTATCCTGTAGTCCTGGTCTTGAGCCAACACCACACGACCTAGGATCACAGATGATGTGGCCTGCTTCCACTACAATGGACACACAAATTACTTCAAGTTATTTCCAGTAAAAATGAGAGCCCAGATTGGAGCTGTCACTAATCTCTTGATTATTCGGATGATTAATCAAGTAATTGGATAATTATAATTAATTTTTTAATTTTTAAAAGAGTAGTTCATTTCCAGAACAAAAATTTACAGATAATGTACTCAACCCTTTGTCATCCAAGATGTTTGTCTTTCTTTTTTTCAGTCAATAAGAAATTACGTTTCTTCAGGAAAACATTTCAGGCTTTCTCTCCATATAGTGGACATCTATGGTGCCCCGAATTTGAACTTACAAAATGCAAAATCCAACGATACCAGCCGAGGAAGAATGTGTTTTATCTAGCAAAACAAACTGTCATTTTCAAAACAATTCGACAATTTATATACTTTTTAACCTCAAACGCTCGCCTTGTCTAAGTCTGTGTGTGAATACAGTTACAGTATGTCGAAAACTCGTTTTCTTCCCCAACTTCAAAATTGTCCTACTTTGCTGCAGAAGTACCGACCCATTGTTTACAAAGTGAAAATGCAAAGAAGATCAAACGACCTTAAAAAAAAGGTAAAACAGCAATGTAGGACGTATTGTACTGACCCAGATTACACAGACTACACATGTGCACTGCAGAGACGAGACAAGACGAGCATTTGAGGTTAAAAAGTTCGAAAATGATCAAACGTTTCACAAGATAAGACCCTTCTTCATCAGCTGGGATCGTTTAGAGCTCTTTGAAGCTGCATTTAAACCGCATTTTGTAATTCAAACTTGGGGGCACCACTGAAGTCCATTATATGGAGAGAAATCCTAAAATGTTTTCCTCAAGAAACACAATTTCTTTACGCCTGAAGAAAAAAAGACATGAATATCTTGGATGACAAAGGGTTGAGCAAATTACCTGTACATTTTTGTTCTGGAAATGAACTAGTCCTTTAATTTTAATTAATTTTTTGTAGTAATAAAAATAGACCTAAGTGAACAACAGTCTTTAAAATGACTTAAAATACATATATAATAGCAATGAGGCAATAATAAGTAGTTAAAATACAGTATTAAAGCCAGAAATCATATGGACTTATAGAAAAAACTGTTAAAATGCATAATGTATTATAAACAATAGAACTAATATACATTATGCATTATAACAAATGCCTGCAGATGGCGCCAATGGTCTGACGACTGTTTTTACACTTTACTGCGTGATCTAATCCGTGTTTAATGTTGACTCAACATTTAATTAAAATGTCCACTTAATCTTTAATATTTGGCCATTTCTTCATAATAGAAAATTTACAGCCACTGTAATTTCTTGAAAATGTGGACATCAAAACATGTGAACTCAAAGTGAAGGTTTAAACTTTTATTTTGAAATCGCGATGAGCAGTTAGCATATTGACAAAGATAATGATGTATTTTCCTGTGTTTGCGTAGGTTTATAAATGATTTACATTGCAAATCTGATGAAATAGGGCATGTTGCGTTCCCCGATTGAATGTTATAATAAGCACAAACTCACAACAACATGCAGAGATGGAGTTTGAGACGCTCCACACATTAATGATAACAGTTTGTGGAGTAGCATTTACTATGAACGAAGCCACTCTGACACACACGTACATAACTTACACGCATGTAAATAATTAAAGAGCATATATTAAACCTGCATCGCATATATTTAATTGAATTGTAGCGATTGTGAATTCTTAATAGCATTATGCTTTATTATGATCTTTGAAAGGGTTTAATATGTGTAATGCTCAATTTCCAGTATTTTCGCTGGACACGGGCAAAATGCAATCAATGATTTTTTCAAAATCGAATACTCTAATAGAATCGAGGAACCGCTGCAGCCCCAGATAGATATCAGCACCTACTTGTGCTACTATATTAATTATTTATATTTTATATAATGATTTTGGGAGGATTTTAAGCCATGTCATAAAGATAAATATTTTAAATAATTCGTTTTCAGTACATATCAGTGACCATATAGCATCTAATTATTCAAAAATATTATACAAATTATACAAAATAAGTATTTTTAGTAGATTTTTTAGCATCTGTCTGATTAATTGGCAAAATTGTAGCCAAATATTAGAAGAAAATATTATCACAGATAAAGACAAGCACACATATGCAAAGGGAATCTCCATGCCATCACATCTGCTGCACATTTGCTTCAGATTTCATATGCGGCGAAGTGTTTACATTTGAACCTCCTACATCACAACAATCCATCTAGAAACATCCTCAGGGAGCGTTTACGCTCAGAGAGAGGGCTTCACTGGTCATAAAGCAGCATGGCGAAATTAAACACACACATCCACTGCAGGCAGGAGGGGAAATTGGATCAGAGATAGAGCGCCTCTCTTATGTGGCGCAGTATTATTGAGTTTGGGCTGAGATGAGTTTTAGCGCACCGTATTGTGATGAGGTCAGATTAGAGCGTCGTGTCACATGCACCCTGTCCGTCTCTGCCCGACAGATAAGCACTTTATGCTGAGGCCAACGTTTCCTAGATCTCTGGACCAATCATATCAGACTGTCTGGGGCCAGAATGGGGACAGAAATGTTTTTAATGTTCTTGTTGAGCTAATGGTGACTAGAAAGGAAATACAAGGAAGGCATCTTATCAGGCAAAGCCTGATATATAAAAATTACAATATGAACACCTTCGAGGAAATTAAACTAATCCTCATTTCCAAGAGGGATATGCGATCAGGAAACTATCATGATCTGGCAACCCAGAGGCCTTTGCTAAGATCAGAAATAGCTCCTGTTTGCTGGAACAAGCAGGGCAGAGCTGGCTGACTGACGAGTGGCTCTTATGGAGGCCGGTCTGGACTGGAGTGGTCTGAAGTGGAGGAGAGAGTAAAAGAGTCTTGTACCTCCACCTCCAGCTCTTTGGCGGCCGACTGGAGCTCCATGGGTACGGTGCATTCGAGCGTGTTGCCCACCAAAGTGACGCTCTCACAGGTCCGGTTTGAAACTCTCAGCACCTCACCATTTTTAACCGCCTCCTGATTGACAGGGGGGACCTGCAGGGGGAAATGAGAGAAACAGAAAGGTTAGCTGAAAAAAAAAACAAAAAAACACTTCCCATGATTGAGCGTGTATATGGGGCGTATAGATTGCGCAGCGTCTACCCCTTTAAACCCAGCCAGCTCTGGTGTACGGAGCAGAGCAGAAGGCAATAAAGACAGCGATCGCATTCCTCACATGACAGCCTGGGCTTTACAGATTGGACACACTCCACTACTGCACCTGTTACCATACAGCACCGGCCAGCCTGGGATCCAATGCGAACAGACGCACATACACTTACACTTAAGACCAGGCTCCCTGAGGAGATCACAGCCATTCACAAAAAGCAAATGATCACTACTTAAAAATGTGGTGGTTGTTTTAGATAATCAGTAACCGCCAAAATTGTGATATATAAAGTGGCCATGAAACATTAAGGCACATGTTTAAAAAGCAATGATAATCTCCAGAAAAAAATGATAGTAACTACTGGTCCATCTACATGGGATTGAATGGGGTCCCACAGTAAATCTGAAATGTGAAGGTCATTTCAATTCTTATGCTACAATTGAATATATATATATATATATATATATATATATATATATATGAATTTATATAATTAATCAACTTTTATTTCCTTATTCATATTCATTCATATATATTTATATTAATTATTTATATTATTAAATTGTGTATATTTATTTATTAATACACACATTTTTAGTAATATGAATTTACACAATTAATCAACTTTTAATTTAAATTCTTACGCTAAAAATAGAATGAATATATGTATATATACATATACATAATTTTTTCAAATAATATGAATTTATAATTTATAATTAATCAACTTTTTATTCTCAAGCTTTTCTCAAGGTTAAAAAGTATACATATTTATATACATAATTTATATTTTAAATAATATGAATATATGTATATATATTTTAAAATTATATTTTATAAATATTTTAAAATGATAAATTATTATAAATAAATAAATAAATGTATAATTTATATTATAAATATAAATTTCTTATATATAAATTATATATATATATATATATATATATATATATATCAAATATAATTTCCAGGCAAAGAAAATTTTTATAATATAACATATACATACATATGTGTGTGTGTGTATTTGTGTGTGTAATATGAATTTATAAAATTAATTAACTATCAACTTTTTTTATTCACATTCATTCATACATATATTCACATTCATTCATATATATTTGTATATAATTCTTATTATAAAAAATGCATATATATATATATATATATATATATACAGAAAAAAATAGAATAAATATATATATGTATATATACATATACACAATTTTTAAAATAATCTGAATTTAAAATTTATATAATCAACTTATATATAAATATATATATATATATATTATATAACATATACATACATATATGTGTGTGTTTGTGTGTGAAATATAATAAATAATAAATGAATAAATAAACTCTTTTATATTAATGTTAAATAATATGATATTGTAAAATTAAAATAATAAAAGAAAAACCTACTTAAAAATGACCACATCAAGAGCAAACTTCCAGGCAAACTCTCCACTGGCAGCAGTAACACTCACAATCTGACATTTTGATAAACCCCTTGAGCGTCAGCAGTGCTGCCAAGTGCAATTTTATTTCACTAAAGAAGTCCTTAAGTATCAAGCTGCAAAATCTAAACAAACAGACTGCATGGGAATGAAAGTGCATGATCTGACTGATAGGGCGGTTTAATGACAATTAAGCTAAACTGAGCCTGCTGTTGTGCCCATTATTGAATATATAGTGGCTTTAAATGAGACAGAGCGGTACACAACGCTTAGTGTGTCTCGGTGTGTGTGTATCTGCGTCCCGAGAGGGGTACAGAGGGATTTGATGCTGAGGTCTCGCATGGGAAGAAAAAGCAGAATCTCACGCGACCCCTCTCACCCCTCCCCTTCACAACAGCTGCGTTTGACTATTGAGTGGCAGTTTTCGGAAAAAAAAGTCTACTCTTATATTTCATTGTTCAAAATGCTGGGTTTTTTCACCAGCCTACCCTCACCAGGGCAAAGGATCTCACCATCAATGTGTCAGAGGCTGTAACCTTCAGGGGACAAGAACAATGTGAAAGATGGATGTGCATGATGGGAAACAAACTAAACTTCCTGTTTTGTTTCAGTGTTGTTTCCTTTCAACTCAATGGGCAATATGAATTACTCTGCGTATGCATGTTTGTCCGAGAGCATCAGTCTCACCTTAATCTCCAGAATGTTCTTGTTGCCTCTCGGTGTAACTGTGGGCTTCTGAAACTCCTCGAACTTGGGGTCTTCAACATACAGTAGGTCGTACTGATCGGTGGAGAAACCGTCTAACACGAAGGTCATTTTTGTGGCAACTGGAGGCTGAACGCTGAGGCCTTTCAGGGAGGGTGTGATACAAAGGATATTTCGCTTATCCTCATCATGACTGCAGGTCTAGGCACAGAAAAAGATAAACACAAATATTAGCCATCTCTGTCATTAGAGTCGTGCCAAGTCAGTGCTGAGGCATGTTAGATTCTTTTGTGTGGCCAAATCGCTTTATCTTTTGTTTGTTTAGGAGCACAACGTCTTCATATGTGAGATTTATACAAGGCTTCGCTGTTTAACCACAGGCCAAGTTTTCTCAGAGGTCACAAGTTCAGTTTTCAGAAGCTTTATAAAAAACATCAAAACAGCAAATGTTAACCATTTACATTAGATGGATCTCTGCCAAAGTACATGAACATGTTTCAAATAATTCTGATATTTTCACGTTTTCATAATGATTTTGAATACCTTAAAGCCTTATATAAATAAATAGCATTATACAAAGTCATTCACTACTATTTAAGAGTTTGGGGTCAGTAAGATTTTGAAGTCTCTTTTGCTCACTGCATTTATTTGATCAAAAATACAGTGAAAACAGTAATACTCTAAAATATGTTTACAATTTAAAATAGCTCTTTTCTCTTTCAGTATGTTTTAAAATATAATTTATTTTTGTGTTGCCAGTGCTGAATTTTCAGGATCATTACTTCAGTCTTCAGAGTCACATGATTCTTTAGAAACTGTTCTAATATGCTGATTTGCTGTTAATGAAACTTATTATTATGAATGTTAAAAACATTTGTGCAGCTTACGATTTTAGTTGAAACTGTAATACATTGTTCAAAACTCTTCAGAAAAGTTCAAAAGAACACCATTTATCTGAAATAAAAATATCTTCTCTAGTGAAAAATAAATATAGTAAAATGTATTTAAAATACATTTATTTTATGCTAAGTATACTACAAATACATTTACATATTATGCATTTAATAAAAATACCTTGCAACTGTACTCTTAGTATACTAAACTGGTACTGGTACAACTAATTTTGCACTTAATGCACTATAATTGTGTGGATGTAGTGCTGAAGTCCAACTAAAGATATACTTAAGTATTTTTGATTGTGCTAAGTGGAACTATTGCAAGTATACTTCAGGTACACTTTAAATATTTAGCATTTAACAATCAGTATTATTTAAAGATCATACAATCCTCATCAATAATGACATTAAAACATAATTTAGGCTTAATATTAAGAAAAGTGCATTGTGCAAAAGTAGTACTCCAAATAAAGTTTATTACAATTTTTATATCAATAAGTCTAGAGCGATATGTCAGTAAATATGTTTATTACCTTGAACTATACTTAGTATGAAATAAATGCATTTTAAATCTATTACTTTTTTACTAGGGTTACACTATCAGGGAAAAAAAAAACTTTTTGTTTTATATTTTTACATTAACAATGCAATCAATATTCTATTTATCAGAACCAAGTTTGAAGTTAGTGTTTTAAGCATTTTAGATTTATTCCAAAATAATAACTTAAGGCAGTAACAATTTAAACAATATATATTATTTGTGAACTTTCATTCAGCTATTCTTTTTAACAGTTAACTATTAACTATTTTTCAGATCATCAGTCATCAAAGCTCTTTAAATATTGGTCACAGACACGGAAATTTACTCACTAAAAACTCCCACAGATCATGTTTTCATGCCACTTCAGGTCTTATTTTGATGTAACAAAGTGGTTATATTTAAATGTGTAAGTTGTTTACATAATTTTTTTTAAATTAGTTTTCCATTAACGCCATTATATTATTCATTTACACTGATTCATGAATGCGGGACGCACACAAGCACAAGAGGCGGGATTTATCACATAAACCAGTCACAGCTGGGCATAACCAGTCACATCAAATCATATCGCGATGGAGGCATTGCCTCCTCTTAAGTGACTTTCCCCCATTCATTCTCAATTACCCCCCACCAAAGTAACCGCACGCTTTAGGCGGTCTGTTAAAACTCAATGGACTCTGAGAGATGCTGTAACTTCACCCGCTGGTTGTGCTGTCGGACAGTGTCTCTTTAGAAAAATGCGTGATTTATACACTTTTTAATGTTATGTTTTATAATACTGGCCAATACTTTGAGGAGACACTGCCTCCCTTGCCTCCTCAGAGGAAACGGCTCTCTTACATATATCCTTTCTGTTGTAACGGTGTATTTAACCTTTTCAAACCAGATGTGAGACCCATCATCTTGCATAGCATCCATCACAACCTTTAAGGCCAGTGGACAAGAGGCCTTTGTAAGATTGAAGATCTGACTCAGTGCAATTATGCATGAGTTACAACTCGAAGAGTTCACATGCCAGCTGTGGCTCCGGCCCTGCCAGGTCTTGCCACACAGCATTTTCATTCCACATTATAAGACCACAACTGCCCATTTTACAGCACGCCTGTCATTTTCACGTCACCACTGTTTAATTAGCTGTCCTCGAGTGAACGTTCCATAAAGCATAACCCCCAGAGCAAAAGACACATTCAAATAGTTCGATGCCATTATTTATGAACATAAGGCATCTGAATCGCGCTGCTCCAAGACTTCCATCCAGCAAACCTGGGTCTCCCTCTGCGCACTTGGCAGATTAACAACACTCAAGAGTCTAGAAACAACTTCAAGTCATTCTGACTTCACACAAATGTCGCTTCAGAGTAGTTTAGGTCACAGTAAATATTTCTAATCTCATAAAGTCATTGATATTTCGCCAAAAAGGCAACTAAGGCCATGACGTGGGAGCTTGTATCTTCAGATTCCCTGAAATAAATTTAAAGAGAATGTATGAAGATAAACAGCATTTTAAACAGAAACTGATCGTAATTACTCACTGTTCACTAAATATGGCAATATCTTCCCTGTCAACATGCTCCCTTCGCTCATACTCTCCGTTGAGCAATATCCCAGATGGAAAACAAAAATACAGCTTCTAAGCCAGCGCACTGAAAAAGTCTACGCAAATGAATGCACATCTTGTATATTTGACTAGCAACTCTTTGCATATTTAGAGATCTGAGGACTCATCCGCTGAGACTAGTCAAATACTTGTAAAGCAGTTTGGCTTTGTGTGCTCCTCGACAAACACAACGTTTAATTGTTTAGAATGGATCGAGTATCTCAAAGGGTTTAAGGGGGGGTTGGATAACAGCTGCTAAAGAAAGCAGCCAAAGGATGATGGGAGACACCGAAAACATTTCAAATTGGCATTTGGGGAATAGATATTCTCATTGGAGTTGAAGTGATGTTTTATTGCAGGATTTGGATGGGAAATTCTCTCATAGGTGTTTCAGCTCCGTCTTTGGTGGTTCCTTTCGAAGTGAACTTTTAAAGATATAGAAGGAATGGGAACGTTCAGGACTTTGGATGTTATGAGGCAAAACGGAGTAAGGTGTCTGTAAGAACAAGCTGAGATGAGAAAACCAGATTTTGGTTTGCATCAAGAAGAATCTGGCATGAAAATGACCCCCTTTGAATCCCAAAAACAGGTGTTGTTCTTGCTAGAAACCCCACTGTGGTGTCTGGAGCATGTTAGAGACCTGTTAACACCCCTCACTTCCTATAGGCAAGTCTAGGACAAAGGAAAACTTGAACATGACCCTTGGTTCAAAACATCAAGAAATCTTGGCCAAGAAGATGCCATAACGCTAAACAAATAAAACCCCTCTCAGGTTCGCTCCTGCACCGTGGACAGTGCCAATCGCCAGCGACAAGCCGCAGCCTGTAAAAATGCTTTTCATGTTGGTGGGAAAGGCGAGATCGGCTGATCCCCAGATTTAGCAGAGATCTCAGAAGTAGATATTTAAGAACGCTCTTGAGATTTCATCCATCCACAATTTGCCTTGGTTCTTAACACTCCTTCATTTGGCCAGCAGAGCTTGATTGCAAAAGGAACCCAAATGCAACCGATGGCAGGATTCACAGTGTCCTCGAGAAATCGAGATCAGTGTCCGCTTTTCTTTCATTTTGGGCCTGTCAGCAGCTAGACGGTGAATGCAGCCCGCAAGAAACCTGAGCTACCGACCGCGTTTCTGTTTCCGCCATCGTTGATCGAACCTCAGCGTAACAGATGACAGCTAGACTCGGGTTACACAGCCGTAGTCAGTGTGATTGAGAAAAAAGCTGACAGAAGACAGGATGTATTCCACCACAATGCTCCCTAATAAAAGTGAGAGGGAAAAACAATAAACCTCTTGTGCTTCACAAATTAGGAAAAGAATATTGTCCCGACCCCCACTGTATATAAAGAAGAATTTACAGGCTGACAGCTGCGGGACCATCTTAAATCATTTGAAAGAATAGCCTGCGTTTCATGCAGTTTTTGTGTTCTGGATGCCTTATTAAGAACAAAAGGAAATATTTCTCTTTTAAGTGAGCTCAAAATATGCGTTATTTAAAATGAAAAGACATCTTGTAGCTTCATAAAATTAAAGGAGAAGTCCACTTCCAGAACAACAATTTACAGATAATTTACTCCCCCCCTTGTCATCCAAGATGTTCATGTCTTTCTGTCTTCAGTTGTAAAGAAATTATGGTTTTTGAGGAAAGCATTTCAGGATTTTTCTTCATATAATGAACTTCATTGATGCCCTGATTTTGAACTTCCAAAATGCAGTTTAAATGCAGCTTCAAAGGGCTCTAAACGATGGAAGAAGGTTCTTATGTAGTGAAACGACCGGCCATTTTATTCGAAAAAAAATAAAAATTTGTATATTTTTGAAGCACAAAAGCTTGTGTAGCACAGGCTCTGGGATGCGCGTTCACGATGCTACGAATTAGTGATGGGTCGTTCTTAAACGATTCGTTCATTTTGAACGAATCTTTAATGTGACTTGGGAAGAACGAGTCGTCTCGGGGAGTGATTTGTTCAGTTGCGCATACGCAACATCCTATTAGGTTCTGTGATGGAATTAGTTCACCTGTTTTGAGTCTTCGGGTTTTTCGAGTCATTCGTTCATCTTATTGGGATGTCACGTGATGAACGAACAACTCAAACCCAAAAACTTGTCAAATAAGAAGTGAGGTGAGCAAATCATAGACTAACGACCCAGGTAAACAATGAGTGAATCTTTTCTGTTTCTTATAGAATTATAGTTTTGTCTTGTTTGTAGTGTGATCAACATTTGTGTAAACAGTAGATGTGTTAGGGAAGTAACACGTTACATTTTAATTATATTTTGCTAAAATGAACGAAATGACTCGAAAAAGATTTGTTCATTTCGCTGAACGAGACTCAAAGGTCCGAGTCGGTAAAATGATCCGAACTTCCCATCATTCCCTTTTTGTTTGTAAACAGCGTTTACAAACTTACTTGCACTTTTTTAGTCTTTGTGTGTTCGCTTTGTAAATGCTGGGTCTGTAGTTCCGCCTACGTTCCACATGACCTTTCGACGTGATTCAATAGTATGAAGCGTTGTGAACGCGCATCCCAGAGCCTGTGCTACACAAGCTTTTTGCTTAGAAAATATTTTCCGGAAAAAAAAACGCCTGATCTTTTTCATTAGATAAGACCCTTCTTCTTCAGCTGGAATCATTTAGAGCTCTTTGAAGCTGCATTTAAATACATTTTGGAAGTTCAAAATCGGGGCACCAATGAAGTCCATTATATGGAGAAAAATCCTGAAATGTTTTCCTCAAAAACCATAATTTCTTCACGACTGAAGACAGAAAGACATGAACATCTTGGATGACAAGGGGGTAAGTAAATTATCTGTAAATTGTTGTTCTGATAGTGGAGTTTTCCTTTAAGGTTGAACCACTGATGTCACATAGACTGTTTTAATATTGTCCTTACTACCTTTTTGGGATTTGAACGTGTCAGTTGCTTAATTTGTGTTCCGAAGATGAACAAAGGTCTTATGGGCTTGGAATAACATGAGGATCACTTTAAGTACTATATCTTTGTTTTGAGACAAATCAGTGAGATGTTTACCGTCAGTACCCTCATGTTTAAGGAGGGGAAACTGTGAGTGGAAATGAAGAGATACAATCAAAATGAAGATGTTTGTAGGTACGAATCTTGTTTTTGCACTGTGATGGGACTTGTATGTTTAAGATTAGAGAGCATTGTTCGCATGCACTGTACCACTGCACGACCACACGCCACCCCCACAAAATAGGATCAGATAAGGGGAAACTGTGTGTAAATGAGTATTTGTCTGGTTCCACTGAGAGAAGAGCAGTTCAGGTCAACCACAATTCTCAAGAGATGAGGCGTGGAAGTGTTTCCAAATGGATGAAGGAACTTGGATAGACAAAAAATGAGATACATTACAATTTAAAACTCTAGAAAGTGTTGCCAAATTGATGAAGAAACCTTGACAGAAAAAAATGAGATACATATACAAAAGCAAATTATTATTATTACTAGAAAAAATGAAGTTTCAAACGAAAGAAGAAACTTAACATAGACAAAAATAAGACACTAGTTAAAAAATACATAAGTAAATAAAAATATAGCTTAAGGCATTCAAGCACATAAGGAAAAACACATTACATATTATTTAGCAATATAATTTTTTTTTGGCAAATCCAGGTAATTTATCATAGATATATGATGTTTTTAACATTTATGACTGTTATAGTGCCAACTGTGGTCCGATCTTCCTAAAACTTTGCACGCTTGTTTAGAATCACCTGTCACATGTGCTCACAAAGTTCCATTAAGTTTTGAGTTTTAGGCTTTATAGGCTTTTGGGTATATATGGACAGACCCCATTTCTAAATGACCTTGTTACAGCATCCCAAAAGGTAAATTTCAACATATTTTTGATAATTATTGACTTTCAGTCAATAGAGAGAGAATTGTACTGCAGTGTTTTTTCCAGATTGAGCGAAAGACCTAGGACTACTTCACAAAAGGTTTTTTTTTTTTTTTTTTTTTTTTTTTTTTTCTCAAACGTTTAACTAACGGTTTGATTGACAGCATTGGTTCTAGAGGCAACGTTGTTCAGAATGAGGAGGTCTATCGTATGATATGAATATCGTGCATATGTGTGAAAAAATACAATTGTTTACACCCTTGAAAAAATGTGATATCGCCCCCCACAGTGGCAGATTTCTTTCAAATTTTTCACAGACATTTAGGTGACGCGAGTCAAACAGGTCTACCAAGTTGCATTCCGATTTACCTCCGTTAACCTTGTCTAATAGGTCGTCAAACTTTATCGGCCTATGGTGGCCATATGCAAATGTCCTTATAGGCACTTGTGGCACCAAGACAATGCGTATCGATTTTCATGTTGATAGGACAAGCGGTTGCATAGTTATGGCCATTTTATGAGCAATTTCAAACTTTTGATCGCTGGACATCAAGACGTACAGACGTCAAGACGTCAAGATACGCACTTGAACCCCTAAAAAATAAATTTCAGTTATTTTAATTAGTTTTTTTACTTTATTTCTATAGTTGGAACTATCCATTTTTTTAAAAAACCTGTGATTTTTCCATTTCCTCTTCACAACTGCGATTCTGAAACATTGCTTCCTTTATTTCTCATATCTGCTTTTGCGTTCAGTGGGGTTAATGATAATAGCATGCGTGTGACATGGTAGGAGAGGTATTTGATGTCTCGACACTCTGTGTGGGCCACATGTTTGGACTCACCACTTGGAAGAGTTTGCCCTCTGTGGCGGCAGTGAGAACCATCTGAGGTTGGAGGGCTGAGTGAAGGTAGAAACCATTGACTGTCACCGTGCTTCCTCCACTGTGAATACACATGTACAAAACAGAAAAGGTTTCTGTACACTCTTCCAGTTTAACCCCAACTTCAACTACATGTGGGCTGCAGAGCTGACCTGATGAAGGAATGCTTGGGCTGGACGCTGGAGATGTGTGGGTTCTCGTTGTAGGTGTAGCTGACAGGAGCTTCACGAATCACTCCATCAATGTGCAGCTGTACCTTGTGCTGGGACGGTGATGGCTGAGGGGGTGTCCGACATGTCAGCATCGTGGCTGAAATACTGCAGAAAGGCACACACAATCACACACACAGAATGTTTTCAATAGATATGTGACAGTAGGGATTGGCCCATGAACAAATCTGTCTTTTTCACTTCCATTTATTGGAAAAATGTCTATGATGCTTAAATATTTTCTGACTTTTAGTAGGTTTGATGAAGAAACTTGGACCAATGAAAACAGACAACACACACACACAAGCACACACATATATTTATACAACAGTTGGTCTGGTCCTTGAATCTGATTGGCTGTGAGGAATGTGATATTCTAGTGATATAGGAACTCCAACTGTTTCACCGTTTGTATCACTCCACTTGCTGTATTTCTGATGCTGGACGCCTAAATGCCCAAATTCGTGTCACAGAATGTAGTTTTTAGAGTTTTTAGGTGAGAATATACTTGTTTAGGTTTGTTAAAAAAGATAACATCTATCTGAAAATTTTGCTTCAGTGTTTTCGGAGATGTGAGCTCCAGGGCTCTGTGAGCTGGCTCTGATGTTTCTACAGTGGTTAAACAGAGGCAAATTCCAGCAGATCTGGCTGAGATAAGGCTGCTTTTGGCAAAAACGTAGAAGAAAATTTTCAAATAGATGTTATCTTTATTAACAAACAGCATATTTGAAGTCTAAACAATTACATTCTCACCTAAAAAAATCTTAAAACTACATTCCGTGACATGAACAGTTCTTTCTGGTCTTCGAATCTGATTGGCTGAGAAAAATGCGATATTCTAGTGCTATCGGAACTCTAAACGTTTCACTGATTGTGTCAGTCCACTTATTTCTGATGGCAGATGGCAGTGGTAAATTCCACATGAACTGGCCGAGGTAAGGCTACTCTTGGCAAAAACGTTGAAGCAAATTTTTAAATAGACCTTAAATTTTTTTAACAAACCACATAATCAAAGTCTAAACAAGTACATTCTCGCCTAAAAAAAATACTTGTTTAGACTTCAAATACGCGGTTTATTAATAAAGAGAAAAATTTTGCTTTTTCTATGTTTTCGGGGATATGAGCTCCACGGCGTCAGTGGGCGTTCAGCACTCATGAACCCACCGAGAGCAGCCTTACCTTGGCCGGATCTTCCGGAATTTGCCGCTATTTAACCACAATAACACATCCGAGCCAGCGGCAAATTCTAGAAGATCTGGCCAAGGTAAGGCTGCTCTTGGTGAAAACATCATATTTGAAGTCTAAATAAGTACATTTTTGCCTAAAAAAACTCTTAAAATTACATTCCGTGGCACAAAAACAGTATTGTTTATAAAATTTTAGTAGATTTGGGCATCTGCCATAAAACTCGCTGTGAGAAAAACCACAAGCGGAATAATACGAACAGTGAAACGGTTAGAGTTCTGTTATCACTAGAATATTGCACTCCTCTCAGCCAATCAATTTCGAGGACCAGAAAGTGTTATATAAAAAAAATAATTAATTAAATGTTGAAGATTTTCTAAATGAATTTGTAGATATGCAAACCTCTGCAGCACAGAGTCAGCAGCAAATTTCAGAAAAAGTTCTGATATACATATATATTTTTTTTTATTATTATTATTTGTTTTCTTTTTTTATTTTATGTCTTGTTCTTTTGTTTGATTTTATGTCATGTATATAATGTTTGAAAATTGAATAAACATATTTAAAGAAAACAGTAAGATAGAAAACAGTTGCAATAATATTTTATAATATATGTTTTTCAATGCAAAAAAAAAAAAAAAAAAAAAGACTACATTCTGTGACACAGAAACAG
Source organism: Labeo rohita (assembly GCF_022985175.1). Lineage (NCBI taxonomy): Eukaryota > Metazoa > Chordata > Actinopteri > Cypriniformes > Cyprinidae > Labeo > Labeo rohita. The sequence goes on from NC_066893.1 coordinate 14,213,039, forward strand.
TATTATTTGTAAAATTATAACAGATTTGGGCATCCACAATGACACTCGCTGTGAGAAATACCTTAAGTGGAGTGATACAAACGGTAGAGCGGTTAGAGTTCTGTTATGACTAGAATATCTCACTCCTCTCAGCCTCATCAGATTTAAGGACCAGAAAGTGTTATATAAATAAATAAATAAATTCGATTTTGAAGAGTTTCTAAATTAATTTGAAGACATGCAAACCTCTGCAGCAACGAGTCAGCACTAAATTTCAGAAAAACGCTGATGTAAGACTGCTCTGGGCGAAAATATCAAAGCAGATTTTCTTAAAACTACATTCCGTGACACAAAAACAGTATTATTTATAAAATTACAGTGGATTTGGGCATTCATAATAACACTCGCTGTGAGAAATAAAGCAAGTGGAGTGATACAAACAGTGAAACGGTTAGAGTTCTGTTATCACTAGAATATCGCACTCCTCTCAGCCAATCAGATTTGAGGACCGGAAAGTGTCGTATAAATAAATAAATTAAATGTTGAAGAGTTTCTAAATTAATTTGTAGACATGCAAACCTCTGCAGCACAGTCAGTGGCAAATTCCAGAAGATCTGATCGAGGTAAGGCTACTCAAGGCGAAAACGTCAAAGCAAATTCTCAAATAGACGATCTTTATTAACAAACTGCATATTTGGAGTCTAAACAAGTACATTCTCACCTAAAAAAACTATTATTATTATTATTATTAACAAACAGCATATTTGAGTACAAAAGGAGTTCTGTTATCACTAGAATATCACACTCCTCTCAGCCAATCAGATTCGAGGACCAGAAAGTGTTGTATAAATAAATAAATTAAATGTTGAATAGATTCTAAATGAATCTGTAGACATACAAACCTGTGCACCACACAGGTAGCGTTGCCCATGGTGACCTGTTGCATATTTCCACTATCCAGGAATGAACCAGTGATAGTGAGCATCGTTCCGCCAGACTTGGGTCCAAACTCTGGGAAGATCTCTGTGATAATTGGGTTCTAGACAGATAAAACGCTGTGTAAGTAAAGTAAAACTTCACGTTTTTGCCCCAACCAAAGATTAAGATCCCACTGGTCCAAAATCCTGCTCCAAAGTCCACATATCTTTATAGTCCATCTTACAAAAACACGCTAATTAGTTGATATTTTCAACTTTATGGCAACATTTCCCTTACAGTATGGATAGAAAATGCACTTGGCGCTGATTAGGACACGGTGTAACTCTAACCCAACTCCAAATAAGTGGAAAGAAAAAAAATAGAATAACATCCATGGGTCCTTGTGCACTATGAAAACCGCAATACTGGAAGAAAGTCAAAAATACATTACTCGAATGTGTGTTGAAACACTTATACTGTGATTTGTGAGGATTCTTACCACAAATGAGAAACCATCTTTTTGGGCCTGTTCTTTGCCACTGCGCACCCTAACCACAGAGTCAGCGCTGAACGCGTTCACATGATCCAGTCCGCAGACCAACCTGACATACAACACAAAGACATAAACATCTCCCGCCACAAAAACAGCGAACAAGAAGTGGTTGTAAACCAGTGGAGTAAGCAGGCTATTAGTCTACGCTAATTTAATGATAACCGTACTACTCGGCAGAAACTACACAGGAGCTATTCTCCGAGGGAATTTTTCCATTCCTCTCACAATAGGAGGGCTGTGGGGTGGTATGTCCGGGGGCAAAAAAGCTCATGAGTTTTCTGTCTTAATGGTACGAAAGTTTGACATGGAAAGCCGAGATGCACAATAGAGCACTTTTGCAAGATCAATTTAACGTTGAGAGCACTATGTTGAGAATGTGTCCTAGCGTGTTTCTTAAGTTGTATTTACACAGAGCGCAAGAGGATTTGCTTACATTCAAGCACAAGGTTTATCTGTTTCTTTATCAACTTACCGATTATTGCTGCTGTCTTTCCTTTCCAGTTTACACTTTGTTCCAGCAACCACCACATCGATCAGTTTGGTATCGAAGCGATCTTTCTTATTGAATCCGAAGTTTTTGCCACAGATTGTCACGTTGGTGTGGCCTCCGAGTGGAGCAGAGGAAGGAGAGATCTAGTAAAAGAAAGAAGAAGCTGTGAGGTCGAGTTGTGACAGTGTTTTTCTTTCAGTGTCTAAACCTCCTGCTGCGTTTCTTTATGCCAAGCATTTTCTCCGCTCATGAGGTTGGTAACCGCTGACAATAATTTGTTTTGGTTGTATAGACACGCTGAAGGCAGGGGGTCTTCCAGTAAATGGTGGCAGAGACAAAAACTGAGAACAAAACAACCTTCCTGTTTCCTTTGTGCCTTAGTCTCTTGGGTTAAAAGTGCCCTTTAAGTAGAGCCACCAGCTGAGTAACTTAAAGGTGAAGTGTGTCATTTTTTCAGTGGAAAAACACTTCACACATCCCAGATTAACATGTAAGGAAGCTGGTTGGTTGATCAAAAAATCATAAAATAAAACAAATGGCGCCGATAGCCTTGTGGGCAGCGCACCAACACACAGCGCCACTGCGCTATGGGCGTCCCGAGTTAGAATCCTGACTCGAGGACCTTTCCTGATCTCTCTCATATTTCACTTCCTGTCAGTTCTGATCTGTCCTATTCTAATGCCAAAATAAAAAATGAATACAAATGCAACAAACCAAATATATTTTATTGTTTTAATGAAAGTAAATAAAGAAAATAAGTAAATTGATATAAATGTTAATTAATATTTATTTATTAAGTAAATAAATACATTTACTTGTTTTAATAAAAGTAAACCAACAAATGAAGTAAATATATTTATTTACTTATAAAGTGAATTTATCTAAAAGCGAATAATTTTATTAAATAAACAAATTTATTTATAAAACAATAAATAATAGATAAGTAAATAAAAAATAAGTAAATAAATATGTAAATAATGTTATTGATTTATTTGACTAATTTACTTAGTAAATAAATAAATAAATAAGTAAATTACGTGAAATAAAATAAAAAATAATTAAATTAAATAAATCATTTTTATGATACAGTATGCTCATAATATGTGTGCAAAATGTGTTTCTGAGCATCCTCTTTCTGAGATATGCCACATATCCCAGATTAATATGTTATAAATATATTATTTATATATTTGCATAAATATCTATGTCTATATCTATATATCTATATATATATATATATATATATATATATATAAATTCATACATATTTATTAAGTACATAAATAGATTTGCTTGTTTTAATAAAATATAAAAAGTAAATGTATATAAATTAATATTAATTCATATTTGTTTATTAAGTAAATAAATATATTTACTCGTTTTATTAATAGGTATACACACACACACACATAAATAAAATGTAAAAATTAATTATTTATTAAGTAAATAAATACAATATAACAAAGTAAACAAAAGTAAATGTATTTATTTACTTAAATATAAAGTAAATTTACTTAATTTATTTACTTTAGGTAATAAGTAATAAATAACAAACACGTAAATAAATAAATAAATACGTAAATGTTATTGATGTTTTATTTAAAAAAAAATTTATTTACTTAGTAAATAAATACATAAATAAATAAGTAAATAAAGTGAAATAAATAATAAAATAAAAATGTTATAAAATTAAATAAATGCATTTTTATCACTTATTCATAATATGTGTGTAAAAAGTGTTTTCCTGTTTCTGAGATGTTCGTTCTTTATTGATAAGCAGATGGTGTTGCGTCGAACACATGGAGGACAAGGCCTCGATTTGGCTCAGAGTTAATAATTAAGTGTTCAGAGCACCACTTATCATAAGCAAAGAGATCTTGCACAAAACAAATATAGTTCTGGCTGCTCTGCAGCAATGCACGGATTTAGAAACGGCACAGAAGAGCAAACTAATCCTTTCCGATATTTAGAATCAATTTATGTCTTTAAAAAAAGCCTTGAGATCCATGCTTACCCCTGAAAATTCTGCAAAACAGGCAAAATCAATGAAGGTCAGAGTTTCGTATGTGCTCTCTGTACTTAGAAAGCACTTATTCTATTAGCTATGTGCTATTAGCTGCTTTAAAACCATGGTAATGTTGTTTGTGATGGGCCGGGGTGGTTACCGTGGTGATGAGGAGGGGGCAGGAGTCCTGGATCCAAAGGGAGGGGGAGCACTGAGGAGCCCTCGTGCAGCGATCGCTGCTCTTGCACCATCCGCAGCCCATGAAGCCTGGAGCCAGGAGACAGGAGCTACAAGACCACAGCTGCTCACATCCAGGGCCTATTAGAGGAACCTTAGAGACCTGAGGAACATGATATTAGATTTTAAATTACATTTATTCACTTAGCAGATGATTGATTTTATGCAAAGCAACACGTTGACAATATTTTTCACTTACTGAGGTCTCTATTGCGGTCATACCCTGTTTACTATATCAGTTAGTCTGTTTGCTATCTACACACAAGTGACTTTCCTGAAAATGTTTGACCCGTTTCCCAAACACATTTTTAAGCATGGCTGTGTCGTTCACCTTGTTTCCTGTAACCAACAATAAGGAGCCGTCGTGACGCTGTGGAGACAGTAGGGCCATCTCGGAGGACACGGGGAGCGTGTCCAAGCGGAAATCCACATGCGGCTCCGTCTTGCCAAAGCGGGAAACCACCACCTGCGGAGGATGCCAGCAAAAACGGGTGGCCTTTCACATCAAAAGACTAAACGATAAATGCAGGATCTTAATAGAGAATGTTGTATGCTTACAAACAGACCTCAACAGCATGTTTATCGTTTACTGGAATAAGTCTGCATTCCTGCTATTGAACGATGTTGTGGTTCTATAAGCTATTTATAGAGGACACAATTTGGATCAGGTCAACCGTAGGTTACATGACAATGGTCTAATTTGTCTTTTTCTCCCATATACAGGAGTCCTGTTTAAGGAACATTAAAATATGTTTGAAGACCTTATGTTCATGACAAAAAAGGATATTTTACCCACAAATCCAGTAATGTTTTTTTGTTGTTGTTTTTTAGAAATAAATAAATAATAATAATAAAAATAAAATAAAATAACATTTTTTCCAGTGTGAACTAATTTTCATAACAATTAAAGGTATTTTACTTCCAAACACAATAATAGAAATCTTTTCATATTTATAAATAAAATTAAATTAAATTAAATAAAACCTAGACAATTAAGATATTTTTTCAGTGTGAACTCACTTTCATAACAATTAAGGGTATTTTGCTTTTAAACAGCAATAGAAATCTTTTTATAATATTTAATCAAATGAAATAAAATGAAATAAAATAAAATTTGGACAAGTAAGATATTTTTCCAGTGTGAACTCATTTTCATAACAATTAAGGGTATTTTGCTTCTAAACACTATAATAGAAATCCAAATAATAGAACTTTTTATATTATTTTTTATAAAATAAAATAAAATAAAAAACAAAATAAAATAAAAAATAAAATAAAATAACTAAAAAATTAATAAATAATAAAAGATATTTTTCAAAAAAATTAAGGATATTTTGCTTCCAAACACAGTAATACAAATCTTCTCATATTTTTTTTTATAAAATAAAAATAAAATAAAATAAAACAAAAAAAATAAAATGGACAATTAAGATTTTTTCAGTGTGAACTCATTTTTATAACAATTCAGGGTATTTTGCTTCCAAACACAGTAATAGAAATCATCATAATTTTTTATAAACTATAAAATAAAATAAAACAAAAACTTTTTGCCTATGATTTTAGGGTGAAATACCACTTCCAAAAACCTGAGATTATACAGGAGTTTATTCCTGAAAAACAAACATTCAGCATGAGCTGTAGTTGGCGCAAACCCTGTATTTTTTCCTTCCAGGTTATAAAACATTAAATTACAGATCACGTCTGGAACTTTCCTTAGGAAAGCGGAAGCATCAAAGGAGGTTGCAATCCAGAGGCAGTCTTTGTAAAGGGACAGCCTCTGCTTTGCTATGGATACTGTAATAACCAGTGTCTCTGCCTTTCAGGGTAAAAGATGACAGATTGAACTGCGATGACTGCGGTTGATGTCAACGAGTGGGAACAGACAAAAGCTTAGCCCGAAGGCAAGTGCAGACGTTAAGTCCTCTGTCTATCTGGCATGTTGGGAGGTGTCAGAACAGTGGCTCCATCCACACACCTGGACTAACATTTATCATGGTTACATTGCAATTACAGGCCTCCAAGACAGCCTGCATCTGAATAGTGCTTGTGCTCCATTAGCGATCAGTGGATCACATCATTAATAGCCCTGGGCTTTAAGCATGGGGCATCTGGTGCTGGAGAGTATGTCATTACTGTGGTTTTAGTGATTTTAGGATGGTGTGCGTGACATATCTCCATCTCACTCAATATAGTGCGCTAATGTGACTCCTTTTGTGGTCTGTTTTAAAAGCTCAATCTTTAGTGACATATCAGATCGGACTGTGAAGAGTGACAATGTTCAGGTGTTACCTTAAAGAGCCATTTCTTTTTTATCTTTTACTAGAGCAATACAACGTAGTCAGAGCAAATCATAAGATTGTTTTTTTTTAACATGAATAAAAGCAGTTGATTTAGGTGCTGCCATGTGTAGCAATTTTTTTGCATTAGCTGACAATATATAGGAACACAAGTTTCCAAAACCACCTATAGTGTGGGAGGAAAATTCCTCTTGTCACATATATCTTTTACAGAAATATACAACAGTTCTTTCTGGTCCTGGAATCTGATTGGCTGAGAGAAGTACGATATTCTAGTGATAACAGAACTACAACTGTTTCTTCGTTTGTATCACTCTGCTTGCGGTATTTCTTACAGCCCAAATCCACTATAATTTTATAAATAATACTGTTTTTGTGTCACATAATGTAGTTTTAAGAGTTTTTAGGTGATAATGTGATAATGGTTTTAGTTACATTATTCTGCCATTAGATGACGACAAGTGAGTCAGCTGTAAATACTTTTATATGGAAAGAGACTGAAACAGGGTTGTAAACCAGGAAGTTGTTTTTACTTTTTAGCAACACCTTATAAGATGCAGCCAACAAATGCACTGTGCAGCGCTGTCATCGAAAATCACCCTTAACTGATGTAAGGATACTACGACAAAGATATTGCTTTAACGGACATTCAAACTAATGTTTTATTGTGAATATGAGATTGAGCTGAATAATGAATGCTGTATAAGAGGCAGGTAATCACACTCTCTCTCTCATAATACTGTACATAATACAGTGAGTTTTTAATACAGTAATACAATAAGCTTTTAAAGGAGAAGTTCACTTCCAGAACAAAAATTTACAGATGATTTACTCACCCCCTTGTCATCCAAGATGTTTGTGTCTTTCTTTCTTCTGCCGTAAAGAAGAGGAAAACATTTCAGGAATGTTCTCCATATAGTGGACTTCAGTGGTGCCCCCGAGTTTGAACTTCCAAAATGCAGTTTAAATACAGCTTCAAAGGGCTCTAAACGATCCCAGCCAAGGAAGAAAGGTCTTATCTAGTGAAACTATATTTTCTAAAAAAAAATGTATTATTTATATACTTTTTAACCTCAAATGCTCGTCTTGTCTAGCTATGTGATGCACATGCAAAATCTGTGTAATCCGGGTTAATACAGTTAGGGTGTGTCGATGTGTATCTCATTTTCTCCTCCAACTTTAAAATCCATCGCTGTTTTACATTTTTTTGTAAAGGGTGTTTGACCCTCATTTGCACGTTCACTTTATAAACACTGGGTTGGTACTTATGCATCGATGTAGGGCAATTTTGAAGTTGGAGGAGAAAATGTGATGGAAGTTTTTCAACATACCCTAACTGTATTGACCCGGATTACACAGATTTCGCATGTGCATCACAGAGCTAGACAAAACGAGCATTTGAGTTTAAAAAGTATATAAATTGTACATTTTTTTAGAAAATAACCGATTGTTTCGTTAAATAATAATAATAATAATAATAATAATAATAACTTTATTTTTATATAGCGCCTTTAAAGCTGTTTCTCAAAGCGCTGTACATGATAAAACAAACAAGAAAGAATTCAACACACACATAAAAACAACTAAAATCAAACTAAGATATAAAAATCTAAACAGTTAAGAAAAAGCTAATCTAAAAAAAATGAGTTTTTAAGTAAGTTTTAAAGATACTTAAATTCTGTGCATCTCTAATTTGTGGAGGGAGTGCGTTCCAGAGCCTAGGAGCGTAGAAAGAGAAAGCCCTGTCCCCAAACGAGCGCAAACGTGTCTGTGGAACTACCAATAAACCAGCTTGCGATGACCGTAAGTGACGCTTGGGCGAATATGAGATTAAAAGTGCAGACAAATATTGAGGGGGCAGACCATGCAGTGCCTTATACGTAAGCATAAGGATTTTAAAATCTATTCGGAACCTGACCGGAAGCCAGTGCAAGGACTTAAGAATTGGTGTAATGTGCTCATTTTTCCTGGCACCAGTCAGGATCCTAGCAGCTGAGTTCTGCACATACTGCAACTTAGTAAGTGTGGTTTTAGGAACACCAACCAGAAGTGCATTGCAATAATCGATGCGAGAAAAAACAGTCACAGAGAAGGACAGCAGAGAACGAAGTCCAGCGAAATTTCTGAGATGAAAAAAAAAATAAGACCCTTCTTCCTCAGCTGGGATTGAGTCCTTTGAATCTGCGATGAAACTGCATTTTGGAAGTTCAAACTCACGGGCACCATAGAAGTCCATTATATGGAGAGAAATCCTGAAATGTTTTCCTCAAAAAACACAATTTCTTTGCGACTAAAGAAAGAAAGACATGAACATTTTGGATGACAAGAGAGTGAGTAAATTATCTGTAAATTTTCATTTTGGAAGTGAACTAATCCTTTAATAAAGCAACTCAACGTTCCTTCGTTACCAGTTCTAAAGTGACGTTTTCAAATTAGTAACGGAGGCTTGGGCTCAGCTGTTCAACTGACAAACTTAGATTTGAATCTTTGGCGGAAGGAGTAATTCTGCACAAAAGAGAGTTTTTAAAGAACATTATCCTCTAACATTCTAATAAAGATTTAATGGGGAAGCTTCCCATTGGATATAGACTCTAATGTTGCTCAGATGTCAAATATTGGTTGAATGTAAAAACCCAACCTTTGTTTGACGTTAAGCTTAAGAGTCATTAAATAACTCCTAAAACAGCGTTACCAGCTTCACTTATTATAAAACAGATTAATTTTATTTCTGTCATACATTTACACAAGTTTTCATTAAGATTAACAGAGGTTTAGATGTTGATGTCTGTTTGAAAGTAATAGTTTGGTTTGATGTCACCATTATGGTGATAAGCATTTGCTTTAGTTGGGCAATTTGACTCTTGACATTTGGATGTTTTTCTCTAGCTGTGTTTGTTATAGCAAAAACAGCAAGAGGAAATGTCCTCAAATAAAGTTGGCTACATGCTGGATCTGATATCATTACGTAGTTATCTGATTTCATTTAGTTTAATCTATGGTGTTGGTTACACATTATATATTATAACAATGCAGTGGTTCTACAGACTGAGATCCAGCAGAATTTCAATCAGATAACTTCAAGGATTAAAAAAAAAAAAAGAAAAAGACAACCTTGTTTGTCACAAAGACATCAAGAATCAGTGTATGAATCTCAACAATAGTGACATACTTCATGCTGCAATGTATTCTGGGTGCACTGTGGCATGAAGCATGTCACCATTGTTGAAATTCATACATTGATTCTTGATGTCTGTGTGTGTCTAAGCATTCAGTAGTTTAAAGTGATTTGTAAACAATGTGTTTTAAAAGCTACGGGTAAAAATACAGATTATCTGATTCGAACACAACTGGATCTGCACACACATTACTACAATCACTAATATGAAATGAATAGCCTAGACTAGACTCTAGATGAGACCAGTTCACTACGTGATGGTATCATTAACATTAGCAAGAACCCAACATAATCTGATCATGCTTTCTCTTGTAGCTTTTGCCATAACAAACATAGTTACAGCAGACACATTGAGCCAAGAGTCAAATTGCCCAACTAAAGCAAATGCTTATCGCCATAATGGTGGCATCAAACCAAACTATTACTTTCAAACAGACATCAACATCTACGTAAACCTCTGTTAATCTCAATAAAAACTTGTGTAAATGTATGACAGAAATAAAGTCAATCTGGTTTATAATAAGTGAAGCTGGTATTGCTGTTTCGGAGTTATTTAATGACGCTTGAGCTTGACATCAAACAAAAGTTGGGTTTTCACTTTTAACCAAAATTTGACTTCTGAGCAACGTAAGTCCATATCTAGTGTAATGGGAAGCTTCATTAGAATGTTAAAGGATAATGAAAACATTTCTCAGAACATGAAACATTTCTAGCTGGTGGGGCCATTCTACTGAATTGGTGCCAACTGTTGTCTAACAACCAAAAACACATTTAAAAAGCATTTAAGTATTCAAATCTTAGATGTTTACTAAGATACTTTCATTATCTATCGAAATCTACAACAACATTTAAAACATCAGCAAGCTTAATTTATATAAACTCATAATTTAATGGGTACTTAAATGGGTCCCGAACCCTAACCCATGAATTTCAACCTATGAAAATTATATTAAAATAATTTTTGCATTTTATTCCATGGTTGTTTTTAAAAAATATCTTTTCGAATTTTTAAAAAAAGGGAAGTTCAAAAACAAAAAGTTATTTTAGATATATTTTTTTGTAATTGATGAAACTTCATGTAAAAAAATGTGCCCTGCATTTTCATGTCACTACCGAAACCGTGTATGTTTTAGTTCATTGGCTGATTTTAACTACACCCCTACATTTATAATCATATATTTATGTCACTCTCTCTCATAGCTACATGGTGAGTAGATAGGCCTCATCATGTGTGTAACTTTAAAGAATGTCACTACCAAACATAATTTTTCTATAATTAAACACTTCTTTGTGAGTTACTCTATAATATTTAATTTTTATATGTGTACAACTGTTCAGATCTGTGCTAGCTAACCATGTGCTGATTAGTACCTTTGAGCTAGCTTCAAAAGTATTCACTACCGAAACACTTATTACTAAAACATTTGGTGAAGTTTCGGTAGTGACATTTTTGTTTTTTGGGTGTTATCCTATAATATTTTCACTACGGTAACAGACACGACCGAAACGTGTCATCATTGTTTCAGTAGTGACAAAAGGGAACACATAATCCTTTATTTGTTATGCAAATTTTTTGTATTTTAGTATGTTTTTGTAGTGTTTTACTATGTGATGTAATGCGATGTGGTCGCTACCAAAACAAAACAAATGTGCAGCCACTACCGCAACATGGGATGTTTTGTCAAACATAAAGTATATAAGATGTTATGATAGTGTTTGGTTCAATGTACATTTAAACTAATAAATCCTTAAGTTTGAAATCAATATGATCAACTTTTTGGCTTTTACAATGAAAAAATTGTGTTCAAAATACAACAAATCTTATAAATCACACCTGAAATATTGTTAAAATTGTAAATGTTATTGATTAACCTCTGAAAACTTTTTAATAAAATAGAAAAAATGTATTTACAAGGAAGATGTAAGCAAAATCTTAATTGGTAAATTTAACCCTTCTTATTAAATTATATATTATTGTGTTTTGGTAGTGACAAATTTGGGGAAAGGACAAATATTCCAAAACTTCAATATGAGAACATATTGCACAATTATGCATAATTACTTGAAATGTGTATCTATTCAAGAAGTAATAGCCATTTTTAATAAATCGTAAATTATTTATAAAATACATATTATATAAATAGTACATTATTTACAAATTTTAAACATAATTCTGTGTCTTGGTGCTGCACAATTACAATGTGCTACATTCATGATTCCAAAACAACAACCCAGAGCTAAAACTTGGCAAGTTTTACGTGGCCCAGAAAGTTTCCAATAGCATTAAGCCATAAAAGGATTTCGAGTCCCAGAAGCGACCAAGCTAAGCCAGGCTTAATTAAGCCGGGCATGGCAGAAAATGGCTACAAATGGACCTGTTATTGAAGGAGGAATGTAATGCACTCTGGGGAAAAATACACACCGCGAAGCCCTAATAACCGTGTGAATTACAGCACATTGTGTATGTAAGGGAAGTCCTGCTCACAAACACAAGGCAAGGTGTTGAGTTTTTCTCACCGAGAGTGTGGCAGAGTGGGAGCACTTCCTCATACAGAATAAGGACCACTGGGACTGTTACTGGCCTGCGCCCCCCCTCTTCCCAACCTTTTAAAAAGCTTGTGGGGCTCTTGAAACTTTCATTCACACAATTACCCACTACTCACTTGCATTCCATATTTTATTCAACTTCATCAGTCTTTCTCACAATCTTTTTTTGCATTCTCATTGTCAAGGCCTCTTAAACACTCACCCACTCTCTTTGTCTTTGAAAAAACTCTCTCTCAAACGGGACAGCTGGACTAGCACTCACCCCTCACAAGGCCTCAACATCCAGACAAAAGAGGCGAGAAAAGTTGAGAGGAAAAAATGTAAAAAAGGAAGAGAGAAAGAGAGGGAACGACAGCTGCAGCCGTTCCAAGAAAATGCCATGCGAGGACGTGTCATCGAAGCCCAGTGCTTACTATTAACGTACCATTCGGTTCCTCCGCCACGCTTCCGTGCAGCTGTCACCCTTTCTCTCGCCACTCATTTCTCAAACATTTTCCTGTGGTATTTACAAAATACCACAAGTCTCTATCTAACACTTCCGTGAGCAAATAATCTCATTTTTGGTGCGCATGCAGGACAGATTCAACATTTGGGTTGGTGCCACTCCTGCACAATGAACATGTTTAGAAAACATTGATAGGAGAAGTTTCATTTTGTGTGCTTTTAGATTGGAGAGCTGCTACAGTGGTGCGCAGAGGTCAAAGATGACTCAAATGCAAACAGGAAAAGACCGTATTTCCCAACCTGCTATTGGCACCTGCATTTTCCTTCATTCGGAGCGGTTTTCACTAGTCACGTACTTACATCCTGTCTATTTACATGCACAATAACACAGGGAAATCGTGTTGGCAACAACAGGACTTTGACAGAAATATTTGGTTTTAATTTTAGATTCTACAAACGTTTCACCGTTTCTTTTCCCAGAATGAGGTCAGCCACACTTCGTCTAGCGCTATGACACATGCTAAATTCAATCAAAACAATGACCTGCTAATCCAGACATTATGTAAGTTCAGCTTCATCTGAATATACAGTTGAAGCCAAACGTTTACACACCCCTTGAAAAATCTGCAAAATGTTAATTATTTTACTAAAATAAGAGAGATCATACAAAAAGCATGTTATTTTTTATTTAGTACTGACCTGAACAAGATATTTCACATAAAAGAAAAAGCTCTTGGTTCTTTGGTTTTTCAGCATTTTTGTGTATTTGAACCCTTTCCAACAATGACTGTGTGATTTTGAGATCCATCTTTTCACACCAAGGACAACTGAAGGACTCATATGCAACTATTACAGAAGGTTCCAACGTTCACTGATGCTCCAGAAGGAAACACAATGCATTAAGAGCAGAGGGGTGAAAACTTTTGAACAGAATGAAGATGTGTACATTTTTCTTATTTTGCCTAAATATCATATTTTTTCATTTAGTACTGCCCTTCAAAAGCTACAGAAGATACTTACATGTTTCCCAGAAGACAAATGAAGTCAAATTTACCCTGATCTTCAAATTCTATAAGTTTTCACCCCCCCGGTTTCCTTGCATATGAGTCCCTCAGTTGTCCTCAGTGTGAAAAGATAGATCTCAAAATCATAAATTTATTGTTAGAAAGGGTTCAAATACACAAAAATGCTGAAAAACCAAAGAATTTGTGGGACCTGAAGGATTTTTCTGAAGGACAACAGTCAGTTTAACTGTTCAGAACAAACAAGGGTCTCATGAACAACTATCACTAAACAAAAAAAACACAGCTGTGGATCATTCAGGTAACAACACAGCATCAAGAATCAAGTGTATGTAAACTTTTCATTTCACAGGGTAATTTTTATAAATTCAACTATTATTTTCTCTTGTGGACTATGTAAACATCTTTTATGTGAAATATCTTATTCAGGTCAGCACTAAATAAAAAACAACATGCATTTTGTATGATCTCTCTTATTTAGGTAAAATAATTAACATTTTGCAGATTCTGCAAGGTGTATATAAACTTTTGACTTTAACTGTAAGCTAAAGCTAACATGTCTCACCTGGATGATGCGGCCCTCAGCTGTGCCTAGGCTGACCACAGTGTGGTTCTTGATAGGCACCACGGCTATGGAAGTGAGAAGAACGTTCCGGAAGCGTCCGTGGAAGTAGTCGCGGCGCGGGTTGGTGCTTGTAACCTCCAGTCGGTAGCCTCTTTCATGTTTGCCACAGCCGAAGGAATCTCCTGTGAAGCTCTGGTAACAAAAACAAAAACACACAAGCGGATGAGTTCTGCAGCATTGCCATTTTTCCAGAGGACTGGCCTCAATTCCACCATGCCAAATGCAATTTGTGGGTTAGATGCTTGTGCACAAGAGTGATTTAGGCCCCACACAGTAAAGCTCCATCTAAGCTCGGCATCTACTGTTTCATCCTGGCCAATGCAGTTGCGTGTTTTCTCCCATGGTGCTTGGATCATCCTTGCCGAATTCTGACGGCTGTGCTCACAGATGGCAGGAATTCATGGGAAACTGTGAGGAACGTTGGGCTTGCTGTTGCTCTGTTAGAGCTCTGATTGTGGCCAGCTATGTTTGGCTGGGATCTCTACAACCTGTGGAGTTTTGGAAGTTTCAGAGAGGCTTCACAAGATATTAAAGGGGCCATATTCATAACACTTCTGTTGCATTCAGGATTACATTTTACATGACCCGCAGAATCAATATCTACTTCTGTTACTGTACCTTAAGAATGTATTGTCTATGTGCTGTTTTGTACGATGATCTCTGTTATGGTTGGCTGTACTTGCATAGTTTGCACTGTCATTCTTTAGGGCAAGCCACGCTGATGAAACTGAATAGGCACTGAGGGAAGGAGCTTTGTGTTGTGACCTTGTCAACTTATTATTTCAAAAGAAAAAAAGAAAAAGCCTGTTATGCCTGACATGTCCCTTTAAGAAAACTATATGTACTTTTTGACTACACTTAAAGTGATATCTCAACCTGCCATCATTTATTCACCTTCATATCATTCCAAACCTGTATTACTTTCTTCTGTGGAACGAGAAAGAAGACTTTTTGGCTGCTTTTTTCAATATAATGTAAGTGAATGGGACTGTCCAGGTCCAAAATGAGAGACAGACCACATTTTAAGTCATTACTCCTTGATAGTTTGGGGTCGGTAAGACTTTTCTCTTATGCTCATCAAGGCTGCATTAATTTGATCCAAAACAAAGTAAAAACAGTTATATCATGTCAACTCTTAAACTTTACTGCTTCTGCTTCAAAGCAAGTACAGGAACTTGCTACTGCCAATACATACACCAATATGCTGCTGGAAGTATTTAAGACATACGGTTGCTGCACAAATAGCATACATGACAACCCGTAGCAAATCAACACAGGTGGCGCTGGGGATGTGGAGGGTTTCAGAGACCTCTGAATCAGGGCTGCCAGGTTTTCACAACAAACCCACCAAATTGCTACTCAAAACTAGCCCAAAACTAGCTCAGTTGCTTTTGCGGGGGGTCCCTCGTTAAAAATCGCGCTCCGGGGGATAAAATACACATTTTTTATCAGGGTTCCCCTGGTAAATTTATATTTCAGGGGTTAAATATGATGTTATTGGGGTCGCTTCAACCTGCGGACATCAAAAACAACGAGCAGCAACAGTCTTAAACTAGCCCAATTCCACGGGAAAACCATGAACTTGGCAACACTGCTTTGAATACATGCTGCAAAATGTTCTTGAGAATGCAAACATGCCAAGCTTTAAATGTAAAGGAGCAAGCTTATTGGCTGCGTGTGCAACACGAACCAATCAGCTTGTGCCAAGTAGCTGATTGCAGTGAATAGGGATGTGCGATATTGACAAAAAATAGTATCTTGATATTTTCTGGGATTTTATCGATAACGAGACAATATTTTGCTGATTGTGTTATTGTGCTGGTAACTTAACAACTACCATGGACAGCTGACTTCTACATTTGTTTGATATTCTCCATATTCTGTGGTCAGTACACATTAAAAGAAATTAATCTTTTCCAAAAAGTTTAAATTGATTTCACTCACCACTCTTGAATGAATAATTTCAGTAGCTCTAATAAAAAGACATTTTTTACTTGCTGTTTTAATGCTCTAGCGTGAAGATAAACATGACGGATTGTGTGCGACTCACTTTATCAACAGTTGTGGGTGGGGCCTGTAAAATGTGACATCACATTTTACAAATTTTGCAAACGCCTTGTTCTGGGACACTGCTTATGATTTATGGGGATTTAAATAAATAAGGAGCAAGTGGATTTTTATCATTATAAGGTGGTTGTGTACACACACTGCCAACACAAATTTATGTTCAAACAACATGTAAAAGAGAATTTTGCATAACAGGTGACCTCTAAATTTCAGTTCCTCAAATCAAGGTCTTGACATACAATACTCAAGACAAATGGGCTACGTTTATGATACAGAGACATCTTGACAGTCTTTAATTATATCGAAAAGATTGGCCTTTTGTGTTCCATGAAAAAAAAGCCTTATGGGTTTGAAGTGCCATGTCAACGAGTAAATACTAAAAGATTAAAAGGGACAATTAAAGGGACAGTTTACCCAAAATGCACATTCTATTATCATTTATGTTTCAAACTTGCAAGACTTTCTTTATTCTGTGGAACGTTAAAAACGTCCACAATGGTCACCAACACTGTTTAGTTGCTAAATTCTTCAAAACATCTTTTGTGTCCTGCAGAAGCAAAAAAGTCATACATTTGAAACAACATGAAGGTGAGTAAATAACCACATTTTAAATTTTAGGTGATCTATTCCTTTAATTATCATAGTTTATCCAAGTTAGTGTTTACCTCAGAGTAACCTGAAAAGCATTGGGGCACCTGAGGGTTACGAATTGGTCAAGCTCAAAGGGTCACAGACCCTAGTATGAAAGTAAAGAAGTCATTAATAATTAATGAAACCAGACCCTGGCACCACAGCCCATGACTAAAACGTTGGAGTACAGAGAACAGGCGGTTAATGATTAACACCGTGCTCACTCGAACTCTTCTCAGATGGTGTTTTGTTACACTGTATGGTGAGGGCACCCTGACAAAAACACTAAAAACCCACCCATGAAAAATCAGACGGGAATAAAAAGGACACTCCATCCTGTGCCAGAAAAGTTCTCACCCTTTCTAGCCCTCTTTCACCAGCGATGTGAGTAAGACGCATGAGTCAGTGGCATGACTGCGGTTGCAGCTTCATTTTGAGGGCATGTCTCTAAAGGCTGCTTTGAAGATGCGGAGAACAATACAGGTAGACGATAAATCAGGCCGAACGAGTGCTGGGCCCTGCTCTTATTACAGGGCCGAGCGGGATGCCTCAGAGGCACAGAATCGGTATACAGGTGAAAAAGCCAGCGAAAACGAGGGGGATTACAGGCCAGCTTATCCCAGCCCCTGAAGGCAGAAGAGGACTTCTGCCTATTGAGGGAGCAACAAAACAAGAGAGAGTGAGACACATGTAGCAAGAAGCGGCCAGGGAAATCATCCAAATGTGTACAAGGCTGCCTTTGATGTGTCTTCAGCAGGGCACGTTTGCTTCGCCGGGTTATATAAGCCCACCGCGATCCATCATAACGGCCGAGCTGCCACGTATTTCAATAGGGGTTGTGTAAGAGAGCACCGTGGTTTGGAATTGATTCGGGAGACTCTCTGAAGCCTGACCTATCAGCGGCTGAGCACACCTCTGTTTTAGAGGAAGAGAAAAAGGGTTTGTGGGATTATTTTCATAGCAAATAAACTAACGGAAGACATTCCACCACTTAGCTCATGGTATTGCAAGGATCAAGGGTAGAAATTGAAAAACCTAGACAGTGTTTTGACAAGCTTCGTTTGCTCTGATCCCAAGGCTCCTCCAACCATCCAGTGTCTAGCAGGGTTGTCGAAGCTTCGCTCTTGTGAGTCCTTGCTTCACTTATTAAAAGGAATATTCAGGGTTGAACACAGGTTAAACTCAATCATCAGCATTTGTGGCATAATGTTTATAGAGGGCTGCAAGAATGACGTATTTTTGTAGGCCAACCCTGCAGTTAGCATTACCCTGGTTCTCTAAACAAAAAGCAGACAGGACTGTTCCATTGGCTTTAGGATTAATGAAGAAAATATGGAGAAAAAAAGGGCTCTACACAATCCCAGCAGAAGAATAAGAGTCTTATCTAGTGGAATGATCAGTGATTTTCTAAAGAAAAAAAAAAGTATATACTTTTTGACCACAAATGCTCATTTTGCACTAGCTTGACGTAGGCGGAAATACCGACCCAGTGTTTACAAAGTGAAGGTGCAAAGAAAGTCAAACGCCCTTTACCAAAAAAGCTAAAGCAACGATGCCGGACAATTTGGAAGTTGGAGGAGAAAATGAGAGGTTTTTTGCTTTCCCTTTATGAACCGTACACAAACGATGAACTAACAATGCTTGACCTTTCCAACTTGATTACGCAATGCGTAAAGACGTCAGGGTTGCCAAGTTTTCACAACAAAACCGCCCAACTGCTAATTAAAAGTAGCTTAAAAGTAGACCAATTGCATTTCGAGGAATAATCACGTTCTGGGGGATAAAATATACGTATTTTGGCTGGATTCCCCTTGTAAAATTCGCATTCCAAGGGCTAAATATTACATTATTGGTTTCGCTTCAGCCTGTGGCAACAGTGTTAAAGTAGCCCAATCCGCGGGAAAACCGCAGACTTGGCAACACTGGAAGATGTAGCCGCGCATCACAGAGCTAGTGCAAGAAGAGCATTTGTGGTTAAAAATATACTTTTTTTTAGATTGTTTTGCTAGACAAGACCCTTATAACTTGGCTGGGATCGTGTTGATCCCTTTAAAGCTGCACTGAAACTGCAATTTGGACCTTCAACCAGCAGATCCACATTGAAATCCACTATATGGAGAAAATTCATAGAATATTTTCCTCAAAAACCTTGAATTCTTTTTGACTGAAGAAAGAAAGACAGGAATTATTTGAAATATTTTTTGTAACAATTTTTTAAAGATTTTTTTTTTAGGTGCTGTCAATTGAGGTTAACCTGTATTGAACCCAGAATAATTACTTCATAGTTTGAGTATTATTTCAAAGAACGAAGAAAAATATCCCATAAAAATATCCAGCAAGAAAGGCAGGGCCAGAACGTAGCTCCTTTTTTGACACATTAAGCAGCTCTCATTGTGTGCAGCACAATGCTGAGCTGATAGGGTTACCGTGCCCCACCTTTAGTGCTTTATAGCTTTGTGGCCTTCGGCATCACCTCCAAAAGCCTTGATATGAGTGAAAGAAGATCTGTACGACCAAATGTCACCTTCACAGACTTTTTGCTAACCCTCTGGCCCCAGTACAGTTGTGACCACTTAGAGCGTACGTGAAGTTTTCTATACGCTACCACCCATCAGCTGCTTCTTGACGAAAATAATGTGACCTTTGACCTCCTAACGTTTTCACTAATGTTGTATATGTTTATATGCATGTGTGTAAGAGTGCCGTGTGCCCCACCTGTGCATTTAAACGGCACGTCGCAAAGCAACCCGATTCTTGTGTTTATGCGCCTTTCTTGGATTACTAGGTCGTGAAGGTCAGTAGTCTGGGGAGAATTAGAGAAGCTGACAATAATGTGGGATTAGAGGCTGGCAGTCACCATGCAGTCCTGGTGCCTGGCTGCTGGTGTGTTAATACCTGGGGACGCCTGTGAAGAACACTTGAAGAGCCTATTGTAGTGCTGCACAGTATAGGAAAATAAAATTGCAGGGTTCCTCGAATCTTGCCCTGGAGGGCCAATGCACTGCAACCCTGTTCAAACTCACCAACCTGTGATTTTCTAATGATCCTGAAGACATTGATTAGCATGTTCAGGTGTGTTTGATTAGGACTAGAGCTAAACTCTGCAAGACGGTGGATCTTGTGGGCCAGATCTGAGGATCCCTGGCCTAATGCGATCAATTTCAAAGGCTGAGATTTAATTATATAAACATATACACTGCCAATTTCAGACTATGCTCATTAAATGCATGAAGATGTATGAAGTTTCAGCATCTGAAGCCCCTTTCACACATACAGTCTTTACTGGTAAATTACCGGGAAATTACCGTTAAGAGATCAAGTGTGAACAGGGCCTTTATAAAAATACTCGCAAATTCTTTCTGGCAATTTACCGGTATAAGAAGTTGTAATATTACCAGTAAATTACCGGTAATATGCTCTGTTTGAAGGCAGAACAGGATTACCAGTATGAGCTCGTACGAGTTTAGAATGCGCTGACATAAGACGTCTACTATGGTGCCATGTGCTTTTTCATTTTCATAGGTTTAATGTTAAATTGTCAGCTCAGAAAATGTGTTAATTTGACTATAAACACCAGAGACCGGAAATGTTAAGCATTGGTCCAGTCGGTCAAAACTTACGCATTTAGGAAAAAGCTGGATAGTTTAGTTATTTGGTTTGAGTTGTATAATACAATGTCTCTGGGCCAAAAGCAGCTGCATGAATGTGAAAGTTTGACACAAAAATGAAAACATAAACAAAAACACAGATCCTGTTTTGAGATTTCTTCTCACGTTGATTTGCCTCACGTTCCTCCTTTTGGTGTTATCTTGTCTTGTTACTCAATTTTCACTTCTCTCACTATTTACCTCTCGACTTGCTCTCAATCCAGCAGTCAAGTGATCTGTCAGCAGGGGACTTTGTTTCACACTCAGGTTTCCAACTGGGAAACAATACACGGCCCAGTA
This sequence comes from Labeo rohita, assembly GCF_022985175.1. Lineage (NCBI taxonomy): Eukaryota > Metazoa > Chordata > Actinopteri > Cypriniformes > Cyprinidae > Labeo > Labeo rohita. The sequence continues at coordinate 14,233,975 of NC_066893.1, forward strand.
CAACCACGTGTGTGTTTGCTAAAAAATTAATCAGTTTATTTAACTGCTCATGGTTAAATCCCTGCTCATCCAGACAAATTCAACTTGTTGCTGCATGTTGTAATACAATTTGCTCAGAGAAAACCATGATTAATATGCCTGGATGAAACCAGCGAGACAAAATATATTTCAGCACAAGTCATTAATCAAACTGAAATCGTGATTAAAACGCAATTAATCACAGAGATTTGTTAAAACAACAGGGCATCATATTTGGTTATTATTCATCTTCCTTTGCAGTTAACGAGCCATGAAGCACAGATCGGATCGGGTGAACGCTACACAATTTACACTAGCAAAAATAGCGACAAGATAAACATAAGCAAAAGAGAGCTATCATTCTATTGACATGCACTGAAACATTGTGGAAGTACTTATGAACCATGCTCATCCATTCAATTAGATAAACAGACATAAGCAAACTGGGGATAATTTAGTGTGGAGTCCATTCTGGAGGCCCGGAAGGTCTGTCATTATTTACTCATGCGGCATGGATCTATTCAAAGCATTAGCGAAAACGCCCATTCATTATAGCAGACAAGATGAGCACGCTCAAAACATCGCTCTCTGCCAGTCCACAAGCAAGCTGGAACAAAAACCTCCACCCTAATGCGAGGAGCATGGATCTGATAAAAGGGTAAAGAGCACGGCTTTAAAACCATGAAGCATTGAGACCCTTTAAAAGATCAAATCCAGTCTTTTATGGAAGAAAAGAGAGGCAGAGCATTCAAATGCCTGGTTTGCAGTTGGCCAGAGTAATCAATTCCAATCTTGACAGTAAAGGCTTGGCAGGGCCTGCTTTTCTGTGATGATCTTACGCTTTTCACATGTCAGAGGGAGCAAAACGTGCCTCTGACTGGACAGATCAGACACGAGAGTTTTATTTTAGGAGCTGAGCTTCACAGATTCTCTGTTTCTAATTTCAGCTCATTTAATTCTACGCATGACATTCTTTGGAGAACTTTGCTCTACAGAAATGCCCTTAAACTCATAAAAAGCTGAGAATGAACATGTGTTAAGTCCATCTTGACACATTTAGTACGCTAACGCTATTAGAACAATAGAAAGAGGTTATTTGATGATAATCTATTGTTTGAAGAGGCATGGTGTCTTGGAAGACATTAACACAGTTAAATGGCCTCTTATCAGGAGTTGGCATGAGCTGTTTTTCCTGCAGCTGACACTAAAATGATGAACTCCTTATGTCAATGTGGGCTTTTGTGAAAACATGCAGCCTACACAACACGTTCTGATCAAAGATCAAGGACTTTACTAACAAAACTCCCTGTTTCTGCCAGGAAAACACAACTAACGTGATAAGAGCATGGGCACGCAGTAGTCATATTTCTCAGCAGAATGATTCAAAGCGAGCAGGTGGCATCCTTTTTATGACACACAATTTCTGTGCCAGTCAGCTATTATACTAAGTGTGTAAAACCACGCAACAAATGGAAAACAAACAATCGAGCGTGGCGGCAATATGTACAGCATGACCGCATGGAAGAACAATGCATCATTGTGCTATCTTTTGGTAAACCACTGGAAGCTGGCATGTGTTTTTATTGCCTTTTTTGTGCAGATACCTTCAGGGATTATGGTCACACTAATGCATTAATAAAACACATCTGTTTGTTTTGAAATCTTGAGGAGGAGAGGGGGGGCACTGAGCCTTCTCTGGCCACAGGCAAGGGAGACGGATTTGGTGAATACAATAGTCAGAGGTGATAACTCTTTGTACTACTGTTGAATATTACATAAGTAAAATAGTTTAACATAATCAGCGCGTGCATCAAATTTTCTCTCTACGCTAGGAGAACTGAATGATTTCCATGAAATTTAGTTCCAAGAATGGATCACAAACATGTATTTTGTTGTTGGATCTTTTTATAGACACAAAAACACACAGCGCAACCAGCATAGTCTGATTTCAGAATACATGACTCTTATGAGACGGTTCTTTTTAGTATTTCAAAAAACAGAACACAGTCATTGTACTTTAATTCCCAAATGAATCATTCTTATAAGCTGTGAATCAAAAACGATTTGTGTAGTACAATTCCTAAATGATTCTCTAAAAGGAATTGGCTCAAAAACTAGGGCCCTGTGAAATCCTTTTTTTTTTCTCTGTTGTTTTATTCCTGTTGTTTTATTTATTCTAATGCTTACCTGAAAAAAAATATTCATAAAAAAATGTCTAAGTAATTGAAATAATAAAACTTTCACAATTTAGCAGCAATTTATTAAACGTTTCACAAAAATAAAAAAATGTAAAGCCCTATGAAATGCATTACCCATAAAAATTTCCTTTTTTATTTTTCCAAGTTCATTTTTTTCTCTTTTAATTTTTCTGGATTCAGTTTTTTTCTAAATTCTGTTTTAATATTTCTGATTTTTTTTTCTGTTTGAAATTGTTCTACTGTAGATTCTACTGTAATGGTTAACTTAAAAAAGAAATTCATTAAAAAGCATGCCCAACTAATTGAAACCATGAAACTTGTACAATTTAACAGCAATTACATTTTTAGGGTCCTTTGAAATCTCTTTTTATTTATTTATTTATTTTTTTATTTTAATAATCAAAAGCAAAATTAATTTATTAGTATTTTTTATTTATTTATTTCAAAAATACATTCAGAAATAATATCAGAAATATTATTGTGTATTTATATTTTTCTGGTAAATAATTCTGGTAAATATTCCTTAAAAATAATGTTGTAATATTTTAAATATTTTAAATTTTATTTTTCCCAAATTAGTTTTTTTTTCTGTTTTAATTCTTCTAGATTCAGTTAAATTTTTAGACTGTTTTAATGGTAAACTTAAAAAAAAGCATGTCTAATTAATTTAAATCATGAAACTTATACAATTTAACAGCAATTTATTAAAGCTTTAACAAAAATTACATTATTAGGCCGCTATGAAATCTCTTTTTTTTTTCGAATTCAGTATTATTTTTACCAAATTCTGTTTTCCTTTTAATTTCCGGGAATTCCATTTTCATTTAATTATAATAATCAAAAGCATGTCTAATTAATACATTTTCTAAAAAATGTATTTGTTAGTATTTTATTTATTTCACAAATACTGTCCGAAATAACTATAGAAATATTGAGTATGTAATTTCTTTCTGGTTAATAATTTTTCTGGTAAATATTCCATTAAAAAAATATTTTAATAATTTTATTATTAATAGCAGTACCATCTTTACATTAAATAGTATATTTCGGTCACAGTTTCTTCAAGTTAAACCAAACTTTTATTCTGACGGGTTGCTGAGAAGACCTTTAGTTTCTGCTTGTATATGATATATGTATAAGAGCAGTTCAAAAAATTCAGTGTTCTTGGCTGAAAACACTGCGAGCATCACGTGCGCTTCAGTATGCGTGTATTAAACGAAACCGTTAATCTGTGCCATTCGTTCACACAGAGACACGCAGAACATGCAGGATTTATATTTAAATAGTATTTTGCAGCTTAACATTCACAGACACTAGTCCATATAGCGGTTTGATTTAAGTGTACTGACCTACTTTTAAATTTATTCGTCCAAAATTTTGTGAATTTCGTGACATTCCTTGTTATATGGTTAATTCCATTTTTAGGATTCCGCGTTTACGTTTGCATTTTCCACATTGCGGAAATCAAATTATTGAGCCAGATCTTTTCAGTGAACCAAAATCAGAATTTAAACATTATCTTAAATCTGAACCCTAACAAGTATCATGAAATTCTTTTAGATTCCCATCTGTACTCACACGGCTACAAACCCTGCATGACTGACACTTGAAGTCTACTCCATTAGCAGACCAAACACCGGGTGTCATGCCCTACAAAACTCACAAGCCAGGTATCAGGTAAAAGCTTGCTCTCTTTTCACACGATCACACTGGCCGTGTCTACTGAGGGATAAGCTTGCGAATATCTGACTGACGTGCTGAATGAGGTGGAAGGGCAGCCGCTAGATAAGCTCTTATTTGCGGTGCATTGTTGAGTTCTCAGCAGGTGATAAAGTAGAATAGTTCCTGGCCAATCCAATCCGTTCCATTACTTTAAGCACACATTCATTCAAGCCTACATCCCATGGAACCATTGTGTCGGCATTAGCACCAGGGCAGTACAGCGTAAATGGCTCTTTTGACCTAGTGGGGGAGGTTGAGTCCTAGCAAACCCCAAAAAGTTTATTTGTGGTCCCCGCTGTGTAAGCCAAAACAATTAGTAGAGGTCTTTGAACTGCACCAACTCTAGTCGTTTAGCGGCTCGGGCTGATTGAATATCCTTAACTTGACCGGGCTCATTAAATGCTTCAGCGGGTATTTGATTTACACCTGGTCAGGATGTCTTTAACCTTACATGGTGGTTTCAGAATTGAGCTCTTTGATGAAACCTCGTGCTCACAGACCCGGAGAGCTGGAAATTACCGGAGGGAGTAAAAAAATGAGGAAGTGAATGTATGGTGCATGCCAGAGATGGATCAGCATGCCTGTGGGCCACTGACTCATCAGCCTCACCAAAGCAATCTTTCCCTTCACCTGACACTTACACATGTTTCTGAATTATTCCCAGAGAGCCCCGACAAGTTTTTCAAACCTGAAGGCTGCGTTAAATATGTGCCAGTCATCACAGTAACTAAGAAAACAGACTGTGGTGCAATAAACCTGGGGTAAACAGTAGAGTACTAGCCAATCGTATGTTTGTTTGTATGTGAAGTTCCTCCTGAAAGACAGATTGTGAGCGCAGGTGTTTATCAGTTGTGTGCTTAACTGCTTTATTGGACTTTTTAAGAGTCACAGGCGCATTAGAGCGGGGAAACAGTAGCTTCTGGGAAGAGTAAAAATATTTTTTTTTAAAAATTGTTTAATATACTGTAATATTATAAAATGTAATGGAGTAATAGAGTAATGGAGTAAAGGAGTAATGAGGCTAAAAATTCAGCTTTAAAATCACAGGAATAAATTACTTTTTAAAATATATTCAAATAAAAAACAGTTATTTTAAATAATACAAATATTTCACAATTTTACAGTTTTTGCTGTACTTTAGATCATATAAATGCAGGCTTGGTGAGCAGAAGAGACAAAAAAAAAGTAAAAATCTTACTGTTCAAAAACTTTTGACTGGTAGTGTACATTCTATATTATATTAATATTTTTAAAAGAAGACATTGGATGCAAAATTCACTTTTACATGATGTTTGCATATAAATGTGTCTTAGCAGTGTGTGGACACAGTCACCCTACAATGATAAAAATCCATTCACTCATTTTTTTATTTTCCCTGAAAAACCTGAACCGTCTCAATTATCTACCCATTTTGATTTTCTGAGCAGTATGATGTCATATTGCTCAAGCCCCACCCACAACCGCTGATGGACTGTCCCCTATTTGTATATTTCCGCTCTCATCCAGTTGTATGCTGTCTGCCATTTTTTCCACGCTCGAGCAGCTGTAAGCAATGCAGGTGTTTTGTATTTGGATGTAAAAGTGAACTTAAGAGTCTTTCATTTCTATTTTTTGATGGTAATGCAACACCGAATACAGAAAAAACAAAATAGGGGGTGAAGTGAGCAATAGCTCATTATCATTTAAAGAGACATGCACCAAAACTCTGGTGTTTGATTTACATGACCATTGAGGAATTTTAACCAAAGTATGTTGCAGACATTTCACAAAGACCCTAAACATACCAACTTGTTGAAAACAGGCACCCGATGTCTCTAACTGTATTATCCTACAACATTAATATCTAAAAGTAGATTTTTTAGCCTGAGAAAAGTCAGCACAGCAAAAATAAGGACATAAAAGTCAGATACATCCCCACAGGTGCTCTCACCCCCAGTTGTAAAGGAGATGAACAGTTCACACCTGGATGCCAGCTGTCTGGTCTCCTCTAGCTAACATTATGGTCCAAAGTCACGCAGGTTTCCCCGCCAGGGCAAGGCTGCCAACATGAGCTCACTGCAGGAGCTTGACATTTTGAGAAAACACACAGCTGCACATCCCCACCTGCCCCCTGGTCCGAGCTGTCGGTCTGTGACGTGTACGTGCCTGTGTTTATGTGCTTCTGCCAGAAATGATTCAGGGTGACTTAATTCCTCAGTAACTCGCCCATAGAAAATACATTTCTTATATGTGTACATACGCACAGAAACGCAACCATGCAGGTAGCTTATCGCAGCTTCTCAGACAGGATACAACAAGTACTACCATGTCTTTCAGCATGATTTTGCACCTCCCAGAGCAAAGACCGTAGCCTATAAATGATCTAGGTTTTGCTGTTTTTGCGCAAACACATCTTGGGATAAGCAGGCCACAGCACGTATGCTTTTATACATGCTAAACACAGTGCATTAGTTCGTCACCCTGTCCTTACATGACCAAAACACACTATAATGCAACAAAAAGTATCTGATTTACATTGATATTTGCTTATTCACAGATAAAAAGACGTGGGGAAAAGTAAGTTAAAATCAATGCGCTGCCTATTCGCTTTTCCTTACACTTTACAGACTTGGCATCTCAAAACATGTTCATTTAGCCACAGTGGCGGTAATAATTAAAACGGCTGTCGATCAAAACTCCCTCTTCAGGAATTATATTACAGGCGGCAATCAATCAAGCTTCAGATTCAATTTTAAAGTAATCAGCATTTGCCAGTTGTTCTCCTGATCAATTGTAATCTAATGATAATTTTGACCTTAAATGTGGCTGTTTGTTATTGCCGGTCTCAAGCGGCCCCCTCCCCTCTGCTTCCTCAAGACAGGGGGCGCTGGGTTTGTTGGGGTGGTTCCAACTCGGATATATCCATTATTCCAAACAATACGGACTATATTTCTGTCTGTTTTATTAACGAATATTGCTAAGCTCCAGCAGACTGGCCAATCGATAATTTTAAGAGCTCGGGTGAAGTCTGAAAGCTGCGGTGTCTTTTTCTCGAAGGGTAAGAGTCTATTACGGACTTCGTCGATTTATCTGATATGATATTCAAATAACTTTGGCTCCACATTAACAAATAAAACAGGAAAGCGAGGCCAAATTCAATCAAAACTGAAGCAGTGTCAGATGCCCAATGTTTCCACATAAAGGCAGGAGCCTGGTTTGTTGAGTGGGATGTCTAAGAGCAAAATTAAGATATTTGGATCAATTTATCATGCCTTTTTACAATGTAATTGTTTTATGACACCGTGTCAATTGCCCCTTTATGGGCTGATAAGACAGACTCTGCATAGCATATGCTACCGGCATCATAATTCTCAACGGTGGCACCATGATTTGCCGTCTGCCTTTACACACTCAGACACGCACACCCAAAACAAACAAACGCATATGCACGCATTCACACACTTATGGACAAAAACGGTATTGGAAACAGGCATGCATCCCTTTCAAACATTTCTTCAAAGACGCCTAGGGAAATATCTTCCAACTTGTTGCTTTAAAAGCCATTTAGGCTATTGTACGTCCGCTTAATGAAGACTGATAGAAGCGCAGCTGACTTGGAGCAAATGTTTGGATCAAGGATCCACACAACGAAAATATTTAAAACGTCTTGAGTGCTTTAGTCTGTAGTAAATGACTGAGTGCACTTTGTGACTTGCTTGAAACAACTACACCAGACTGGAGAGCCGTGTGACTCTGAGACGAGGCCAACCGCTTCGGTCTGGCCCATATGAACTGCTAAAGTGACCAGTACAAAGGCTGTTGGAGACGGTTGAAGAACACCTGCTGAGTGGTGATCTGGGCTTCCCCACTATATGGACTCTGATAAGCCAACGCACAAGCAAATAGAAAAGTGCAGAGAACAGGCAGTGTAAGTCCAACTTGTCAAGCCTGATTCGTATGAACCCCAAGCAAATCTAGGAAAATTATACGGCTGTGTGCAAATGGATATACATCTACACATCAATACAAATACACTGATTGCAAACATTAGCTGACTGTTATGCAATAAAAAGTTTAACAAGAAAAACAAACAATGGCTGGACATGATAAGAAGCTGTAAGTAGGGCATGGATTAAAAAAAAAAAAACAGATTTTCAGATTAATCATGATCTTCATTCGAATCTACGATATTGACTAAAGTGCTCAAGAGTTCATCGATTTACACTACCAGTCAAAAGTTTTTAAACAGTAGGATTTATTAATTTTTTTTTAAAGAAGTCTCTTCTGCTCAGCAAGCCTGCATTTAAAGTACAGCAGAAGTAGTAATATTGTGAAATATTTTTACTATTTCAGATAACTGCTTTATATTTGAATATATTTTAAAATGTAATTTATTCCTGTGATTTCAAAGCTGAATTTTTAGCCTTATTACTCCAGTCACATGATCCTTCAGAAATCATTCTAATATTCTGATTTGCTGTTCACAAAATTTCTTATTAACATTATTATTATCAATGTTTAAAACAGTTGAGTACATTTTTTCAGGATTCTTTGATGAATAGAACGATCCAAAGAACAGCATTTATCTGAAATAAAAAGCTTTTGCAACAGTATACACTATACCATTTAAATGCTTGAAGAAATTTTAGAAATTAATACTTGTATTCAGCAAGGATGCTTTAAATTGATCATGTCACAAAAGATTTCTATTTCAGATAAATGCTGTTCTTCTGAACTTTCTATTCATCAAAGAAACCAGAAAAAAATTCTCCTCAGATGTTTTCAACATAATAATAATGCAACAAATCAGAATGTTAGAATGATTTCTGAAGGATCATGTGACTGGAGTAACGATGCTAAAAATTCAGCTTTGAAATCACAGGAATAAATTACATTTTAAAACATATTCAGCAAAAACAGTTATTTTAAATAGTAAAAATATATCAGAATTTTACTGTATTTGTTGTTCTTTGAATCAAATAAATGCAGGCTTGGTGAGCAGAAGAGACTTCTTTAAAAACATTTAAAATCTTACTTTTGACTGGTAGTGTAAAAAAAACTTTTGACTGGTAGTGTATATATGTTTTTCTACACAGAGTTTTCTGACTTGTGTTGCTTATTATATCTGTTAAATAAGCAGCATAGTTGAAGTGCACAGGCCCTGTTGTAAATTTTTTAAATAAATGTACCAAATAAATGTTATTTTTCAAAATCACAGAAAGGTCACAGAATTAGCTGAGAGAGAACGCCTTTCATACACAAACAGAATGAACCTAAACCTGCAATATACCAAAATTAATCAGAAACAAAATAAATATTTTTGTTAATTAAGTGCATTCAGTTATCTGAAGTACACTTCTTTAAGGAATTTTCAGTGTGCACGCACTAATCACACTATTTATATTTAAAAAAAAAAAAAAACATAAAATAGTGCATAATTACACAATTCGAAAAAATATCTTAAATTTGTATTGACACCCAGCCTTATCTTTATGTTTTTCCCATTCACCCACTGTGCACCATGCTGTCCAGCCTTAGTGGTTCTCTTTTTACGTATTCAAACCATGTGTCTTACTATGCAGATCTGAGCGATGTATGACTATGTTGTGTAATGAACTCTGGGAAGTAATAGCCTTGCATTATCGACGGCCCCTCAGGGAGTCGTCAGCAATTAAATTTGTGTCATTTATTGATCTGCATGATTTACCGATTGATCCAACGAATGGTGATGGATAAGTAAAAAAGACGAGGAGGGTCAGTGATTTATGATGGCCGGAGGCTAAAGACAAGTAATTGGGCTGACAAGAAGTCAAATTTGTTCTTGGATGGGCAACATTTTAAAAGGGTCAGCAAAATGCATGATTTGACTGAAACCTCTTACCTGGTTGAAGTTTTTCTCCTCTGATCCTGGAAAGTGACTGAGCTTCCTCGTGTATCCCTTCTGCATGAAATCCCTGAAGAAGTTATTGATGTCTGTGATGGAGATAAGGCAGACGGCAGAGCTGGCCGTGGGCTCGGGTGAGTCGGGTTTGCTCCGGGCGAAGGCAGCAAACAGCACGTCCTCGCCTTCTTTCAGCCCCATCTCCTGCTGAAAGTCATAGCCGACCTTTGCCACATGTGCAGCCTGGAGAACATTGAAAACCACTTGAGCCGAGCGCTTCTTTCTTCTTCTCTCGGAGTAAATGCACTCAAAAGGCATTTCTACATAGCGCAGGATTTCAGGATCTGAAGAGCACATGCGTACGATCCGAGTGTGGAAGGCGTTTGAGCTGCCACCTTCTCGTTGGACGGTCAGAAAATACACATATGGGCCACTCTGGAAGGAGTAGACATAGTGCAGCGGGTAGTTTCCACGCAACCCTGGGGCTAAGTCCATGTAGGATTGGTCAGAAAAGAACTCAAAGCCGTCTTGAGTCTCTCGCATCTTTCTAACGGAGATAGTGTGGTGGAGACGTGGGACGGACAAATCAAGAGGCTCAGAGTTTGCGACGAAGAACCTCACGACGCCGCTGCTCATCACGTTAAGGATCTGAGTGCCCGAAGGTCCTGCCAAGCAGTCTGGGCAGCCGTGGCTGCTGTCTTTGTTCTTCATTGAATACATGCAAGTAACTTCCGCATCCAGTGGTCCATCCTCTAATAAGTAACGACGGCAGACGCCGTTCCCAACTGAGCCGCAGCTGAAGAGCTCAAGATCATAAAAAGTCTCCATCAACAGGGCCATGTTGGTGTTGTTCGAGTTAATGGGTTTGTTGTTGCAACCGCTGCATGGATCTGGTGCACTGCAGTCTCGACCCTCATAAACAGGTCCCGTATTGTACTCGTGTATCTTTTTGAGGTCTTTTGACAGAGCGTAAAGTTTGTTGACGGCACCAACATACACAGTTCCATTGAATTCCAACAG